>NC_064641.1:574413825-574721444 GCF_023864345.2 Schistocerca serialis cubense | reverse complement strand
AGAAATGGTTGGGTTGAAATTAGATATACTGGTAATTAGTGAAGTTTGGTGGCAAAAAGAATGTAGTGTCTGGTCATGTCAATACTGAGTCAGTAACATATAATCAAATGGAGGTATTGTATTAGCAGGTCTAATAGCGAACAAGAAAGCTGGAATGTGTGCAAGCTACTGCTAAGGCTGTAGTGAACATATTATAATAACTGAGAAAGACACTAAGTCTACACTCAGAACAATAGTGTAAGTTTATTTGCCAACCCGCTCCGCAAATGATGAAGAGAGAAGGATGAAGTATCCATACATATTATAAAAGGGGATGTATGTACGTTTGTTCTACATCTCCACCTAAATCATTGGATCAGTTTCAACCACACTTGGTACACATATCACTTACTGTCTGGAAAGAACCATTGCGAGGGTAAGAATAGCCTCCTTCTCAAAGGGATGGGAGTGGGTGTCAAATAGTGACACAGCATATGACACGCCAGTAGCCAGGCTATATTCATCCAACATTTGAGAATGAGAGCACTCAGTAACTTGCGACATACTTAAAACAAAATTTTGAACTTTTAAGAGACTTTTTCTCACTAACACCAACTCCCCCCCCCCCACCCCACCCTCCACAAAATGACGAAAGGAAATATACTTATCGCTTACTACATTCTCGTGGTTCATTCAGTAACACTGCCGAATCAGGTAAGCATCATATTGTAATTTATTACTTTTTTATTACGCACTTCTTTACTAAACATTTTGCAGACAGCATCCACATATATACTGGATATAACTGCAAAATGATATCACTGTAAAACACATAGTTCAGGAGTTATAACGTCTTAAATATTGAGCTGCTTGAAAACGAAAGTGCAGGGCGAAATTAGATAGAGGTACAGGAGAAGTATATGTACAGTAATGAGTGAAATACATTAAATATATGTGAGAATTGTGTATGCAGCGAAAGCCTTATGAAAAAACTACTCCTAAATGCTTGGTACACATATTACTTACTATCTGGAAAGAAATATTGTGGGGGGGAAGGGGGGGGGGGGTAAGAACCAGCAAACTCCTATTGGGGCGGGAGAGTTCAGGAGAAAGAGGAGATGGACAGACAAAGAGGGGAAAGGAGGAAATAGACACAGATAACTGGGAGAAGGAGATGACTAGAGAGGGGGTGAAATGGATGAAGAAAGAGAAAAGGAGGAGATGGACAGAGAGAAGGGAAATGAGGAGATGCACACAGAAAACTGGGAGGAGGGAATGGACACGGTTAGCTGGGAGGAGAAAGTGGACTGAAGGGTGGGAGAAATGGACAGGGAAGAGGAGGAGATGGATAGAGAGAGGGGTAAGGAGCAGAGGGACAGGGAGACAGCCAGGGTGGGCAGAGTGTGGGAATGGAAGATGTGGCAAAGAAGTTGGGAGGGGGGGGGGGGTATGAGATGGATAGAGAGGGCGGGGGAGGAGACAGACCAATATAGGATTGTAATACTCGTATATAAATACCAGGGTAATGCTGAGTGCTCAGCTAGTGCTGAGATAAAAATAATTCTTCAGATCGTTAAGTGCAATGAAAATTTGTCATGGGGGCTGTAATTTAGTAGTAGAAAAAGGAATTAAAGGGGAAGTCACCTGGTAGAACTCTGCACAAAGAACAATTTTTATCACTTTTGACACTCCTATCATGAGTCATGAGTGAAGATTGTGCCCAGTAAAGAAATCTGGAGACACCGGAAGGTTTCAGACACGACATATAATGGTAAGACAGAGATTTAGAAATCATATTTTAGACTGAGAAACTTTCCACAGTCATATGTTAACTATGACCATATATTTATTGATCATGAACTGCAGATTAAAACTGAACAAATTACAGAAAAGTAGAAAATTTAGGAGTTGAGACCTGTAAGCTAAAAGAAACAATGGTTATTGAGAATTTAAAACGGAGTAATAGGAATCGATCGATTGAAACAGGCAAGTAGGAAAATCTAAGACGAATGGGCACTTTTGAGGGATGGAATAGTGAATACAGCAGAGGATCAAATACACAAAAAGACAAGATCTCTGTATAACATAGCAGACAGTAAATTTAATTGACGAAAGGATAAGATCTAAAAATGCAGCAAGGCAAAACATACATTAAAAGCAAGATTGTTTGAAGGTACAAAACAGCGAAGCAGGAAAGACTACAGGAAAAAAGCGAAGATTTTGAGCACGCATCACTTTGTGAAATATGTCAAATATAGAAAATTAATAAGGCTTTTCGAGAAAACCGTTTGAATATCGGCAGCTCAGGTGACAATCCTGTGCTAGTCAAAAGAAGGGAAGGCCGAAAGACGGAAGGAATATATAGAATGTCTACGCAAGGGAAACGAAACTGAAGATTATGAAGGGTGGAGAGGAAGTAGATGAATAGAGATGGGGGTTGTGATACTCCGGGAAGAATTTGTACAGAAGACTGAAAGACCTAAGCTGAAACAAGTCACCAGTAGTAGACGATATCCCAAGAGAAATAGTGCCATCCTTGGGAGAACATTCCACAAAAAACTATTTCACCTTCTATGCAAGATATATGAGACAGTCGAAATACAGCCAGACATTAAGACGAATGTAGTATTCCTAATTAAAAAGAAGCCAGATGCTACAGGTATGAATATTATTAACCATAAGTTTAGTAAGTAATGGCTCAAAAATGTTTGTATGAGTTATTTACAGAAGAATGGAAAAATTGTTAGAAGTTCAGGGAAGATCAGCTTCGGGTCGGGAAAGTGTAAGAACGTGAGGGGAAATACTCTTTTTTGTGGGCGTGTGTTAAAGACGAAATGTACAGTAATAATCCCAAAAACATTGCTGAGCAGGAAACAGGCATTCAGGAGGTCATCGACAGCATCGATATTCCGACACTTCAGCGGGTCGTGCAGAAGTTCGCTATTCTTCTGCGCCACATCATCGCCAATGATGGCAGGCATATCGAAAATGTCTTAACCTAAATGTGATTATCTGTTGAGACGTTTACATGTTGAATAAAGTGTGTGCACGCTGCAGTTTGTACCTAAGTTAGGTTTTTTTTCATGTAGTTCAATAATTGTCACGCTGTATCATTAGTAAAGTTTTTGCGAGAGAGACACAGGAAGAGAGTAAGTGAATACCATCAAAATATATTAAATGTATCATCATTGTTAATTTTGTCGTTAGTTTTCGATGTTTTTAATTCTTTTAATGTTGTCACATGTTACAAGATCATGGGTACATGTCATAATGGAGCGGCGGATTGAAATAAAGAAACTAAATAAAATTCTGGCAATATAGAAGGTAATCTATGTCCTTCCGTAGCATAAAGTATAGTAAAATGATTTCAGTCTGATGGTTTATTACGTTAGCAACTATGACACTAATACCCGTTAGGACCTCTAGCGCCTCCACTAAGCCACGAAACATTTTTTTTTTTTTTTTTTTTAGAATAGCTGAGTATCACTCTGGTATGATACAGCCGTTGAAACAGCTGGCGGAATTATTTGTCCCATCAATGAGGTAGAATGCAATACAGTACTTGGAGCAGGGCAAAGGCAAGACGATGGCGCAAGGAGTTTCAATCTAAAGGCCAGCAGGTCAATAAAATTTATTTTTAATTTTTTCTGTACGACTATTCCAGCAAATCAACAGTCAGGCCGACAGAGAAATGATGTAACCCCAGGAGAAACAAAGATTAAGATTTAACGTCCGATCGACGACGAGAATACGAGAAACAGAAGAGAAGCACTGTCCGGCCGCAGTGGCCGAGCCGTTCTAGGCGCTACAGTCTGGAACCGCGAGACCGCTACGGCCGCAGGTTCGAATCCTGCCTCGGGCATGGATGTGTGTGATGTCCTTAGGTTAGTTGGGTTTAAGTAGTTCAAGTTCTAGGGGACTGATGACCTCAGAAGTTAAGTCCCATAGTGCTCAGAGCCATTTGAACCATTTGAGAAGCACCGGCTGGGTAAGGATAGAGTAAGGAAATCAGCTACCTCATTTTCAAAAGACCCATCTCGACTTTTGCGTAAGTAATTTAGTGAAACGACGCCAGAGCTAAATCTGGATGGACGATTGGGGATAGTAACCATGAATATACCGCATTCGAGTAGAGTGTATTAGCCACTGCACATCTCTCTGTTTCAAAAATAAGCAGGAAACAAAAACTTCATACTGCATACCATGCCATGTAATCTCACACAGAATGGGTGATTTCGGGGAGAGGGAGAGATGCGCAGCGCTTATGTGGAATGAAGAATGCTGAAAGTGATTTCTTCTTCATTCTTGGAAAAGGTAACGTGTGACTTTAGGAATGAGTGGTTGTGTTTACAGTATCTTAGTTGAGTGCAGAAGAAAGGTAGAAGTACCTCAAATTCAATTATGATAAAGAGTTTTCTCGCGTCGTGAAGAAGAGGTGAAGGAGCTTCATGTGAGAGAAGTGAGTGAATCAGTAATGCGATCAGAGTTTGACTGGGCTTTGGAATAAGTCAATAGTGCGGTGTCAACGAGACACACGAGCCTAAAAATCAATGGGAGGTGTAGGAACTGGTCCTCAGGATCTGATGAAGAAACTTGAAGCATAATTCATAAGGAGAATAAAGGTACAAGGTGAACAGATAGCAACGGCAAAGTTCGCAGAAGACCTAGTCTTTCTGGAGGAAAGTAAGAAACATGTGGAAGATCTGTTGGACTAATATAGTTGGTCCTCATACTTGGCTCAGTTCCCGCCTGGTGATCCTGACCTAAGCTTTCCACATTCGTCTTAGATTCTCCCGGATTTGGCTGCCTTCAACACGGCTTTGTCTGACTCTATAACCGTAGGTGCTCTGATGACCTCTACGTTTATAGCACGTTAAACTTGAACCATCTTTTTTTTTTACAGAAATGTCGATATGAATGGATAAGAATTCACGATAAATTCAGCAAAAGCACATCCGCTGGGTTGTGGTAGAAAAGAGAGCAAAAACTTCCTGAATATAAAGTTTCGAGCAAATATAGTATAAAAAATTGTTTTGTCCGGAGAAGACTCCACAAGATGTCCAAAGTATGGAAAATACCGGACGCAGTTATTAATTCCTCGAACGGTATGTCTGGTCTTGGTGTAAAACGGTAACCGCAGGGAAGTGACACAAAAGGAATCAAACCTTTTGAAACTTGGTGCTACGGAAGAACGTCAAAAATTAAACAGAACACATAAATAGGAAGCGACGAAGTACAAGGAAGGACGAGGATATTCCTTACGATAAGGAATGACAGGGTAATGAGGCGCATGCTAATGTACGGAAATAATGCAGGAATAGTAAAGGGACAGACAACTACAATATGAAAAATGGATTAGCCAGATTGCTGTGGATGGTCGTGAGTTAAACGACTGACCCAAGACAGGGGCACATGGAGAATGGTAGTATTTCAACTTTTCTTAATTTACGTATTCTCCTTCCTTGCTTGCTTCCTGTTTTGTCAGTACTCCTTCATCTCCTCTTCGAGTGATCTTTTCCTTTCTTCAATTCCTGTTTTTTCCAGTTCTTTATTTCTTCTTCCCTGAAAGATTTCTAAATGTAGTATTTTAGAGTTAACAGGATTCCTTCTTTTTGTTTTTGATTGATGTAGGTTGTTTCTAGTTCTTTTCTTATTTCTGTAATTCATGATATCGTTGATTTCTTTTTCCATGAATACAGTAATATTTGTTTCGTTAGCATGCTCTCATTCATTCCGTGGAGGTATCCAAAGAAGGTTAACATTCACTTTGTCATTGCTTCTGATATTTTTTCTATATGTTTTGGTAGAGCTCCACATCTCTTCTCATTTTCTAACCATCTGTAGTTTGTATCTACAACTGTATCTACATTGTAAGTAGGCTGTTTAGGTTTTTATATTGGTAACGCCACGTAGCGCTCTGTATGAAAATCACTGGCTGTGCTGTGTGCAGTCTGTGGCTGGTTTGCATTGTTGTTGGCCATTGTAGTGTTGGGCAGTTGGCTGTTAACAGCGCGTAGCGTTGGGCAGTTGGAGGTCAGCCGCCAGCAGTAGTGGATGTGGGGAGAGAGATGACGGAGTTTTGAAATTTGTAAAACTGGATGCCATGAACTGATATATATATTATGACTTTTGAACACTATTGAGGTAAATACATTGTTTGTTCTCTATTAAAATCTTTCATTTGCTAACTATGCCTATCAGTAGTTAGTGCCTTCCGTAGTTTGAATCTTTTATTTAGCTGGCAGTAGTGGCGCTCGCTGTATTGCAGTAGTTCGAGTAACGAAGATTTTTGTGAGGTAAGTGATTTGCGAAAGGTATAGGTTAATGTTAGTCAGGGCCATAATTTTGTAGGGATTATTGAAAGTCAGATTGCGTTGCGCTAAAAATATTGTGTGTCAGTTTAAGGACAGTCATGTATAATTGTTCAAAGGGGACGTTTCATATGTCGACCCTTAGCCGAGGATACCTCACTGGAATCTTCTGATTTTTTCTTGTAGTTTGTGTAATTAGTGTAGATTCTGTTTATTGCTAGTGCGTAATTGTAGAGAGAATTTCCTTTGTAGTTGTAGTCTTTCATTGTTGTACAGTAAAACAGGTGTGGCACGCATGTAAATTTGCACCAAGTATTTCGCAGCTGTGCTTGCAATTAACTAGATATTATTTTCAGTGCTATGTTCATGTGTTTTCTTATTTTTGCTCTTCAAATTGTGCTTTTCTGTGTTATCGTGTGAAATATTGTGACGGTTATGGCGTGTGAAAAACGTAATACTAGGCTCCAAAGTAAACTGAGAAATGACAGTGAAGACGAAAGCAGTGTGTTAGCGCCACCGTGTAATGAATTAACTAATGTTCAACATAGCAATTTGGTAATTGTGCATAGGGAAATGGAGCGGGCGGCAAACAGTGGTATAGACAGTGAAACTATTAGTGAACAGGGAAGCATTATCGATCGATCGGTCGGCAACAACCCGCCTCAGGAATCGGGATTGACAGGACACAATCTTGCAAATACTGCAGATTCAGGTTTTGGGTCCTCACCGTTTTCTCAAATAATTCAAGACACATTTTCTGCTTGTCAAAATGTGAATGTTGCCGGTGCAACTTCACTCCCGAAAAGCACTGAGGAACATGTTTCAGACACCAGTGCATTGTTATTACAGTTAATGCAACAAATGGGACAAAGGCTACAAAAGTTAGACACAACGCTTGAACAAAATCAGAAACAAATGGGACAAAATCTTCAAAAGTTAGACACAATAGAACAAAATCTTCAAAAGTCAGACACAATGGAACAACACCAGAGACAAACACAGCAACAGTTAGACACAATGGAACAAAATCAGAGACACAGCAAAAGCTTCAAAAGTTAGACACCACACTTGAACAAACACGTGAAGATTTAACTACTGAGTTACATAACATTGAATCTAAATGTCAAAAACTCTGTAATGACGTAAAAACACAAATTTGTGAGCATTTCCAACCTATTTTTTCGCATCATGAAAATGCATTGCAGAATCACGAAGCAGCCATAAAAGTACTGCAAACTATTGTTCATGAAAATCACGACACCTTGCAAGCTAAAACTGACTCAGTTGCATCTACCGATTCGGTTACGCAACTAGCAAAAACTCAGGAAAACTTAAAGGACACAGTAGATACGACTTCAACACAAATGGACACTCTGAAACTTGGTTCAGAAAAACACACAGAGGAAATAATTTCACTATCGGATAAAGTAGCCGAACTTTCAGATCAGTTCACTTACTTATCTACAAAGTTAGATGATGATCTGAATGACACAAGACCTGTAGCCTCCACGCACACTGAAGAGTATGAACAGATTAGAAAATTCAAACAAAATCAAAATCAAATCAATACACAGTACAAAAGAGAAATCCGGGAAGTACAAGATCAGTTGGCACAAGTAATACAAGAATTACATATTTCAGAGGACACTCGCACTCCAGTATGGGAAAAGGGACCTAGAAATACGGAACAACCACAAAATAATAACACAGGACACTTCGGAAATTATGAAAGAAATTGGCAAGGCGCATTGGATTTTGAGATGGAACCGCCGAAACGAAGTAACAGTGAGCGATGTGCGACTCGCCGACATGATGATTTTGACTAAAAGCTGTTCATTACTACACGTAAATTCAAAACATTTAAGAATTCTGACAACGACATTCATCCACAAGCATAGCTTCATCAATTCTCTCATTGTTTTCCTCCCAACTGGTCATTAGAGCACAGGTTAGAATTTATGTGTGGCTAGTTGGAGAATGAACCAGCTGTAAGAATGCAATCGGTCATTCACAATTGTCACAGTGAAGGAGAATTTTATCATGCCCTCCTCTCAGCGTATTGGTCTCAAGCTACACAAGACCGAGTAAAACATAGCATCATAATGATGAAACATTTCGAACAATCTGAATTTTCCAGTCTTATCAAATATTTTGAAGACATGTTGCATAAGAATCAGTATCTTTCAAACCCATACAGCCCCTCAGAACTCATTCGCATTTGCTTAATCAAAGTACCTGAACATTTGCGACATATTATTTTAGCAGGACGTTGCAAAGACGACATTGAAGCTTTTCAGGGACTGTTACAAGAACTAGAAATTGACACAGACAGTCGCGGGATGCGAAAACAGGAAAACAATCACTACACGTCACATCCGTCACAATTCCGCGATGACAGAAACAATAACTGGACACAACAAGTCTATTCTTACAACCCAAATTGTGACCAAAACAGACACCACCCATATGACAGCCACAGGCAGAGTAATAATAGTTACAGAGAAAGATCGCATTTCCGTAGTAATGAATATAACAGAGACAATCATAGAAACAGACAATATGGCAACCAGAACTATTATTATCACGGGAGATAGAATAACGTCAGACGCAACAGTTCCGCACGCAGTTACGATACAGGGAGAAATTCTCCACCACGTGACCGACAAGAAAGAAACTATGGAATCTACCGACATGAAGACAGACGATATGATCATAACGACAGACCTGAATTTCATCAGAACTGGCGGGATTCAAACAGGGCAGTGCTCTCTCGACAAAGTGAATTTCTAGAAGTTAGGTCTCCAAATCCCAATAACGACGCGCGCCAAGAAAGAAACAGACAATGACTCGCACCACAGGCAGCCACGTGCGCCGGCTGGGCTTCAGAAAAATAACATAAGCTAACCTTGAGATAAATTCCAGTATTCCTTACCGACGTATACCACATGATAATTGCGTTGAAGTTGAAACTCTGCGTACTAGGAAGAGTAAAGGTTTACACCACATTTCACATGTAAAACCGTTTATTGAAAGATAATCTGTTTTTTTAACTTAGTCTTTGCAATAAATTTTTTCACTTTACATTACTAGTATGCTTTGTCAGACTTAGAATCTGTTAACATGCAACAATGTTTGAAGTTAAATATCCAGTCAAGAACCAAGAGAACTTATTTAAACAGAAATTACCACTGCGTTGTGATAGTGAACAGAGGACACAGTGTTACTGTGTGTGTACATTCTTGCTTGTTAGTTGCACGATTATGTAACGACTATAAGGCTTACATACTTAGAACATATACTGCTAATGAGATTTTAATGCAACATTTTGGTTTACTTGAAAAGACATTCCTTATTTGAAGTAGTTTTTGTGAGATTAAAGATGACTTAGTATTTGGTTACTTTGACAGCTACACGATTATATCACGACACTACTAATGTGTGACACAATTTACATTGTTGCTTTTGCGGTGTTTCTGTTTTATATCTGCACAGTTTTTCTGAATTATTTTGGAAAGTAAAACATGTTTTAGTAGTAACTTTTGTGGTGTAGCTACAATGAGACTGCCTTTTCCATAGCACAACAATATGCTACAGCACAGTACTTTCTTCATCACGGCAATAAGCGTAATAACTAAGATATCTATATGCAAAGCATTTCACTTTTGATTATTACAAGGTAAGTACATTGACTTCTACAGATCTTTGCTTACGGACGACGATAATTACGACACTTGGCACATTTTTTACCCTTAAGTAATGACAGAGATTGTCTTACAACAAGACGCACAGTTTAGCGCTACAGTACACGTATTTGAGATATTAATTTTGTACTTAAGCCATTTATTTTTCAAGATTTTTGAATTACAGAGAAAGTTTTCCATGATACATTTCATTCCATTGCTGTAATCTGTAACACCTGAGGGTATAATTACATTAATCCTCAGGGGGGTACACTCTTACTTTGTGTACCATGTGTTTGGCAAGCACAAGGAGCCCTAGCTAATATGGTATTTGTTTATACAACTTTACACATCGGTACCATATTTCTCTAACACACAAAATATACAGCTATCTGATCATTTAACTGAGAGATAAACATTTTTTTACTACATCAGCGACACATGTTTACGCAATTACACACTTGGGTAACTTCACACTTACGAAGTTGTATTTTGTCTGTACTTTGTGAACTGTTCATATTTTTTCGGAACCATTGTGATACTATGAGAGCTTTGAATGATGTATTTGGTAAGGGAGCATGATTTTAAAGTACGTTTGAGGTAGATGACACTATTGAAATAAGCAGAGAATTTTTTTTAGGTTTTGACATTATTGCAGAAAGCTACGACGTTTTTGAGATTTGACTGAAGTGTTATGATGTTATTTTTACGACGACGATGAGTATTATGCTTTTGAGGTATGTTTAGGATCAATAAGATGATGCTACCATATATATGAGGAATTTGATTATGCTACATATTTATTATGATGCAATATTGAAGAAGTGTCGATGAATATATATATTAATAATGAGTAGTGGTTAGGGACTCTGATTTGTGGAAAAGGATGTTGGAAACCAAGAATCGTACTTTAAGAGTCATGAAATGTGTGTAAATGTGTGAATGTACCACAATGCCAGCGAAAATTTTTTGGACACTGTTATATTCATAGGATTTTGTTTCTACACTTTTGCAATGCAAATTCTCGACCTGTGAAATTTTTTATATGAGACTGTCACTGTAATGCAAACTGGTGTCATAAATATTTCAGTAAGAAAGTTAAGTGACCACCTTCATGTAATGAGTTGTGGGCACCCAGCTGCGCGACAGTCGCCTGGAAAAAAGCCATTAGTGTGTGGCTTTAGAGGCACAGGTGGAGAAAAAAAAGGGGCCATTATCCTCGCTATTGACATTCCTTTGTAGAAAGCATCGCAAATACGACACGCTCAAACTTGAAAACATATGATAACACTGTGGAGCTCTTAATTTATGATATTTACTGAAATGCCCAATGAAATGACGAGAAATATTTTTATGTGAATACACCTGATTATGACTACTGTCTTTCTAGTTGAGAGATTTTTTACTGCCTTATGAAATGCCATATGGCTAATGAATGATGTTTCATGCCTTCCTTTGTACATATTTGCTCATTTTCTTTAATATCTAGTTTCTAGCTGCACTGCAGCATTGGTTATTATAAAATTTAATAGATGTACTAATATCACTATTTTCTGTCTAGAGACCCAGTAAAGAATACATTTATGATGTACTTTCTTAGAAAAGAGAGCACAAATATACATTTCCCTTCACAGGAATTGCATAAATAATTTTTTTAATGACTTGGTAACTTTCTTGCAGAGTAAGTTTTTGTGATGTATCACTGTAGTGTGAAGATGTGACATAGGTATTAGAGATGGCCATTTTTACTGTAATATTTTTCTACTTTAGCTTTGTCAAGTTTAGATATAAGTTATTGCATTTGCTGCTGCTGTTTACCAGGCATAGTGCTACTAAATTTCACTTTGCATTACTCTATTAAGCCAGTTTTACTACTGATTTATTTTTCTTGTTGCTGCACATTGGCTCATATTAGTTGTAATGTTGCATTTGCTTGGTAATTTAGATTTACTGTAGCTTGCTTTGCCAATTTCCATTTTTTTGTCATTGCTGTTTATGTTAATTGTTTTGTGCTGCTGCATTGCCTCGTCCCTTAGTTTAGCATCTGCGCTCAGTAGATTTAAGTTAGCTGAAGATGGGGTAGGCTACATGAAAGAACGAGTTGTGATGAATTGGAAAAAATGCATTGAGAAGCTGTAAGAAAATGGTTTGGCCAAAAACGTATTTTGAAAGAGGATATGAACAAAAAAGTAGGGTTTAGGGACAACAGGTTTAGGTAGGATTTTCTTGGAAATAAATGATGAGATAAGATAATGGAAAATAAATAATGAGGTAAGAAATATGTGAACATATAAATACAGAAAGCATGCTTGGATAGGATTTTTTTGGTGGAAACAAATGTTGAAATAAGACGAAAGATCTGTGGAATGAAGTTTTGGGTTGGACTGCAGTACCAAATGTTACACTGAAAACAAACCCTGTCCTTTCCTACTGTGTTATTCTGCTATGTGTTTGTGTACTCTTGTGTATTTGTGTGTTTAGCTAATAAGATTTAGGTTGTAGAATTTTTCAAATACTAAGTTATTTTCTTTGTAAAGATGTTTAGACATTATTTATTCCATTCTGTTATAATGCTCATATGTGAAATTAATGTTTTGAAAACTATTCTCTTTATTTTATATATTCACTTATGTCATAATTCCTGTAACACTGATGTATCTGTTTATTTCTATTCTTTTGTAAAGCCTGTACTACTACAAATTTATCTGTATTGTTATGTTCTTTAATGATGTATTTTGCACCTTTGTTATTGTATTCTTATGTTATAAAATTGTAATTGACACCAGTTCATCAAATTAAGTAACTTGTAACTTACATTTCACTGCACACGTTTCTGTTGGTCATAGTATATGGACAATATGTGAGAAGTAGGGACTGTTAGTGTTTGCATGTGTGTTGATAATTCAGCAAGGGACTGGATAACAGCATTGCTGGTTCTAAGGACAATTCCAAAACCTTTGTGAGTGCACAAGTGGTGGTTATGGACTTGCTATATTATCCGCAAGACTCTTCAATGCTGATTGTGCACCTGCCCAGTCACAACAGATGGCTGCTGGCCGTCTCTACAAGGACTACAGTGGGTCTGCAACTTTTATGACCCACCAATACCATTTTTTCTACAAGGACTGCAGTGGATCTGCACCTTTGATGACCCACCAATACCATAATCTCTACTAGGACTACAGAGGGTCTGCTCTGTGATGACCTACCTACCAATATGCTTCAAAACTTCGACTGACTCTGCTGTAGGTTTGCTCTGTTGTGGACCATTACCTGTCTGCATGTCAAGAGTCAGCACTGTCTTTCCGTTGAAAGGTCAACACTACTTCTTCAAGACTGCATGGAAATCCACTACTACCATGTGCATTTTCTTTTACTGCTCAGACTTTGAGAGAAAAAAAAACACTGCAGTTTTACTGTGATGAATGATCAGGACTGTCTTTATGGACTGTAGGAAAATTTTAGCTTTTGACCAACATTGTATTAATAAGTGTGTGTATTTGATATCTTTCTTACTGTAATTATGAAATTTTTTTTCAAATATGTATCGGCCAGTGCCCAAAACAATTTGTAAAATTTTTTGTGGGGGGCATGGGGCTGTGTAAATAGGCTGTTTAGGTTTTTATATTGGTAACGCCACGTAGCGCTCTGTATGAAAATCACTGGCTGTGCTGTGTGCAGTCTGTGGCTGGTTTGCATTGTTGTTGGCCATTGTAGTGTTGGGCAGTTGGCTGTTAACAGCACGTAGCGTTGGGCAGTTGGAGGTCAGCCGCCAGCAGTACTGGATGTGGGGAGAGAGAGCACCAGCAGCAGCGAGTACTGTTTGTATAAAGCGTTTTTGTACTTATTTGCTACGCTTAGCTTTTAAATAGTTTTTCTGGGAAAACCTAGCGTAGTTTTCGCGTCTCGTATTTCAGTGAGTGTTTCTTGATTATCAGAGTAGCTCATCAGAAGATTATCTTGGGAATTTGTCACCGTATAGAGTAGGGTAAACATAGTCATGTGTAGGGACTGTGGTTGTTGTGAGCGGACGCAAGGAGAATTGGCCACTCTTCGGGGGCAGGTGGAGGCTTTGTCTGTTAGGCTCATCGAGCTCGAGGCGCAGGCGTCGGCTCGTAGTGGCGTTGGGGCAACTGTGGTGAGACCTATGCCTACTTCGGTGGCCTTGGAATCACATGGAACCCCTGATGTCGCTGCGTCTTCCGGCAGTGAGCATCTTACCGGTCAGCCATCACTCCAGGGTGAATGGCGGACAGTGGTGGGCTCGCGCGTGCCTGGCCGAAAGGCGAAGGTGGGATCTGGCCGCGTGGCAGCTGCCTTACCCCTTTCCAACAGGTACGGGGTGCTTCCTAGTGGTGATGACATCGTTTCCGAGCCACCACAGGATGCCTCGCCTGTTGGGCCAGTGGCCGATTCTCCGGCAAGGTCCCGACAGTCACAGAGGGCGGGCCTATTAGTTATAGGGAGCTCCAACGTTAGGCGGGTTATGGAGCCCCTCAGGAAAATAGCGGGTAGGTCGGGGAAGAATGCCAGTGTGCACTCGGTGTGCTTGCCGGGGGGTCTCGTCCGTAATGTGGAGGAGGCCCTTCCGGCAGCTATTGAACACACTGGGTGTGACCGGCTGCAGATAGTAGCACATGTCGGAATGAATGACGCCTGCCGCTAGGGTTCTGAGGCCATCCTTGGTTCCTTCCGGCGGCTGGCTGATTTGGTGAAGACAACCAGCATCACACGCGGAGTGCAAGCTGAGCTTAATATCTGCAGCATAGTGCCCAGAGTCGATCGCGGTCCTCTGGTTTGGAGCCGTGTGGAGGGTCTAAACCAGAGGCTCAGACGACTCTGCGACTATAATGGTTGCAAATTCATTGACCTCCGTTATTGGGTGGAGAACTGTAGGGCCCCCCTAGACAGGTCAGGCGTGCACTACACACCGGAAGCAGCTACTAGGGTGGCAGAGTACGTGTGGCACACGGGGGTTTTTTAGGTTAGAGGGACCCCCCCTTGGGCGAAACGATAAAATACCTGACGGCTTACCAGAGAGGACATTATCATCGTTGATAAAGAACGTCCGTCCTCAGAGACCAAAAACAGGAAAAGTTAACGTAATATTGGTAAACTGCAGGAGTATCCAGGGCAAGGTTCCTGAATTAGTATCTCTTATTGAAGGAAATAGTGCGCATATAGTATTAGGAACGGAAAGTTGGTTAAAACCGGAAGTGAACAGTAACGAAATCCTAGACACAGAATGGAATATATACCGCAAGGATAGGATAAACGCCAATGGTGGAGGAGTATTTATAGCAGTAAAGAATTCAATAATATCCAGTGAAGTTATTAGCGAATGCGAATGTGAAATAATCTGGGTTAAGTTAAGTATCAAAGGTGGGTCAGATATGATAGTCGGATGCTTCTATAGACCACCTGCATCAGCAACCGTAGTAGTTGAGCGCCTCAGAGAGAACCTGCAGAACGTCGTGAAGAAGTTTCGTGATCATACTATTGTAATAGGGGGAGACTTCAATCTACCAGGTATAGAATGGGATAGTCACACAATCAGAACTGGAGCCAGGGACAGAGACTATTGTGACATTATCCTGACTGCCTTGTCCGAGAATTACTTCGAGCAGATAGAGAACCAACTCGTGAAGCTAACGTTTTAGACCTCATAGCAACAAATAGACCGGAACTTTTCGACTCCGTGAATGTAGAAGAGAGCATCAGTGATCATAAGTCAGTGGTTGCATCAATGACTACAAGTGTAATAAGAAATGCCAAGAAAGGAAGGAAAATATATTTGCTTAACAAGAGTGATAGGGCACAAATCGCAGAATATCTGAGTGACCACCATCAAATGTTCATTTCTGAGGAAGAGGATGTGGAACAAAAATGGAAAAAATTCAGAAACATCGTCCAGTACGCCTTAGATAAGTTCGTACCGACTAAGGTCCAAAGCGAGGGGAAAGATCCACCGTGGTATAACAATCATGTACGGAAGGTACTACGGAAACAAAGAAAGCTTCATCATAGGTTTAAGAGTAGTCGAATCATAGCTGATAAGGAAAAGCTGAACGAAGCGAAAAAGAGCGTAAAGAGAGCAATGAGAGAAGCATTCAACGAATTCGAACATAAAACATTGGCAAACAATCTAAACAAGAACCCTAAAAAGTTTTGGTCATATGTAAAATCGGTAAGCGGATCTAAATCCCCTATTCAGTCACTCGTTGACCACGATGGCACCGAAACAGAGGACGACCGAAGAAAGGCAGAAATACTGAATTCAGTGTTCCGAAACTGTTTCACTGCGGAAAATCGTAACACGGTCCCTGACTTCAGCCGTCGCACGGACGCCAAAATGGAAAATATTGAAATAAACGATATCGGAATTGAAAAACAACTGCTATCACTTAGTAGCGGAAAAGCATCCGGACCAGACGAGATACCCTTAAGATTCTACAGTGATTATGCTAAAGAACTTGCCCCCTTTCTATCAGCAATTTATCGTAGATCGCTGGAAGAACGTAAAGTACCTAGCGACTGGAAGAAAGCGCAGGTCGTTCCCATTTTCAAGAAGGGTCATAAATCAGATGCGAATAATTATAGGCCTATTTCGCTTACGTCAATCTGTTGTAGAATAATGGAACATGTTTTGTGTTCTCGTATTATGACGTTCTTAGATAATACAAATCTCCTTCATCATAACCAACATGGATTCCGCAAACAGAGATCATGTGAAACTCAGCTCGCCCTATTTGCCCAAGAAATTCACAGTGCCGTAGACACTGGCGAGCAGATTGATGCCGTATTCCTGGAATTCAGGAAGGCATTTGATACGGTTCCGCACTTACGTTTAGTGAAAAAAATACGAGCTTACGGAATATCGGACCAGGTTTGTGATTGGATTCAGGATTTCCTAGAAGAAAGAACACAACATGTCATTCTTAACGGTTCAAAATCTGCAGATGTAGAGGTAATTTCGGGAGTACCGCAGGGAAGCGTGATAGGACCTTTATTGTTTACAATATACATAAATGACTTAGTTGACAACATCGGTAGCTCCGTGAGGCTATTTGCAGATGACACGGTTGTCTACAAGAAAGTAGCAACATCAGAAGACTCGTACGTACTCCAGGAGGACCTGCAGAGGATTAATGCATGGTGCGACAGCTGGCAGCTTTCCCTAAACGTAGATAAATGTAATATAATGCGCATACATAGGGGCAGAAATCCATTCTAGTACGATTATGCCATAGGTGGTAAATCATTGGAAGCGGTAACGACCGTAAAATACTTAGGAGTTACTATCCGGAGCGATCTGAAGTGGAATGATCACATAAAACCAATAGTGGGAAAAGCAGGCGCCAGGTAGAGATTCATAGGAAGAATTCTAAGAAAATGTGACTCATCGACGAAAGAAGTAGCTTACAAAACGCTTGTTCGTCCGATTCTTGAGTATTGCTCATCAGTATGGGACCCTTACCAGGTTGGATTAATAGAAGAGATAGACATGATCCAGCGAAAAGCAGCGCGATTCGTCATGGGGACATTTAGTCAGCGCGAGAGCGTTACGGAGATGCTGAACAAGCTCCAGTGGCGGACACTTCAAGAAAGGCGTTACGCAATACGGAGAGGTTTATTATCGAAATTACGAGAGAGCACATTCCGGGAAGAGATGGGCAACATATTACTACCGCCCACATATATCTCGCGTAATGATCACAACGAAAAGATCCGAGAAATTAGAGCAAATACGGAGACTTACAAGCAGTCGTTCTTCCCACGCACAATTCGTGAATGGAACAGGGAAGGGGGGATCAGATAGTGGTACAATAAGTACCCTCCGCCACACACCGTAAGGTGGCTCGCGGAGTATAGATGTAGATGTAGATGTAGATGACGGAGTTTTGAAATTTGTAAAACTGGATGCCATGAACTGATATATATATATTATGACTTTTGAACACTATTGAGGTAAATACATTGTTTGTTCTCTATTAAAATCTTTCATTTGCTAACTATGCCTATCAGTAGTTAGTGCCTTCCGTAGTTTGAATCTTTTATTTAGCTGGCAGTAGTGGCGCTCGCTGTATTGCAGTAGTTCGAGTAACG
Source organism: Schistocerca serialis cubense (assembly GCF_023864345.2). Taxonomy (NCBI): domain Eukaryota; kingdom Metazoa; phylum Arthropoda; class Insecta; order Orthoptera; family Acrididae; genus Schistocerca; species Schistocerca serialis. Next base: position 574,703,368 of record NC_064641.1, on the reverse strand, counting down.
AAGATTTTTGTGAGGTAAGTGATTTGCGAAAGGTATAGGTTAATGTTAGTCAGGGCCATAATTTTGTAGGGATTATTGAAAGTCAGATTGTGTTGCGCTAAAAATATTGTGTGTCAGTTTAAGGACAGTCATGTATAATTGTTCAAAGGGGATGTTTCAACATGACTACTCTCCAGTTCACACTTAATCCTGGCAGAGTGTTCATTGAACCACTTTCATACTATTTCTCTACCGTTACATTCTCTAACAGAGCGCGGGAAATACGAACTCTTAAATATTTCGTTGCGAATTTTGATTTCTCTTATTTTACAATCACAATTTCTTCCTACGTAGGAGGAGAACGTTGGATACTGATATGTCTTGAAATATCTCCGCAACAGAAAAGTCTTTGTTTTAATGACTGCCACTTCCACTCGCGTATAATGTTGGGAGACTCTCTCTCCTATTTCACAGAAATACAAAACGGGGTGCCCTTCTTTGAACTTTTTTGATGTCCCTCAGCTACCCCTATTCCGTAAGGGTCTCATAATGCACAGCAGCACTTTAGCAGAGGATGGACAAGCGTAGAGTGCGCACTCTCTTCAGTAGACCTGTTGCATCTTACATATACTGTATTGTCGCCTGGAAAAGGAAAAAGTGGCAAATAAATATTTTATTGCGTGTGAAAAGACTCGAAGTGACAAAAGCACAAAATCCAATAAACTAAGGTAATAATCGATCTGCGATGCAACAAAATCAAAGAAAATACAGTATTAATTGTTAACACTAATTGTTTTAAGAGTGTGATACTAGTAAAACTTATTTCTATTCGAGTCCTTGGAAGAATAAGACACAAACTTGTATGTTAATATTTTATTACGTGGACGGAAAGGTCTGTGATGTGATAAGTTCTGCTTCTTATCTCAGAAATATAATTATTGTTCGTTAAGATAAAATTGATTTTATTTAATATTCGTATGTGTGTAAAGCAACTTTGCTCCGAGTTTTTGCCATTTTCAGTGTAGCAGATTGATTGTTGGCCGCCATTGCTGCATTCTCCAAATTCACCTAAAGTTAGGTGCGGCGCCCACATATTCTCTAAAATTGGCGTCATTAATCAAGAGAAGTAAAATGTGGAAGTAATACAAGCACACAGGATCAGAACTTTAAATTATTTCAGGTACACCAACAACGCATTTCATTTTCTTTTACAAATCCTTAGAGAGAAAGAAATGGTAAGGCATTTTAACGAAGCTTTAGGCAACGAAGAGATTGTATTAAGGCTAAATGAAGTACCTGATCCCCACAGCAAGGCTCTCGCGGATAGTATCAAGGAAGATTTGTCATGTATACGTAGTGACATTAGCGCTTTCCTAACAAGTTGTAAAGAACTACCACAAATTGTGGAACAACTTAGTCAAAATGTGGCATATTTACAACTGAATGAGAATTACTTAGAAAAAGTGAAAATGTTGGACACATCAGTAGACTAAACAAACAAAGACATGAAAGAGGCAATTAAAGAGGAGGATGAATTAGAAGTGGCGAATGTAACGTCAGTCGTAAGCTCTGGCAAGGAAATACCAGTCAACGACTGCACGAAGAATTTGATACTCTCAAGAATTTAGTTCAGTCCACGTTTACAGCCGGTCAGAATCAAAGTAGAAAGCAGGTCTGAGAACCAGAACAAGAAATTAAAGACGAAAGACATTATGAACAAATGAATGTGACTCATTATCCAATTCAGTACGGGAGCACACCATTTGGAACAGACTTTCATGGAGGTGCAGGTCATACGAGTTCACACTTCCCGGATGTAAATAGGATGACTACTAGCTTAGCCCCAGTAGCACCAACGTTGACCTGTCTGCTGCAGAAGGAAAGCTTGATTTAGCGCCGGCAATTCCAGACATCTAATGAGAACAAAAAGACAATCCACCATTTGATATTTATACAGAACTTTCAGTAGTGTTTTGCCTCGGTCGTGGAACGAGCGCCAAAAAAATACAGTTCGCAATGTCGCACATAAGGGGAGAAGCGACGTTGTAGGCGCTGTAAGTCGTGGAAAGTTGTCACACTTTCACAGACTTCAAAAAAAGTTTTCTAGGACGGTTTTGGTTAAGTTCTGCGCAGGAACGTTTACGTTAACTGGTATATAATCCTGAAGTATACAACCCAACACAGGACATTCTCAGGAAACATATTGAGAAGTATCTAAATTGTTGTTGTTGTGGTCTTCAGTCCTGAGACTGGTTTGATGCAGCTCTCCATGCTACTCTATCCTGTGCGAGCTTCTTCATCTCCCAGTACCTAATGCAACCTACATCATTCTGAATCTGCTTAGTGTATTCATCTCTTGGTCTCCCTCTACGATTTTTACCCTCCACGATGCCCTCCAGTACTAAATTGATGATCCCTTGATGCCTCAACACATATCCTACCAACCGATCCCTTCTTCTAGTCAAGTTGTGCCACAAACTTCTCTTCTCCCCAATCCTATTCAGTACTTCCTCATTAGTTATGTGATCTACCCACCTAATCTTCAGCATTCTTCTGTAGCACCACATTTCAAAAGCTTCTATTCTCTTCTTGTCCAAACTATTTATCGTCCATGTTTCACTTCCATACATCGCTACACTCCATACAAATACTTTCAGAAATGACTTCCTGACACTTAAATCTATACTTGATGTTAACAAATTTCTCTTCTTCAGAAACGCTTTCCTTGCCATTGCCAGTCTACATTTTATATCCTCTCGACTTCGACCATCGTCAGTTATTTTGCTCCCCAAATAGCAAAATTCCTTTACTACTCTAAGTGTCTCATTTCCTAATCTAATTCCCTGAGCGTCATCCAATTTAATTCGACTACATTCCATTATCCTCGTTTTGCTTTTGTTGATGTTCATCTTATACCCTCCTTTCAAGACACTATCCATTCCATTCAACTGCTCTTCCAAGTCCTTTGCTGTCTCTGACAGAATTACAATGTCATCGGCGAACCTCAAAGATTTTAATTCTTCTCCATGGATTTTAATACCTACTCTGAATTTTTCTTTTGTTTCCTTCACTGCTTGCTCAATATACAGATTGAATAACATCGGGGAGAGACTACAACCCTGTCTCACACCCTTCCCAACCACTGCTTCCCTCTCATGTCCCTCGACTCTTATAACTGCCATCTGGTTTCTGTACAAATTGTAAATAGCCTTTCTCTCCCTGTATTTTACCCCTGCCACCTTCAGTATTTGAAAGAGCGTATTCCAGTCAACATTGTCAAAAGCTTTCTCTAAGTCTACAAATGCTAGAAACGTAGGTTTGCCTTTCCTTAATCTTTCTTCTAAGATAAGTCGTAAGGTCAGTATTGCCTCACGTGTTCCAGTGTTTCTACGGAATCCAAACTGATCTTCCCCGAGGTTGGCTTCTACTAGTTTTTCCATTCGTCTGTAAAGAATTCGTGTTAGTATTTTGCAGCTGTGACTTATTAAGCTGATAGTTCGGTAATTTTCACATCTGTCAACACCTGCTTTCTTTGGGATTGGAATTATTATATTCTTCTTGAAGTCTGAGGGTATTTCGCCTGTTTCATACATCTTGCTCACCAGATGGTAGAGCTTTGTCAGGACTGGCTCTCCCACGGCCGTCAGTAGTTCCAATGGAATATTGTCTACTCCGGGGGCCTTGTTTCGACTCAGGTCTTTCAGTGCTCTGTCAAACTCTTCACGCAGTATCATATCTCCCATTTCATCTTCATCTACATCCTCTTCCATTTCCATAATATTGTCCTCAAGTACATCGCCCTTGTATAGACCCTCTATATACTCCTTCCACCTTTCTGCTTTCCCTTCTTTGCTTAGAACTGGGTTTCCATCTGAGCTCTTGATATTCATACAAGTCGTTCTCTTATCTCCAAAGGTCTCTTTAATTTTCCTGTAGGCGGTATCTATCTTACCCCTAGTGAGATAGGCCTCTACATCCTTACATTAGTCTTCTAGCCATCCCTGCTTAGCCATTTTGCACTTCCTGTCGATCTCATTTTTGAGACGTTTGTATTCCTTTTTGCCTGTTTCACTTACTGCATTTTTATATTTTCTCCTTTCATCAATTAAATTCAATATTTCTTCTGTTACCCAAGGATTTCTACTAGCCCTCGTCTTTTTACCTAATTGATCCTCTGCTGCTTTCACTACTTCATCCCTCAAAGCTACCCATTCTTCTTCTACTGTATTTATTTCCCCCATTCCTGTCAATTGCTCCCTTATGCTCTCCCTGAATCTCTGTACAACCTCTGGTTCTTTCAGTTTATCCAGGTCCCATCTCCTTAAATTCCCACCTTTTTGCAGTTTCTTCAGTTTTAATCTACAGGTCATAACCAATAGATTGTGGTCAGAGTCCACATCTGCCCCTGGAAATGTCTTACAATTTAAAACCTGGTTCCTAAATCTCTGTCTTACCATTATATAATCTATCTGATACCTTTTAGTATCTCCAGGGTTCTTCCATGTATACAACCTTCTTTCATGATTCTTAAACCAAGTGTTAGCTATGATTATGTTGTGCTCTGTGCAAAATTCTACCAGGCGGCTTCCTCTTTCATTTCTGTCCCCCAATCCATATTCACCTACTATGTTTCCTTCTCTCCCTTTTCCTACACTCGAATTCCAGTCACCCATGACTATTAAATTTTCGTCTCCCTTCACAATCTGAATAATTTCTTTTATTTCATCATACATTTCTTCAATTTCTTCGTCATCTGCAGAGCTAGTTGGCATATAAACTTGTACTACTGTAGTAGGTGTGGGCTTCGTATCTATCTTGGCCACAATAATGCGTTCACTATGCTGTTTGTAGTAGCTTACCCGCATTCCTATTTTCCTATTCATTATTAAACCTACTCCTGCATTACCGCTATTTGATTTTGTGTTTATAACCCTGTAGTCACCTGAGCAGAAGTCTTGTTCCTCCTTCCACCGAACTTCACTAATTCCCACTATATCTAACTTTAACCTATCCATCTCCCTTTTTAAATTTTCTAACCTACCTGCCCTATTAAGGGATCTGACATTCCACGCTCCGATCCGTAGAACGCCAGTTTTCTTTCTTCTGATAACGACAACCTCCTGAGTAGGCCCCGCCCGGAGATTCGAATGGCCGGCCGAAGTGGCCGCGCGGTTCTGGCGCTGCAATCTGGAACCGCGAGACCGCTACGGTCGCAGGTTCGAATCCTGCCTCGGGCATGGATGTGTGTGATGTCCTTAGGTTAGTTAGGTTTAACTAGTTCTAAGTCCTAGGGGACTAATGACCTTAGCAGTTGAGTCCCATAGTGCTCAGAGCCATTTGAACCATTTTTTAGATCCGAATGGGGGACTATTTTACCTCCGGAATATTTTACCGAAGAGGACGCCATCATCATTGAACCATACAGTAAAGCTGCATGCCCTCGGGAAAAATTACGGCCGTAGTTTCCCCTCGCTTTCAGCCGTTCGCAGTACCAGCACAACAAGGCCGTTTTGGTTAGTGTTACAAGGCCAGATCAGTCAATCATCCAGACTGTTGCCCTTGCAACTACTGAAAAGGCTGCTGCCCCTCTTCAGGAACCACACGTTTGTCTGGGCTCCCAACAGATACCCCTCCGTTGTGGTTGCACCTACGGTACGGCTATCTGTATCGCTGAGGCACGCAAGCCTCCCCACCAACGGCAGGGTCGTGGTTCATGGGGGGGCGGGAGTATCTAAATAAGACAAGATATTAGGATGAGCCAATATCACATAGAGATGTGTTGCAAACATTAAAGGCACGTACGCCTATCTCGATTAGAGAAAACTTAGGGCATGTGCCAAGCACATATCTCGAAAACTTCCTTGCTGTGGTGACTCGTTAGACCTCATACAAGAGGATGCTGAGAGGGCAAATGAAAACAACGGAATGAGCCACATTAATGGGAAAGGGGGAGGGAACCACAATAACGTCGGAGTGATGGTAACCATGAAGGAAATGGTTTCAAGCCTTACAACAACAATAGCAATTGAACAACGGTTATTATAACCAAGATTAGAATAGAAAATCCCGGACTCGTAATCCCAATAATGGTAACTACCAAAACAACTACAACAATCCAAACCGCAAAAGGGGAGGTGACAACGGATTTATTTCCAACAGGAAAAAAGCACGTGCGCACTTCAGTCAGGTTTGGCAGAATCCCAGACCCAGTGGCTGGAACCCTAATTTAGGGCAACAACCACAACAACAACCAAATGTACCGCTAAACAATGCTACCGCGACACCAGTGCCTGAGACATCATATCAGTCGCACTGGCTGCCTTCGCACTGTAGCGAGAAAATCAAATAGCGTCGCATGGTGTAAGTACTTTGGAGGTTGCGTAAAACAATCGAAATCAACCGTCACAAGTGTCAGGCTATGCGCGACCCCTTGTAAGCCTTCGGCAGGAGGTCGCGGCACAAGTTGCTGCACACTGTATAAGCTCATAAACATGGTTAGATATACTGACAGTCAAGACCTCAGGCAACAGTTGTCCACGAAAAACCGCAAACGCAAAAAGGAATGTGTCGAAAATGTACAAGCTGCGAGAATCGGCAGTATAAATGTTGTTCAAACGCAGTTAGTAATCGATACCGGCGCATCGATTTTGGTTACGGATCGCAATTTCTAAAGAAATGTGGACCAAGTTAAGAGGTTACCCATCCTGCCGGTACAGAACTGCGAAGTAGTGGGTGCCACTGGGGCGAAGAGTCAAGTAATTGAACACCAGGTGCAGGCTGAGGTGGTTTTCGGAAAAGAAGCAATATTGTGCACTTTTCTTTTAATGACTAATTTATCGGTACGTGTCATCCTATGGTGGGATATTATGCGAGAGAGGGGCACACAAATCGACCTCTCCCGTGGACTCAATAGCTTCAGAAACCATGATACACAGTTGGTTCAGATTGGTTCAAATCCCTCTGAGCACTATGGGACGTAACATCTTAGGTCATCAGTCCCCTAGAATTTAGAGCTACTTAAACCTAACTAACCTAAGGACATCACACACATCCATGCCCGAGGCAGGATTCGAACCTGCGACCGTAGCAGTCCCGCGGTTCCGGACTGCAGCGCCAGAACCGCATGGCCACCGCGGCCGGCTACACAGTTGGTACTGGAGATAGTGTAAACCGTAGAAAGCCATGGCAAGTTTTGTCAGGCAATTCGTGTCTGGTATATTCGAACAAACATATTGTGGGTAGACGATAATCATTCACAAGAGGGTTATTGTCAGTTTGGCAATGACCACATACCTGATTTAATAGAAATGAAAGTTAAAGAACCTCAATATCTAAGTCTGGCACAGCACGGTGAACCACCACCCCTTTTGAAACAACATGAAGCCGTGTTCTCTGAGAAGCCAGACGTTAATCGGGGATCTATAGGGTGTTTCAAAAATGACCGGTATATTTGAAACGGCAATAAAAACTAAACGAGCAGTGATAGAAATACACCGTTTGTTGCAATATGCTTGGGACAACAGTACATTTTCAGGCAGACAAACTTTCGATATTACAGTAGTTACAATTTTCAACAACAGATGGCGCGGCGGTCTGGGAAACTCTATAGTACGATATTTTCCACATATCCACCATGCGTAGCAATAATATGGCGTAGTCTCTGAATGAAATTACCCGAAACCTTTGACAACGTGTCTGGCGGAATGGCTTCACATGCAGATGAGATGTACTGCTTCAGCTGTTCAATTGTTTCTGGATTCTGGCGGTACACCTGGTCTTTCAAGTGTCCCCACAGAAAGAAATCACAGGGGTTCATGTCTGACGAATAGGGAGGCCAATCCACGCCGCCTCCTGTATGTTTCGGATAGCCCAAAGCAATCACACGATCATCGAAATATTCATTCTGGAAATTAAAGACGTCGGCCGTGCGATGTGGCCGGGCACCATCTTGCATAAACCATGAGGTGTTCGCAGTGTCGTCTAAGGCAGTATGTACCGCCACAAATTCACGAAGAATGTCCAGATAGCGTGATGCAGTAATCGTTTCGGATCTGAAAAATGGGCCAATGATTCCATTGGAAGTAATGGCGGCCCAGACCAGCACTTTTTGAGGATGCAGGGACGATGGGACTGCAACATGGGGCTTTTCGGTTCCCCATATGCGCCAGTTCTGTTTATTGATGAAGCCGTCCAGGTAAAAATAAGCTTCGTCAGTAAACCAAATGCTGCCCACATGCATATCGCCGTCATCAATCCTATGCACTATATTGTTAGCGAATGTCTCTCGTGCAGCAAAGATAGCGGCGCTGAGGGGTTGCCGCGTTTGAATTTTGTATGGATAGAGGTGTAAACTCTGGCGCATGAGACGATACGTGGACGTTGGCGTCATTTGGACCGCAGCTGCAACACGGCGAACGGAAACCCGAGGCCGCTGTTGGATCACCTGCTGCACTAGCTCCGCGTTGCCCTCTGTGGTTGCCGTACGCGGTCGCCCTACCTTTCCAGCACGTTCATCCGTCACGTTCCCAGTCCGTTGAAATTTTTCAAACAGATCATTTATTGTATCGCTTTTCGGTCCTTTGGTTACATTAAACCTCCGTTGAAAACTTCGTCTTGTTGCAACAACACTGTGTTCTAGGCAGTGGAATTCCAACACCAGAAAAATCCTCTGTTCTAAGGAATAAAACATGTTGTCTACAGCACACTTGCACGTTGTGAACAGCACACGCTTACAGCAGAAAGACGACGTACAGAATGGCGCTACCACAGACTGCGTTGTATTCTATATCTTTCACATCACTTGCAGCGCCATCTGTTGTTGAAAATTGTAACTACTGTAATTTCGAAAGTTTGTCCGCCTGAAAATGTACTGTTGTCCCAAGCATATTGCAACAAACGGTGTATTTCTATCGCTGCTCGTTTAGTTTTTGTTGCCGTTTCAAATATACCGGTCATTTTTGAAACAGCCTGTATATATGATATGCAAGTTGACGAGTATCGAACGTACTGTCGAGCTGCCTACTCGGTGCTGTGAACCCGAAAAGAAGCTGTCATGAAGGAGATAAGAAGGGTGCTGGCTTTGGGTATATTGACATCAAAAAGTTTTATACCCAAATAGAACCATTCTGAAGGTAGAAATTAAATACTTTACTCTGTACATAGTAGTCGCTAAGTATTATTTTCTGTACATGTTTAGTGATCAGTGAAGCATTACTTTAATGTTTCTGACAGAACATTAAGTACAAGAGGTAAGACTCCCGATTTGAAATTACCCTGAGATGTCATATTTGAAGTGAGAACAAATACTCAGAATTTGTTAATTAGGGCAAGATTTTATTCTTTCTGTATAAAGGTTTACTTAATGTGTATGTATATAAGTGACGTCATATTTAAATTGTGCAACATATACTCTCATAACAAAGCTGTTCAGGCGAGAAAGTTCAACACTACTACTTTCGTAGACTACTGTAACAGCAGTGTTCTGTCTGCAACCATCAGTTGGTAGTTGATGGTTGGAGAAAGAACATCGCTGTTACAGTACTCCTCGGAAGCCAGTTTATAGATGTTGGCCACTGATGGGATCGTGTATACGATCAGAGTTCACCCGTTCGGCATCAGCTAAGGCCCGAAGATAAGAGTATTTAGTCAACGAAACTGGTTACCATATAAAAAAGTAACATCAAAACGACAGCGACAGTTGTTCCATTACATTACTTGTACCCGTAATATCCTACTGAATAACACAACCGAGAGAAATGCTGTAAACTATTACGATAACATGCCGCACAGAATAAAAGGCAGCCTTTCAACTTAGTGTTGAAGATCTGCAGTTTATCGCTCATGTTTTGCAGTTCGATCGGAAACCTATAGAAATTATACTAGCAGAATAGCGGACACTTTTCTGCAAAGTGATGGAGTGGGTGTAAATCGAGAGACTGATGACTTATTAGTTAAAATAACCAACTACCAGACGATGGTAATCATCTTATCACAATAAGTCAAACAGAAAGTGGTCAATATGATAAGCTGAAAAATATTGTATCCTAATGAGGTATAAGAATATGGCACATCCTGTGGTCCTCGATAATGTACTAAGGTCTGTATATCCATTTTTAAATAACTTTTTGTATCTGTCAAGAAAGCAACCCTATGTCTACCGCACTTTCATTATAAGTGAGAATGAAGAGTGTGTGAAGCAGAATATGGAGGGAGTTAAGACTCCTTGTGCATTTTTGTTTCTTTATTTTTACGGATTTTGTTACATTTGTGTTTTTTTTTCTATACTTGCAAATAATTTTTCATGTGTTATTACTTCATTGCTTTAGGCACATGATTACTTCTCTGTAGCAATAGTAGTCGTAGTAGTGGTACTAGTAATAGCAGTAGTTTTATTCATCCATCGATCACTTTTATAACGATGTATAGCACTAGTTTTATTCATCCGTATATCACTTTTATAACGATGCTGGATGTGTCTTGGCGTTACAGCTTACCAACAACAAAAACAACAAAATTGAAAATACAGGCATTTGCATACTTACAGATCTAGTTTGACAAGGATGGGACAGAGACTCAGCCGTGATCTTATAGTAGGAACTATCTCGGCATTTCCCTTAAGTAATTTAGGGAAACCACAGAAAACTTTAACTGAAATGGCTGAATGAAGACTGGAGCCTCCATCCCCTCGAATCGAAGCCAATCTGTTTAAAAGAGTGTCGTTACCTCACTCGCTTTATCGCTAGTGCACAATACTGTAATGCAAAGTTGTTACGTAACAGTATGAAAGGCTAGTGCTACACCGTTCGCCCATTTCTCATTCTCAGTTACAGCACAGAGTACTCACACCACGCAACTATACGCTCATTGGATCATAACCTAGCACTCACATACTATACACGCATTGTTTTGTAACGTAACACTGCACACAGTCTGCTGATTTCAGAACCATTGCGGCGAAATCTGGTTCCTCTTTTGTCTACCGGAACTTCCCATTTGCTAGCCTGAAACACTAAGTCAGTATCCCTCTATAACAAGTGAGATGTTGAGCTCAGAAAGGGGATAAGGGAATAGTATCATATACTGCCTAGCTTTGGAAGCACATTCTTGCAGAAAGGGAAAAAGAAGGAAAAACAGTGTGAGAAATATTATGTGAAATGTTTTACATTTTCTACCAAACACCTATTCTCTGTTATCTAAATAATCCTCCATTGTGTAGAACGTGTTACTTAACAGGTACATTCTTAACAGGCTTTTAGATTAATTTGTTTCAGTAATCTCTTTCATCTCCAAGAGCAATTTGTTGCAGATTTTATTTCTTGGTAGAAAATTCTGTTTTGAGTTTTATGGTTATTCCTTCTTACTGAAGGTAAGTTCAGAGTACTTCTTGTTCCATGGTCATGAAATGAGATTTTTCTGCAGTAATGGTTAGTTTTAACGCTGATGTGTACAGCTGATTGGCGTAGATAAAATCCCCAATGTTTTGGACATATCTGTACAAAGAGCTCGACAGCTATTTTTGGCTATTATTCTTAAGATAGTTTTCTGTAATTTGGCAGCTTGTGTGTGTGTGTGTGTGTGTGTGTGTGTGTTTGTGTCTGTCATTCATACAGGTCCTCAGCATAATAGTTACACACAAAATACGCTTTTGCAAACAGTAATGAAACGTAGGGTAATCTAAGTGCTAAATGCCACAAAGAGAAAGAAAGAAAATACTGATTGGAACAGGACAAATATCAAGAATTTTATAAACAGTTTAGATCGTCCACAATAATATAGCGTGAGCTCTGTGTTCCGTAGATGCTATTCGATACTGTGTTGTTGTGAATGAGTGCTCCTGACATCGGATTAGAAACGGAGAAGGCAGCAACTCTGCGGAGCATTGTGCTCGCCTGATAATCCGGTCGCGCGGCCTTCGGGAAAATGCTGTCCGAATGATGAGCCCGCGGAAACGGCCAAGCCCTTCCCTGCGTGGGAACACGCTGATCGTGTTCCGGTGCACGGCGTTCACAAACGGTCGCAGATTTTTTTTACTTATCACATATTGTCTGAACGTTTCAGTAGCGAAGTAAGAGTAATGGGGAAAAAAATGAGCACATCCACAAATAACGCCTGTAGGTATTCGCGAGGAAACACAAAACAAAGAACTTGAACGTGTCGGATTAGCAAGAAGCCATCGCCTTGTAGAATCAGCCAAATGTGTTGTGGATTTAGCTATTTCTGCACGCAGAATTCAGGACGCTGCTGCGTTCAAACGATCGATTGTGATGCTGAGTACAAACGAGCCTAGCACAGTTGAGTTGTTTTGGACGCTTCGTCAAACTCATACAGCATGTACGAGTAATTAGGTGATTGACAACAATTTTTTTGTCTGAGCTGTTTTGACTGTATTTTCCTGAACAGTAACTCGAGGAAAGTTCAGATAAATTGAAAGAGTTTATCACGTAGAGAAGTAGTAGTCCAGTCAAATAGCAGATATACCTTGCAAAAGGTGGGGTAGAAGAGTTTGTTTTTTCAATTCTTTCATATGGTTGGAAAGATTAGAAAACCGGGTTTTGCCAACAAAATTTCGTTTGGAAAAACTTTCTGCAGTCAAAAAACTTGGAAAATATCGGCCTTCTTTCAGTTTTTTTTCAAAATATCTCAGTTTTTTTTTGCTCCTATCGCTTTAACGTCTATTTTCTTTTTTAAAGAGCACGAAACTATCTACAAATTTGATTCTTGCTATTTTTTTCTACTCCCAACATCTAAGGCGCTACAACGCCTCAAAAATACAAATTTATCAACTTTTGAGCATAGTGACAAGATACCTTATTTTTTAACACTATTTTTTCAGTTTCTGTTTGTGTAGTATAAATACATTATACATCATGTTATAGTTGGAATTTACCACCTCACTTTCAGGTATTCAATTTCTCTGTATGCAACATGAGGATTGCTGGGCACCCAACTATTGTGATTCTTACATCACTACCTGAAGTTCACTATGGGCCACCTCAGCCCTGGTATTTGTAAAACTATAAATATAAAAATACATCATTAAGAGACATAGACTCATTCACTCACACACACACACACACACACACACACACACACACACACATACACATACACACGCACACAAAATAAATTGTCTCAGGAAACTGAACTATTATTAGCTGCAATAGGCAACCTAATTAGGTAGGTAATTATTCTTGTGTATAAATGCCACACAGTTGACATTAAAAATAAGTAGCTTTATTACAATTAAAATGCATTGTCAGTTACTAAAAAATGTTGACAGTTCTGGGCGTGTAATAGTTGTAATATCGCACTTTAGCGCACTTGAGACAGATATGAGCATCACTTCCAACGTTTTGATGGGCCAGGTTCCTCAGTGTCACCAGAAATACCTTGAGTTACGGATTCAGGTTCTGTACATAGAGTTGATCCCAGATTGACCTCTTCTTTAAACAGCGAGTCAGCCTCAGCAAGTTCGTTGATTTTGTCAGCGGTTTCCTCAACATCCTCCATAACATCTTCTTCACTGTCTTCATATAAAAATTTTAGCATGTTTTCACAGTTGACCGAATACATTTCTTGCAAATTGAAGAACATTTCAAACCCGCTTTTCTGCAGGAGCACGCTCCGCCACAGTTCAGCTTGCATGAGCATGAAACAATGTGAAGAAGTGCTTGAGGTGCTGGCTCTTGGCTCATTATAACGGGCATTGGACCGTGCTCACTGTGATTCCAGCCCCATTTCTCAGGAGGTTTCCAGTTTCCCATCCAACTTTGGACTCGTTGGTAAGTCCGCAACGAATGATGTTGTGCAGCATCTTGTGTAGGTGGCAACCGTGCAAGATTCAGATTGCTTTTTGTGGCAGACTTGGCGAATAGCTGGTACCGCAAATGGTCAAGTGTGTGGGAACTGCTGACACCTCCACTATACAATGCGACAGTAACCTGTTCTCCTGCTGTTATTATTTCTTCACGGGTAGCATGTGATTTATTGAACGTGCAAAGCGCTGAGGTTAGGTGTTCATTTTTCGCAACAATATTGCAGCACTTAATTTTTCCTTGAGCAAAAAAAGCAGATGTTGTATCACATCCGCTGAAGGCGTGAGTGAACAGAATATATTCACTGTCAAACTTGTAAAATGCAGTGGAAAACCATCTGTCTTCTGTATTTCCTCTTCCTTGCTTTAAGAAAAATAAGTTTTCAGTGCCTTGCCCCAAACCGGTCATGAGAACAATCAGGTCAACATCTTCTCCTACAATGACAACACTTCCAAAATCTTTGGTTCTTGAAATGGCAGATGTTACAATCATAACGTCAGCATCTTCTTGTGCCTGGTGCACTTCAATGCTACACTCCAGAAATTCCTTTTTAAGATGTGTGATCAAACGCATCTTTTTTCGTTCGTTGTACAAGAACTTGTCCTGAGGGACTTGGTTTACCATCTCTGATTCAACCACAACGTCAACCGAAGAATGTTTTTTGGACCTACGAATCCTCTCAGCACTCTTTGTGCTACATTTGTCTCCCTCATATGGATACCCATCAAATACAATAGCAAATTGAGATCCAAAATGACGTTGCAGGTAAGAAACATAGCTTTGACAATTCGTAGTCTTTCTTGCTGAGGATCTGAATTTCTTTTGGTGTACCAATTTTCACTTAGTAGTTGGTGCCCAACATTCTTGAAACATGCCACTGCTGGCTTTGAAGCTGTTTCAGCTATCACCACATCGTCACCATATTTCTGGAAAAGGCGAGCCCTGACATTTCGAATATCAGGACGAGGTGATGTGGGTATTTGCTCTAACAGATCGTCCATAGATAACTGACATTCTTCCGTATTGGTTTCCAGGTAGGCAAATATAGCCTCCATGCCTTCATCTACTTGTGTTGCAAGTCGGTAACCTCGTTTCTGTCCTGTAGCTGAAACACGGTAAAAGAACTTTCTGTAGCAAAATCTGTGGTACCACCCATCTACAGCAACCAAATCATTTACATTCTGAATCCGCTCTATCACTTGTTGACCAAATTCATCACCACGTCGTTTAGCCTATTCTAATACTGTCGATTGCACTTCCAATTTCATTACTTTGTAAACAAAATTTTGTTTAGCATATGGCAATCTTAACTGCTTGGTTAAAAAGTCATCAGAATTCCCTTTTGCACATAAGAAGCATTTCTCTTTGAAATTGAACTGACCTTTTTCCTGCGACCGACGTAGCACGCCTGTTGGTTCCCAAGGATGTCGAAGGCTAGCTGCTATCATTCTCTCATTAATGTACTTCTTGTAGCATGATTCATGCACATAAGAAGCATTTCTCTTTGAAATTGAACTGACCTTTTTCCTGCGACCGACGTAGCACGCCTGTTGGTTCCTGAGGATGTCGAAGGCTAGCTGCTATCATTCTCTCATTAATGTACTTCTTGTAGCATGCTTCATGCACTGAGCGTTTTCAAAAAACGGGTGTGAGCAGACTCCCTGCATTTAGCACTACAATCGATAAGTGTGCTCAGTCCTCTCTTTTCCACATTGCATCCACCACTCACCACAGTTTTTTCGCAAATGAAACACAAATTCATGTCAGACATACTCATTTTCAGCACCACAACATATACTGAATGGAAGCGACTCCAAACTGTAGGACCCTTATTGTTGTATGCTAATAGCTGTCACCACGCTGTGAACAATCACCAGAGATAATCACCTTCCGCCCGCCAAAGAATAAATACGCTTTTGTCCGCTAACGAACAATTCCTACATACTTTTTCTTATAACTGATCATTAACGTCAATCAACTGTAGAAAATGTACTGCACCTACATGCAATCGTATTACATATTGTAACACAAATAAACTTCACGCAATCTGACGTGAATGTGTTCGTAGTTACTGAATATGATGCTGTTTGTCCTGGCCCTGCAGCAGAGTGAGATGGAAATTCCAATGAATAACATGATGAGTAATATGTTTATACTACACAAAAAGAAACTGAAATAACAGTGTTCAAAAATTAGGTAATTTGCCACTTTGCTCAAAATTTAAAAAATTAGTATTTTTTGACGTGCTGTAGCGCCTTAGATACTGGGAGTAGAAAAAGTGGTAATAATCAAATTTGTAGAGAATTGTGTGCTCTTTAAAAAAGAAAATAGATGTCAAAGCGATTGGAGCAAATGAAACTGAGATATTTTGAAAAAACTGAAAAAAGTCAGAAATTTTCCAAGTTTTTTGACTGCAGAAAGAGAAATTTTGTTGGAAAAACTTGGTTTTCTAACCTTTCCAACAATATGAACGAGTTAAAAAAACAAAATCTTCTACCCCACCTTTTGCAAGGTACATGCTTTTTTTCTGACAGTTTCACTGGACTATAGTCTCCATTATAACATTGCACACTAATTTTAAGTTGATGACGAAGTTATGTGTAAAAGTAACTTGCATGTCAATCCGCTCCAAAAAATTGATGTTTAATTTTTATTCTGAAATAGATATTTAGAATGTTTTGAAAAAAAAAAAGACGGTTAAAAGAACCATTGGACATCAGGGAGTTGTTTGAAAATCATCTTAAAGATCTCTTGGTGTGCGTCCACATCATTGTTTTTGCCGCTTTCACACGTCACTGTAGTTATCGCCACTGTAGTTATCTGACTCCAGTGCGACAATCGTCCAGAACATTATGACCACCTACCTAATAGCTAGGATGCCTACCTTTGGCACAGATAACAGTGGTATCGCATCTTGGCATGGAAACAATGAGGTCTTGGTAGGTCGCTGGAGAGATTTGGCACCACATCTATAGACACAAATCACCTAATTCCCGAACATTCTGGGGAGGATGGCGATCAACTTTGAAGCCACATTAATTCACATCGCAGATGTGTTCGATCGGGTCCAGATCTGGTGAGTTGGAAGGACAGTACATCGATTGCACTGTGTTCCTCGAATCACTCCAACACACTCCTGGCCTTGTAAAATGGAGCCTTCGGGAAACATGATCGTCATGAAGGGGTGTACATGGTTGCAACTAGTGTACGATATTCCTTGGCCGTCATGGTGCAGTGCACGAGCTCCACTGGAACCATGGATTCCCATGTGAATGTTCTCGAGAGCATAATGGAGTCGCCGGAAGCTTGTCTCCATCCTGCACTGCAAGAGTCAAAGAGCTGTTCCCATGTAAGATGACGGATTCGTGCCCTCCTATCGGCATGATGAAGAATGTATCGGGATTCATCAGACCATGCAACGCTCTGCCACTGCGCAAACGTCCAGTGCCGATGGTCACATGCCCATTTCAGTCTAGTTGCCGATGTAGTGGTGTTAACAATGGCGCATGCGTGACTCGTCGCTTGTGTATGCCTATCGTTAGCAGAGTTCGGTGCACTGTGTGCTCAGACAAAAATGGCTCTGAGCACTATGGGACTCAACTGCTGAGGTCATCAGTCCCCTAGAACTTAGAACTACTTAAACCTAACTAACCTAAGGACAACACATACATCCATGCCCGAGGCAGGATTCGAACCTGCGACCGTAGCGGTCGCGCGGTTCCAGACTGTAGCGCCAGAACCGCTCGGCCACCAGCGGCCGGCTGTGCTCAGACACATTTGTAGTCTGCCTCGCATTAAAGTCTGATGTCAGTTCCGCCACAGTTTGCCGTCTGTCCTGTTTGACCAGTTTGACCAGCCTACGACGTCTGATATTTGTAATGAGGGATGACCGTCCAACCACACGACACGGTTTCACCTTGGTTTCGTCAAGTGTTGAAGACACTCACCACAGCACTCCTCGAACACCCGCAAGTTGCGCACTGTCCGAAATGCTCGTGCCGAGCCTCTGGGCCATCACAGTCTACCCTCGATCAAACTCAGATAGATCACGCGTCTTCCCCATTCTACACACTGACAACACGTTCACTTACACTACATGCACCGTGAGTGTGCTATCGCCTGAATGGGTTTACATCGATAGCAGGTCGGTGGTCATAACATTCTGGCTGATAAGTGCATGTCACGCTGGATAGTTCTCCAGTAGCATAGCTATTCGTATACTGCATTCGCACTTGGAAAGGGAGTTGATCGAATACCCTTTCAGTCATTTGGATTTAGGTATTTCGTGATTTTCCTAAATCAGGTAAGGCGAATACTGGAGTGTTTATTTGAGAAGCCGAAGATCGATTATAGCGCGCACGTCGATTCCACGTCTAATAACGTCGGTGGTACAAGACATGTTCATATTCTGTTTTCGGTTCAAATGGCTCTGAGCACTATGCGACTTAACTTCTGAGGTCATTAGTCGCCTAGAACTTAGAACTACTTAAACCTAACTAGCCTAAGGACATCACACACATCCATGCCCGAGGCAGGATTCGAACCTGCGACCGTAGCGGTCGCTCGGCTCCAGACTGTAGCGCCTAGAACCGCACGGCCACTCCGGCCGGCTCTGTTTTCGGTATGTGTGTTTGTTTTCAGTAGGCCTTTTCCATTGTTCCATGCGTATAGCCTAGCTTAGGTTATGTTAGGGGTATTAGTTTTCCCTTGCTTCGTCCATAATGTAAGTTCTGTTGGCTTGTTCCACCTCAGAACCGTCCATGTTATATTTTTACAGCATAACCAATAATTCGATTCCTCTAAAATTAATTTGCAAGGTAATTTTAGTGATTCTACGGTTTTCTGTATGATGAACAAGATTCCTCTGTTTCATTTTGTGTTTTTTGATAACATCTGTGACTGATTACACATTTAATTGTTGTCTAATATCAATAATTGTTTTTGTGATACGCTTGCGACTATCCCAGAAATTGCAGACAACCGCTTCACAGAATTCAGCTTCTATTCTTTTGCGGCAGTTTTTACATTCTAGATTTCACATCCGCACAACTGTAAAGGGGAACCTACAAATTTTTATAGTTTGGGTAGGGTTTTCTTTCGAACGTTACACTTTTATTTTAAGATCCATTTCATAAGCATCGGTTTGTATTCTACAGATGATTCCCCAGACAATTAAATTTATTTCTCTGTTGAATTATTGGTCTATTTATTAGCATTTATGCTCTTATGGGTTACGGTCGCTGTAGCGAACTTCAGCCTGAAGATTGGCTTCTTTAAGCTCTCTACGTTACTCTATGCTTTGAAAGTCACTTTCTTCATTTCTGTGTTTCTAGTGCATCCGGCATCCCTTTGAATCTGCTTGTTGTATTCAAACTTTGGTCTACCTCTACAATTTCCACCCTCCACCGCCCAGTCCCCTCACACACGCCCTTCGATTACCATATTAACGATTCCTTGATGCCTCACAATGCGTGCTATGAACCAGTCCCTTCTTTTAGCCGAGCTATGTCATAAATGTCTTTTCCCCAGTTCCTCGTTAGTATTCGATATACCCACCCAATTATTTTGAACATTCTCGCGTAGTACCACATTTCGCGCGCGCGCGCGCGCGCGCACACACACACACACACACACAAACACACACAAACAAACACCCACACACACACTCACACACACACACACACAAATAACTCTTGATGGCCGATGGGAAGCGGATATAAACAGAAGAGAAATTAGGCAACTTTGGATATACACATATACAGAGCTGGCAAAAGTCATGGGATGGCAGTATGAACATATACAGATGGCGGTAGTATCGCGTACGCAAGGTGTAGAAACTGTCTGAAATTTTCTTCGTTTCGCCACAGATGGTGTTATAATGGGTACAAGATCATAATTTACGGCTTGCTACTCAGTGCCCCATGAATATCCAATGGCACGTGGGACCACATCTCCATGCTGCGAGGGTAGGACAGGCCAGTGTTTCATAACTTCTAATTGGCGACCCCCTTCGTAACGTTTTATTCCTCCAACATATCTAACAGGAACTACTCGTCGCGCCACGTGGCCGTGTAGTGAGCTACGACGTATCGTAACAGTCAGTTCACTGCGACAGGAGATCCCGTATTGTGCCGACATAGAACAGGTAGCGGCTCTAACCATTACAGCACTTCTTTATTGCCTGCACACTTATTTGTCATTTGGAGAACAGACGTGCAAGTGGGCGATGAATGCTGCAACCGCAGAAGACAAAATTAAAATGATGCCGATTTACAGGGAATGTAGGAGGAATGTTGAGGCTACTGTTGCCTTGTATGCTGAGTGTTTTCCAGAGAAAGCACGCTCTCATTCGTCCTTTTACAAGGTCGTGAACGCCTCCACATCTGACTGCAGCACATGGACCACCAGAAGGAAACGGAGCAAACGTGTTACAGCAAAAGCTAATGAAATAGCTGTACTAGCAACAGTGCACCACAAGCCATGGATAAGCGCCCACAATTACACCACGATGCTCATATGTGCGTAGGTAGCATTGTTACAATACTGCATCTTCAAGTATCATCCATGCCATGTGGATAGTAGAGAAATAGGACAAGGGGGAATCAGTGCATTTTGTTAATGCGGGTTGGCTACATCAGGGGCAGGTATGCACTCAGAGGCAAACCTATTGTTCTCCTTTGATTGACAGGTACTTAACCTATTATTCTGCTAAAAGGATCCTTCCTTTACATTGACAGGCACTTAACGTATTGTCCCCCCCCTCCCCCCATCCCTCAGCCCCCTCAACCCTCGCTGCTACAGGTACACTTTCAGGTCTGAGTTATTGGAATAGGCCACTCTCACTCTTATCAATTTGATTGACGACTTAATTAAATTTATTAATTAATTATCCTCTCCCCCTCTGGTAAACCCCCTCCCCCTCCCCTCCCACCATCCCTCCCGGAAATAGGTCGGAAAATGACTCAATTGATCGATTATTTGAAGGGAATTCGTTTGTAGTGTATGGAATATTGTTTTAAAAATTTATATATTGTGTGGAATATTGTTTATTTAAACCATTTAGGGGATTCAAGGCAGTGTATGGAATATATGGAAATTCGTGGAGATTAAGGATCTCATAAGAGGAATTTCAGGGGTATATTGTTTATTTATAAAAATTCAGTTTGTGGGGATTGGATTTCTCTTGCTCATCGTTCTCTGCTGTTTGGAAACATGTAGGTCTTGCAAAAAGCAGTCATATGGGGCAAACATGTTGCATAACCTAAAGTTCAGCATTGCACTCTGGGTGTCTTAACCTAATGTTTGGGCCTTTGTCAGCACATAACCTATTGTTCTGTTAAGTGGTTTTCTATGACACACCCATTTCCTTAAGCTATTGTACGGCCTTTGCTACCAAATTAAGTAATCAGTTATGTCCTCCCACCGTTTTCTGGTACGCTTTTCGAATTTCACATACTTTAGAACGCCATTTCTGGCGCATACTTCTTTGTCACCCAAACCCTTCAACTATTGTATTAAGTTTCACATAAAAATTACGCAAATTAACATACTGTTCTGCACTTAACCTGCTGTTCTGCTCCATGTCACCCACTCACACACACCCTCCCATTAACTACTGTACCGCTAACACCACGTTGATATAAAAAATTTATGAAAATTAATTGAATTTATATCCTTCACACGTATGGGGTAGTTTTTTTAATTCACAGCATCCTATTGGTCAGTCAGATAGATGGAATGTAGTTTAAACAAAAGATAGCTAATAAAAAACACATCCTGCCACTCGATGCCCAACACAGACGTAGCCAACTCCGCACACATCCCCAGGAATCAGGATGCACTGGCAGTCCCCACAAAGTGACGATGCAGTCGACAGCTGCCAAGCGACACGTTGGTGTCAGTTTGGGTCCCGCAAGGAACACATATTCACCTAGGCATCGTTGATGGTGTGATGACACATAGCTGTAGTGCGGGTCCAGTATCGAGAGGGATGTTCCAATGCTTCCCAGAATACCACAGGGTGCATTGTTCCTAGCAATCCTAATGGGTCAGCCCATTCGTCACTGAATTTACCCTTCAAACTGCTGCTGCTGCTGGTGTGGGAGCACCGTCTGCCAATGTTTTCTGCAGACTTTCACTGGCAAAATTATTTTGCACAGATTGCTACATTGCACTGACAGTTAAACCCTACAAAAGTTGTATACTGATCATCAAATACACACAAGACTCCCAAGAAAATTGGGAGCCTGGAACATATTTTCTAGTGTAACTACAATTAAATATTGTGATTGCTGCTGCATTCTGACACCGATCGACGTACAGGTAATGTCTCCCGTTGACAGCTGTGGTTCTGGAACAAATTTCAGTGTCTATAGCACATATAAGTTTCCACATAAAAAATCTCTCTCGTACCCTTGTGGTTACTGATGTGCTGAATCTATACCTGCCCCACGCCAGGACACACACACATGTCCTCTCTACATGCCACAACATAAGCCACAGTAACTTTACACTTCAATATATACGCATTTTACACAAACAGTGGAGTTATCTTTTGTATCTGTACAGTACTCGAAAAATTTGTCGTATGCCTACACTCACACTGCCTATATGTCTAGTTCTCCTCAGTCCTAGGAAATTATCTGACAGTGTCTTTGAATCAGTGCTTTTGGAAGGTCCTGCATCCTGCCAAGATTCTCTCAAACAAGTGTTACAAAGGACAGGCGTCCGGCACTATGTGATAACGAATACTGCACCCGTGGACATAATGCTTGAAAAGACATCACGGATGCGTGTTGGTGTACTGTAATCAACATCACCATCGATAGAACAACAAGGAAAATGCGAGGGAACGCTTATTGGTGCCAATGAGAGGACATATTGTTACAGCCATATTTCCCATAGTGTTTGTACACTATAGCAGGTCCAATTGAACACTTGCATTTCTATATTGTGCAGCTGTTTACAAAATTAATCTATCACCACTTACATTCGGATATACTCCTCAGTGCATTGAAATCACAATTCACCATGTCCAATCTATCCTTCCATTATGACTAGACATACCTAATTTTTTTTACATGAATAGTAGTTTGATTACATCCTGAAAACATATGTCGGAACATAAGCCATAGTACCTATACATTCAAGCAGCAGCATGTTCATCAAAAATTAAACCTAACAAGGTGGCCTACAGATCGTCAAATACAGAAAGACTCTTACTCAATTACACTGCTCTGCCACTGAGGACAGGAGCTTGAATAATAGAGCGTGAAACCTATTTCCAACCCAGCAATATATCACTGTGTACTGTGTCGATGTAGTAAACACACATTTCGTATCCTGCGCCATACAAAAATCGCCCCTTTTACATCATCCATATAGCTATCGACCACCAGACACTTGTACTTATACCGCCAAGACAGACAGCACCGTATATACTCCTCGCAGCACTAGATACTTTCCTGCAGCTGATGGTCACAAGTCATTCACTCCCAACGCATGACCAGATCGTCCTCAGTGGACCAAAGTCACTCTCAGAACTGTTCTACAAATTGGGCTCGTTTCCCCTCGGCAGAATCGCGTTCCTGTTTCTGGTCTGAACCTACTTGCTTGTTTTTCTACACCCATCTCCAGACTTTGAGGTTACAAGAACACATATATTTTCGCATTATTTGTCATAATATTATACCATTCTCGCTGTACTTCTCGATATCAAGCACAGAGCAGTATCCTACTGATCGCTCGTGCAGCATAATTCCGAAGATATAGACTGGAAATTATTTCTCTACAAACCTGAAACTTTAGCGAGGTGGAGCGTGCTGTAAATCACTGAGTAACTAGAAACTTATCCCGTCTGCGAAAACCTTTACGTGAGAACTCGAAAAAATAGAGGAAACTGATGTTTCCACTCTCGAATACCGATGTCGGTGATGTAATAGATTCCAAATCATTCCTATAGTTTACAAAGTCAACTAAGATGTTTCTCATGTCTAGAAAACCAGAAAACGTGTCTTGCACCTATCTTTCACCTGCTAGATGCACACACCACAATCGATATTCTCTCAACTAAATAAAGGCGCGAAATGTGCAGAAGCGGTCAACTAAACAATTTACATGGGAGGAAATAACAGTCCAGTGCAAATACACACCCACATTGAATCTTCTCAATTTTCCACGCGATCACGAAGGCTATCCAACACATACTAAGTATTAGTTCGCTATTCGGCCGTCTAGAGGACAACACGGTTAACTCAGGTACATTCCTACACTCCAACAGGCCTCTCTATTT
This sequence comes from Schistocerca serialis cubense, assembly GCF_023864345.2. Classification (NCBI taxonomy): domain Eukaryota; kingdom Metazoa; phylum Arthropoda; class Insecta; order Orthoptera; family Acrididae; genus Schistocerca; species Schistocerca serialis. Next base: position 574,679,284 of record NC_064641.1, on the reverse strand, counting down.
GGACGGCTCCTACTGTTAACGGGATACGTGAATCGTTCCCAATACAGGTCACCGGCGTTGCATGGCAAGCACGCATAGACAGAATCGTCCTAGAAAAAAAATATATTTTACCCCTGTACTTACAACTAAATGTTACGATTGCGGTCTCAGTTGAATAACATTTGACAGTGAGCGATGTACCGGAAATACACCTTATCGATGGCTGTGGCTCTGGAAATATAAATCTCGGAACCATTCTTATGACTTGACATATTCCTCCCTTTGCTATCGCAGTACTCCACGTCAAATCCGTATCTTCCTTATTACTGGACATAGTCATTTCCTTTGCCCATGTTGGAACACAAACACATACTTTATAAGCCTGATGCTCAAGGCAAATCTAACACAACCAACCATGTTACCATCACAAGCCTTGGTTCTACAGGTGCACACAAGTATCCATTTTGAAATCTATAAGGGCTTTATAAATCCACATATGGCATTACCTATGAATGGTGTGGTTTTTGCAAACAGTTACTGTGACACTGATTATAGAGGGTGATCGCCGGAGTGTATATTATCAGACCAGCATTGCGTTTACACATCGCCGAGGATGCACCCTCGTAATAAAATTACCGAATTCAGGAAGTGATTCGGCTAAGGAGTGTTGTGAAACCGTTATTTGCAACTCCCTCACGCCGCCGCCACTATATATTATAGGCGTCGATTGATTGAGAAGGATCATAAACAGTAGTAGATGGTTTCATGATTGAGGTTGTAAGAAATGTACACTAGCTTTTCAGATCTCTAGTGCAATGCTTTCGGTAGAAATGATGTCTATTATTTTGAATCAAGTATTTCCATTCAACCACATACCTGCATTGGATCCGATGTACAAGTCCTTTAATGATTACAGCCGTTAGTGAATCATATTTCTCGAACCTATCTCCTACAGTAAAATTTCAACATTGTTTTAGGTAGCCCCTATGCATCTTGCAGCTACCCGTCAGACTCTGCACTGCCGTCCTGCAGCTTTGCGCATGTGATTGTTCTAATGCAAATCGGAACCGAGTAGAAGTTGGAGAAAGCTATAGCTACCACCTTCTGCAACCCGTGCAGAAACAGGCGAAGCTGAGTTACTGTGACACAACTATGTTTTGACCATTCGATGGAAATGAAGCCTCCTCCTGCAACACGAGGTAGTATTAAAGACAGTACGAGAACTGGGGGGAAGGATGTGGATTTTGCTACTGCATTATGATGCTTCTCCAAACTACAAGCAGGTACTACAGATCCACGTCCCTCAAGGCCCATTCACGTCTATCGACCTAACATCCTATCATCGTTATTCTGCACCATCTACCAGAGAAAAATTACGAACTATAAAAGCTCCACTAACTTCATCTGATAGAGAACTCGATAATATTTTTACCTCATCTCTCTCCTTCCAGATATCGAAAACAAATACCACATGAATCCCAGCATTGAGCGCATGTGATGATCCCATTAAACATACAGGTATTGATCCACTGCACAAAAGTTTCATCACCTATTCTGTAGGAGGATGACCGTATCCCACAAACTATACTGTAAGTCGCAAGAAACGCTCCCTGTGACCCTGTGAAGTTGTTTGAAACATTGTTTTCTTCTGCTGTAGCACACTTCGTACACTGCTATACATTTTGTTTTTCCACCATGACTTTGAGGTCTGTGTCAGGTTCTAAACTGACATTAACACGTTCTGATCCATTGCCTCTCACAGAAAACAAGACGTCACATGGTGTAAATCATGTTGTTATTGTGGCTACCATAACACGCCACACACACACTGGATGATTTTAAATAAGTGACAGTTACAACACAAGGAAACTGGAACAGTTTGGCGGCATTGTGGAGAGTTTCCAAACTGCTGTCTGAAAGTGATTGACGACCTCTACATTTAAACCTATCTGTCACAGTGACAGAATAGCTGATGGCTCTGCTTTCCGTTTCGACTGATTCCTCATATTGCAGTCATGTACGCCATCACTTTCTCAGTGCTATCCATCTCCATAAGGTGTTGTCCCTCCACCAAAACTCTTTCTCCAACTCAAACAAGCGCCGGCCGGGGTGGTCGAGCGGTTCTAGGCACTTCAGTCTGGAACCGCGAGACCGCTACGGTCGCAGGTTCGAATCCTGCCTCGGGCATGGATGTGTGTGATATCCTTAGGTTGGTTAGGTTTAAGTAGTTCTAAGTTCTAGGGGATTGATGACCTCAGATGTTAAGTCCCATAGTGCTCAGAGCCATTTGAACCATTTTGAACCTCAAACAAGCGGTCAGTCAACCATTGTGTGGTAACCAACAGCATGCCAGTGGACGGATGGGGTGGAAAAGACACCATTGATGTACTCTAATACTATGCACCACAGTTGACAGTCCGAATAATTTTAGCAATTTTACCGTAATTTCAACACAGAGCTATCATGCGACAGCATATTTCCAAATTTCGGTATCTTAACTAAGCCGCCATCTAATTTGCGATTATCATTGTGAATGTAGATAGATGACTGTGCAGTACGTTAATTTTCAAAGACATACATCATCGAAGTATATCAGACAGTGCTCTACATATTTCTGACACCTCGAACATAGTGCTTAATTTAAGATCTATCTCTATGCTGATGGGAGTCACCGATCACCCACGGAGTCTTGGAGTAAAATTAGAGACTGAAAGACGCCCCTCACAAGGTCATTGACCAACCAGCCCTGCAGCGCCAGTGCCGATTTTATCTGCAACCGACCAGAAGTAGACGCTACATTCCACGTCTCGTGAATGAATGAAGCTCGCCGCGTCCTCGCCCATGCAAGAGCACAAGATTTCTCAAGATACACCCGTGTCGAGGAGGTTAGCACTTCTTATTGATGTTTAGTAACATATTTGAAAGTGTTGTGATGTAATAGCAGACGGTTAAGAAGAACAAGAAATAGATGACTTTTATGCGCAATTGTGCTCCAGACAGATGGAGTTCGAAGCATTTTTACGTAGATCAACCAAGCTATCAATTTTAAAGTATTATTCCAGAGTCTAGCATCAATACCTGGAAGGTATTGGTAAGAGAGAACATAATCACAGACACACACCTAAGGCTACAACGTTACGATCTCAAAACGGGCTACAATATTAGATCATTTTATTTATAATCCGTATTGACTTTGAGGTCTGTGTCAGGTTCTAAACTGACATTAACATCACTGATTGCTGCTATCCCATCAGACATTATGTCTGTTTTTGCAAAATGTTAGATCGCTTGTGTTTCCGACCTATCAATAGTATGGAATGTAGCGCTGTTAATATTCCAATGTAAGAAATATATTTCAAGTGCATGACACACATCCTTCTTCCTGGTTTCTCTGTGATAAACTATGTTATCGAAACGTAAAACGAAACAACCTCTTCCTTAAAACATTGTCTCTGTGTGACAGGAGCACAACATAGATTTACAGAGATGTATAGCATACACTTTTCACATCCGACGACGGTTCAGAAATTATACTATTCCTGCACCAGCCCTATATAAAACGTTCTTTAGTAATGGGGAATACCTCTTACAAGGAAACACATAAACGCTTAGCAGCAGCGTCCGACGTGTGAAAATTACAGGTCATTCCGCCACTAATTCTGTAAACAGCACATCTCTCAGGCAAATGTCTACACGGCGTCTGCAGTGCCTCACAACCACCTATCGCTAACTTAGTTATGAAGCTGAAGTCTCGATTTTACACTCAAGATGCGACAGGGTGATGTAGTACATCGCATAAATCATAGTTCTTTTAGAGGATGTGTCACATTTCAGAACACATGAGATGGAAATCCTCTGACGACCGACAAGTTTACCTTTAACGATCGCAAGTAGACAGTGCTTTAAATCCAATACAGAGCACGTGGCTGGATACGAGTCGAACGCAGGCTATGTCACTCGACTGATGCATCCTGACAGTGAACAAATTGACCTGCAGCAACTCCTCCCTCTCTAGAATGCATCATCAGTCTACCATTAAATCTAACCTCGTTACAGCTCCATCTCAATCCATCACCCTGTCGCCGGCCGGAGTGGCCGAGCGGTTCTAGCCGCTACAGTCTGGAACCGAGCGACCGCTACGGTCGCAGGTTCGAATCCTGCCTCGGGCGCGAATGTGTGTGATGTCCTTAGGTTAGTTAGGTTTAAGTAGTTCTAAGTTCTAGGGGACTGATGACCACTGCGGTTAAGTTCCATAGTGCTCAGAGCCATCACCCTGACCACTCTCTGTTATCCTTCAATGCAGATGCATGTAAGTTTAGAGGCGGATGGTTTCCTGTCTTCCTCAAAATCGTCAAATACAGTAGTCAACTCGCATGTATCACTGGTACCTCAATAGACATACGGTATAATGCTGCCTCGACAGAGAAAAAATTGACTGCTTCCCTGATTCCCTGTTTTTTTAACATATAGCAGTTTGTAAGATGATTACGCCTCTCTTTCTAAGACACGGTGGTAGCACTCGCAAGAAAAACTTATGAGACATGTCCAATCACCGTTGATTTTCGGTCAGTATTAGTTCGTATCACCAGCAATCAGTTATTGACGAAGTATTATACTTAGTAGTAGGGGTGCCTGATAGGGTCGCCTTAGCATCAGGCTTATAAAGTATGGGTTTCTATTCCAACATGTGCAAAGGAAATGACTGTGTCCAGTCGTAACGAAGATATGGATTTGACGTAGAGTACTGTGATAGCAAAGGGAGGAGTATGTCAAGTCATAAGAATGGTACCGCTATTTCTATTTCCAGAACCATAGCCGTCAGTACGGTGTATTTCCGATACTGCACTCATTGGCAAATGTCATTCAACTGAGACTCCAATCATAACTTTTAGTTGTAAGTACAGGGGTAAAATATATATGAAGCCGATTTTTTTCCTAGGACGATTCTGTCTATGCGTGCTTGCCGTGCAACGCCGGTGACTTGTATCGGGAATGATTCACGTATCCCGTTAACAGTAGGGGCCGTCCAAATGGAGAGGCCTGTTGGAGTGTAGGAATGTACCTGAGTTAACCGTGTTGTCCTCTAGACGGCCGAATAGCGAACTAATACGTAGTATGTGTTGGATAGCTTTCGTGATCGCGAGGGAATCTGAGAAGATTCAATATGGTTTTGTGTTTGCACTGGACCGTTATTTCCTCCCATGTAAATTGTTCGGTTGACTGCTTCTGCATATTGCGCGTCTTTATTTGGTTGGCGGAACATCATTTGTGGTGTGTGCATCTAGCAAGTGAAAGATAGGTGGCATACAAGTTTGCTGATTTTCTAGACATGAGAAACACCTTAGCTGATTTTGTAACTCATAGGAATGATTTGGAATCTATTACATCACCGACATCGGTATTCGAGAGTAGAAATATCGGTTTCCTCTATTTTTTTCGAGTTCTCACATAAAGGTTTTCACAGACGGGATAAGTTTCTAGTTACTCAGTGATTTACGGTACGCTCCACCTCGCTAAAGTTTCAGGTTTGTAGAGAAATAATTTCCAGTCTATATCTTCGGAATTATGTTGCACGAGCGATCAGTAGGATACTGCTGTGTGCTTGATATCGAGAAGTACCGCGAAAATGGTATAATATTATGGCAAATCATGCAAAAATACATGTGTTCTTGTAACCCCAAAGTCTGGAGATGGGTGTAGAAAAACAAGCAAGCAAGCAAGTCGGTCCAGACCAGAAACAGGAACGTGTTTGTGCCAAGGGGAAACGAGCCCAATTTGTAGAACAGTTCTAAGAGTGATTTTGGTCCACTGAGGGCGATCTGGTCATGCGTCAGGAGTGAATGACTTGTGACCATCAGCTGCAGGAAAATATCTAGTGCTGCGAGGAATATACACTCCTGGAAATGGAAAAAAGAACACATTGACACCGGTGTGTCAGACCCACCATACTTGCTCCGGACACTGCGAGAGGGCTGTACAAGCAATGATCACACGCACGGCACAGCGGACACACCAGGAACCGCGGTGTTGGCCGTCGAATGGCGCTAGCTGCGCAGCATTTGTGCACCGCAGCCGTCAGTGTCAGCCAGTTTGCCGTGGCATACGGAGCTCCATCGCAGTCTTTAACACTGGTAGCATGCCGCGACAGCGTGGACGTGAACCGTATGTGCAGTTGACGGACTTTGAGCGAGGGCGTATAGTGGGCATGCGGGAGGCCGGGTGGACGTACCGCCGAATTGCTCAACACGTGGGGCGTGAGGTCTCCACAGTACATCGATGTTGTCGCCAGTGGTCGGCGGAAGGTGCACGTGCCCGTCGACCTGGGACCGGACCGCAGCGACGCACGGATGCACGCCAAGACCGTAGGATCCTACGCAGTGCCGTAGGGGACCGCACCGCCACTTCCCAGCAAATTAGGGACACTGTTGCTCCTGGGGTATCGGCGAGGACCATTCGCAACCGTCTCCATGAAGCTGGGCTACGGTCCCGCACACCGTTAGGCCGTCTTCCGCTCACGCCCCAACATCGTGCAGCCCGCCTCCAGTGGTGTAGCGACAGGCGTGAATGGAGGGACGAATGGAGACGTGTCGTCTTCAGCGATGAGAGTCGCTTCTGCCTTGGTGCCAATGATGGTCGTATGCGTGTTTGGCGCCGTGCAGGTGAGCGCCACAATCCGGACTGCATACGACCGAGGCACACAGGGCCAACACCCGGCATCATGGTGTGGGGAGCGATCTCCTACACTGGCCCTACACCACTGGTGATCGTCGAGGGGACACTGAATAGTGCACGGTACATCCAAACCGTCATCGAACCCATCGTTCTACCATTCCTAGACCGGCAAGGGAACTTGCTGTTCCAACAGGACAATGCACGTCCGCATGTATCCCGTGCCACCCAACGTGCTCTAGAAGGTGTAAGTCAACTACCCTGGCCAGCAAGATCTCCGGATCTGTCCCCCATTGAGCATGTTTGGGACTGGATGAAGCGTCGTCTCACGCGGTCTGCACGTCCAGCACGAACGCCGGTCCAACTGAGGCGCCAGGTGGAAATGGCATGGCAAGCCGTTCCACAGGACTACATCCAGCATCTCTACGATCGTCTCCATGGGAGAATAGCAGCCTGCATTGCTGCGAAAGGTAGATATACTCTCTACTAGTGCCGACATTGTGCATGCTCTGTTGCCTGTGTCTAGGTGCCTGTGGTTCTGTCAGTGTGATCATGTGATGTATCTGACCCCAGGAATGTGTCAATAAAGTTTCCCCTTCCTGGGACAATGAATTCACGGTGTTCTTATTTCAATTTCCAGGAGTGTATATGGTGCTGTCTGTCTTGGCGGTATAAGTACAAGTGTCTGGTGGTCGATAGCTATATGGATGATGTAAAAGGGGCGATTTTTGTATGGCGCAGGATACGAAATGTATGTTTACTACATCGACACAGTACACGGTGATATATTGCTGGATTGGAAATAGGTTTCACGCTCTATTATTCAAGCTCCTGTCCTCAGTGGCAGAGCAGTGTAATTGAGTAAGAGTCTTTCTGTATTTGACGATCTGTAGGCCACTTTGCAAGGTTTAATTGTTGATGCACATGCTGCTGCTTGAATGTAAAGGTACCATGGCTGATGTTCCGACATATGTCTGTGAGAAGTACTCAAACTACTATTCACGTAAAAACAAAAAAATATGTCTAGCCGTTAGGGAAGGATAGAGTGGACATGGTGAATTGTGATTTCGATGCACTGAGGAGTATTTCCAAACGTAGGTGGTGATAGATTCATTTCGTAAACAGCTGCACAATATAGCAATGCAAGTGTTCAATTGGACCTGCTATAGTGTACAAGCACTATGGGAAATACGGCTGTAACAATATGTCTCCTCATTGGCACCAATAAGCGTTCCCTCGCAATTTCCTTGTTGTTCTATCGATAGTGATGTTGATTACAGTTGACCAACACACATCCGTGATGTCTTTTCAAGCATTATGTCCACGGGTGCAGTATTCATTATCACATAGTACTGGACGCCTGTCCTTTGTAACACTTGTTTGAGAGAATCTTGGCAGGATGCAGGACCTTCCAAAAGCACTGATTCAAAGACACTGTCAGATAATTTCCTAGGACTGAGGAGAATCTAGACATATAGCCAGTGTGAGTGTAGGCATACGACAAATTTTTCGGGCACTGTACAGATATAAAAGATAACTGCACTGTTTGTGTAAAATGTGTATATATTGCAGTGCAAAGTTACTGTGGCTTATGTTGTGGCATGACCAGAGAAGATGAGTGTGTGTGCTACCGTGAGGGACGTATAGATTCAGCACGTCGATATCCACGAGGGTATGAGAGAGATTTTTTGCGTGGAAACTTATGCGCGCTGTAGATTCTACCGCATTTTGATTTCCCCCGACATTTTGTTATTAAAGAAATTATTACGAAACAATTTAAAAATATTCTGAAAAATCATTATGGTTATCAGTATCAGCTTCCTCTCTCTAGTTGTAAAGTGATTTGCATACTACGCTACCCTCTTCTGTTGCTCGCCGCATTGTTTTGTCGTGTTGGGTGTTTTTGGCTGCCATAGTCAACCACAGCCGCCTGTCTTTGCCTTTCGCGGCTCGCTCAAGTTGGACTGCAGCTGATGGAGGCGACAGATGTTTCCATGTCATCCGCCTCGCCTGCTGTAGGCTGCTCTGCTAAGTGCTCCCTGAAGCGTTGTTTCTCGTAGCGGTGAAATAAAACGTGATCCCTTGGACCGCGGACACACTTATAACTCTACACCTCGATTTGGCGTTTTCACGTGTTCATATTCAACTACGTGACGCGGATTAATTAGCGGCATTTATAAATTTTGTTGCCTAACAGTTCAAAGGAACTTACAAAAGTTGAAATAAGATATAATTTCACAGTTCACACAGTGTCGCTTCCTATCTTTTTCACTGTTCATACACTATTGCTTCGGGCGTTTTATGATAATAATTACTGCCCACTGTTCTCTTTGTGATTTTCACGTCACACTGTTCACAGTTCTCGATAATGGATAGAAGCATCTTCTTTAAATACACGTTCCCCGCGAGGGATGCCGTGTATAAATTAAATGTCCCTTGGGAAGCCAGATCTGGGAGCTGGAGACATCAGGAGAGATTGAATAAAAGTCTCTGACCGTTATTTCCACCCACCTATTGTCTTCTAAAGTTGTGTCCCCAGGGTAGAAGACATCTCGTCGGTTGTGGGATCTTCTTCGGCGGAGACTGCTACGCTGCCAATTCGAACCTGTGATTGTGCATTTTGTGGGATGCCACTTGCCCAGGGTAGTCTCTGTATGTACAGAGGGCAAGAAATGTATTACTGACAATGATCGTAGGCGACACTTCTCATTAATGTACCCTGCTTGGTTATACGCATTAGACTAAGTTTCGCCTGATATAAAATACAACATGTCTGGCTCTGAAGAACACCCAAAACAGAGTGACTATTACATATTCACATCTAAGTAACGCACGATACCGAGACACGCATCCATCCCTCCAGAACGTCCAAAACAGAGTTACATGTCCGGCCCTCCAGAACGCCCAAAACAAGTGACTAGCGCAGCCTAAGAACTTCGTGTCACAGGCGCGCCAAGGTGACCCGAAGGTGTCCGAAGCACTTCGGTTGCAGTATCGTTACTCTTATGTTTCTCAAAACTAGTGAAATTTAGTAAACAAAAGTGATAGACTCGTAGGGTAACCATGAGAGATTGCCATACTTAAAACTGGGTTAAATACAATGAAAAGTATATAAATAATTAATAAGAGAAGTTAGGCGTTTTGACGCCTAGCATCCGAACGTGCCGACCAGTCAGAAGCAAGTTCAGTACAATTGGCAGACTCTCCCGTGGGACTGGTACATACCTTACCATCTGTTGCTTGTACCTCACTCCACTTTTGTACCATATGCTACTTCAGGTGTATCAAGCGGCATCAAGGTGAGCTTCTAGCAGAATACAATACTAGCGGCCACAGCCAGGAATATCACTGCAATTGTCAGTCACGCTGCGATCTGCAGGAACTTCTACAGTGCATCTTTTATTTTCAAATACGTGTTGCGCAAGTCGCTCTTTTGTGTGTAAAAACTTGTATGAACTACTTTACTATTGTGACTCGATAAACATATGAAATAAAATGAGAATAAATTGCGTGAAGTAGTGTTTTCACTGGACAATATAAACCCGTGGACCATATAATTTGCTAGAAAAATGATGAGCACTGCATTTTTACAACTAAAATATGAGTGTACATTATAGGAACACAATATTCATCAAAGTTTAGTCTTGAATGTGCTTGCTTTCTGTCTTATCTAAATGTACTAAATGAGCATTTTCAAGAGCTAAAAAGGTAGCTAATATTTATGAAAAACTGCTTGAACTTTTTGTACGAGGATGTACTGAGAAGTAATGTCCCCAATTTTTTATAGGAAAACGCTTAGGGCTTTTTAAATAAAACAAACGTTATCAACATTTTACATCTTTATTCTTTATGTCTTCATACACTGACGTAAAAAATCGCAACTCCGAAAAACAAGTAATGAAGAGTAATGATAGTTAGGGAATACATTTGTCTAGGTAACATATTTATGTGATTATCATTGGAATATCACAGGTTAATGTAAGCGCGAGATAAGCCATTGCAAATGTGAAATGTAACCTCCAGAATGTTGCATGAAAGCATACAGACATGCATGTATTGGGTTGTACAGGTGCCGGATGTCAGTTTTTGAGATGGAGTTCCATGCCTTGGTAAGTAAATACTGGGAGGTTGGTATCGTTTGTGGGTGTGGCTGGACTTGTCGTCCGATGATGTCTCATATGTGCTCGATTGGACACAGATCTAGTGATGGAGCAGGTCAAAGCAACATGTCCACACTCTGTAGAGCATGTTGGGTTACAACAGCGGTGTGTGGGCGAGCATTATCCTGTTGGAAAACAGCTCCTCGAATGCTGTTCATGAAGGCAACACAACAAGTCGAATCACTACACCGACATACAGGATTCAGTCAGAGTGTGTGGGATAACCACGGAAGTGCTCCTTCTGTCATACGAAATCACACCTGGACCACAAGTCCAGGAAACCACAATAGATCTCCACCCTGCCCTCCAGTGAGCTCTCACTTGACACCGCTGAAGTCGCAAATGGCCGTATTTTAGGGTCAGCGGAATGCACGTTACAGGGTGTCTGGCTCGGAGCTGTCCTTCAAGTAACCGATTTGAGCATTTCGTGTGTCACTGTGGTGCTAACTGCAGCTCGTATTGCTGCAGTAGATGGATTACGAAGCGCCAGAGCCATACGCCGAACACTATAGTCTTCCTTCTCGCCGGCCGGAGTGGCCGAGCGGTTCTAGGCGCTACAGTCTGGAACCGAGCGACCGCTACGGTCGCAGGTTCGGATCTTGCCTCGGGCATGGATGTGTGTGATGTCCTTAGGTTAGTTAGGTTTAATTAGTTCTAAGTTCTAGGCGACTGATGACCTCAGAAGTTAAGTCACATAGTACTCAGAGCCATTTGAACCATTTCTTCCTTCTCAGTAGAGCCACGTGGCCGTTCGGAGCCCGGTCTTCTTGCGACCATACATTCTCGTGACCACCACTGCCACTAATTATGTACAGAGGTTACATTCCTGCCAAGTCTTTTTGCAATATCGCAGAAGGAACATTCAGTTTCTCGTAGTCCTCGTTCAATCTCAGTGAGGTGTTGATAACGGCGTCTTTGTTGTCTTAAAGGCATTGTTGAATAACGTCAACTTACCACATGCAGTCTCAGAGGTGACTAATGCTCACGATCATTACAGCGTGTATTTAAAGAAAACTTGATTTTCACACTCGTAGTGCCGCTACTACCACCAGTCTTACGCAACTGGCGAGAAATTTGAATAGACATCATCTTTCAGATGTAGAAACACTCCTTCCAACTTTCGTTTATGCCGCACAAGTCCCTCTAGGTGTCACGATTTTTCTTCCGTCAGTGTGTTTATTTCACAACATAGTCAACCTGACGACGAAAACATTTCTCCCAACGAGAGACCAGTTTGTTGATAAGGGAACTATCGAATTTATGATTTTGTTGCAGAGTCGCAGCTTCACCTCTGACTGCACTACTTCATTACTATTAAAATGAAGCCCTCGAAGCTGCTCTTTAAGTTTTAGAAAATGATTCTAATCGGATTGGAGCAAGTCGGGACGGTATGGAGGATGATCGATGACAGTAAACCCAAATCGTCTGATTGTTGATGATATATGTAGTCTATGAATAACGCCTGTTTTATTTAAGAAGAAAGCTTTAAGGGGTTTCAAATAAAATATCGGAGGCATTACTTTTCAGTACGCCCTCGTAAATTCTGAAAGTACACTATTTCGACTTATAGGCATGGGACAGGAGGGTAATGATCGATGTACAGACGTGTTCAAATTAATAGACTAAACGATTCTTTTTGATACTCTTAAGTTTTATGGTGTAAAAACAGGAGAGAAAAGTGTAATAATTGATTTGTTTTAGTGGTTTGATTGATGCCACGAAATTTCCCTTCCAAGCAACTCACAAATCACTGCATTTTTCTCCGTTGGTAACATTTGTCCTTTTACCTCCAAATCACGTTGGTGTTAGTTGTCTGTGTACACGTTTTGAAAATGTGTTTACAGTAATGTTTTATGTTTTGTGGTGTACTTCAGCTTGTTATTTATTCTATCAACTTCTTGCTACATTAACAAGACATTATGTGGCTTGTGAACTTGCATGTTTTTTAGTTTTAGGAATAAATCGTGGAGCTTCCAAAGACAGTGAAGTTATGGGGAAGACAAAAGATGTTTCACCTCGGAAAGTTTCGGCTGTGGTAGCACTTCTTGCTGAAAATCGTTATACACAGCAAGAAATTGCTGGCAGTATGAGAATATCACAGAAACTGTCAGCACAATCAAACTTTCAGTGCAGAAAGGTGGTGAATACAAGCCAAACAGGAAAGTAAAATGTGGACATAAAAGAAAAATCAGTCCTAGAACAATTAGAAGACTTACAAACATGGCAACAATGAAATGTAAAATCAACATGAGCCGTCAGCTGAAAGGTTTGACTGTTGAAGTTTCACCTGCGACTGTTTGAATGTGGTTTAAAGGCATGCCGACCAAGAAAGGAACAGAAAATGGCACCTGCTATCGAAACCGAAAGATTGCAGTGGGCTAAACAACTTCAGCAGTGGACAAGTGGGGACTGAGCTAAGGTATGTGCAATGATATGGTAAATTAAGTGGGTCTGACCCCTAAAGTTAGGAGCATTGGCTTAAAATTATGATGTTTTATTAATACTGAAGAAATGCACAATCGAATTTTGGGGCTGTTGAGGTCTCCTACGCTACTATTCCCATCGTTTCTAAGTTGCAGTTTTGTACACATGCTTCAGGTATGCTTCAGTGATGAATCTGTATTCACTGTGACGGAAGAAAGCAGCCAGTATGTTCGCCGCAGACCTGGAGAACAGTTCAAGGCTGAGTGTGTGCAGCAATGTGTGAAGCATCCAACTTCCGTTATGGTCTGGAGTGTGATGTTCGTGAAAGGTCCTGGGAGATTACACATTGTTGAAGGGACAATGAGGCAAGAACAGTATAAATAAATCCTTGAAAAAGAACTTTCCCCCCAAAAGGAAGTAAAACAGACCCCAACAACTATCGTGGAATCTCTTTATTGTCAATAACGTACAAAATTCTGTCTAAAGCGCTACTAAATCGAGCAGAACCTCAAAACTAGGCGGATACCAAGATGGATTCAGGTCGATCATGCGTAGAACAAATCCTTAACTTGAAAAACTCGATGAAATATTTGCATAGTACTTCAAACAAAGGTTATGTCATCACGTTTGTTGACTTTAAAAAAGCATATGACAGTATAGACCGAGAATCCCTTTTTGAAGTATTAGCAGAATTTGGACTAGATAAACAGACAACAAACATCATAAAAGAAACACTCACAGAGACCAAATCCAAAGTAAAATTTATGGGAGAATTGAGTACAGAATTTGAAATAGACACAGGAGTATGACAAGGGGATGTACTGTCCCCAGTGCTCTTCAGTTGTGTTCTTGAAAAAGTTGTTGGAAAATGGAGAAAAGCAGGTGTACCAGCACACAGACTGGGACCAAAACGTAAGGGAATTGAATTAGACTGTTTAGCATTTGCTGATGACATGTCACTGATCGCACAAGACATTACCGATGCACAGAAACAGCTAGAATTAATACAAGAGCAGGCAGTAAAAATAGGATTACAAATTTCATTTGAAAAAACAAAATTTATGACTGACATTAAAGATGCACCTTCTGATCTCAAAATTGGTAATAACTACATCTCTCGAGTAAAAGAATTTAAATATTTAGGTGAATGGATTGCAGAAAATTGTAATGAATAGAAATCTGTCAGATCAAGAGTCCAGGAAATGGAGACGGCGTTTCAGTTAACGAAAAACATTTACTACAAAAAGAGTCTCTCGTGGAACTGCAAAATACGACACTACACAACAGTAATTAAACCCGACGCTCTCTACGCATCTGAGACACTAAACCTTCAACACAGAACACTAAAAGGGGAATTATAAGTGAAAGAAAGTAAAATAATGAGAAAAATCCTAGGACCAAGAACTAAAGATGGTGTGCATTATCCAAAACCCAATGCAGAAATATATGAAAATATCTCCAAAATAACAGACACAAAGCGCATGAGAAGAATCCAATTCACGGGGCATTTAGAAAGAATGGACTCAAATAGGAGAACGCACAGAATCCATACATTTTTAAAGAACAAAACTACAAAACCGAACTGGTACAAACAGACGGAAAAAGACCTGAGAGAATTAGGGTCTCCAAATCTACATGACAGAAATGAAATCAGAAAAATCACAAACACACGGGTTTTTGAGGAAGAAGAGAGAAAAACTAACCGACATACGTCGTCTACGCAACAAAAGCTGGCCCATTCGTTGCTTGTGAAGGAATACTGGACGAAAAGGAAGGCCAACAAATGTTGATCACGCGTGGTCCTAAGTGATCCATCCGCGAAGAAGAAGTAGTTTCCTAATAAAGATGCCTTTTTTATGCACGATAGGGCACTCTGCAAAAAGCCAAAAGTGCTTCCAAGTGCTTGGAAGAAAAAGAACTGAAAGTGTTGCGCTGTCCAGGAAATAGCCCTGATATGAACCCAGTTGTAAATTTATGGGCTATTGTGAAACAGAGGATAAGGAAATTTACAATAACCACCAAACAGGATCTCATGGAGGAACTAGAGAAAATCTGGTACCATGATAATGATATTAAAATGTCATGTGAAAAGTTAATAGAAACCATGCCAAACTGGATAAAAATGTTGATAAAGAACAAAGGCATGCATACAAAGTATTGAATGTAAAAATATAAACTGTTTGTGGATGGAAATAAATAAATGTAAAGTTTTGGAAGGAAACGTCATTAGACTAATAATTTGAACAGGTCTGTACTCTGGAACTTCCTGGCAGATTAAAACTGGGTTCCGGACCGAGACTCGAACTCGGGACCTTTGCCTTTCGCGGGCAAGTGCTCTACCAACTGAGCTACCCAAGCACGACTCACGCCCCGTCCTCACAGTTGGTAGAGCACTTGGCGCGAAAGGCAAAGGTCCCGAGTTCGAGTCTCGGTCCGGCACGCAGTTTTAATCTGCCAGCAAGTTTCATATCAGCGCACACTCCACTGCAGAGTGAAAAACTCATTCTGGACGTCTGTACTCTGTTTAGTTTCAAAGATGTACCGTGCGGCGGTCAATGATTGTAGAAGTGGATGTGGCCGTGCAGTTGGAGATCCGTTGGAGAAAATGGCTCTGAGCACTATGCGACTTAACTTCTGAGGTCATCAGTCGCCTACAACTTAGAACTAATTAAACCTAACTAACCTAAGGACATCACACACATGCGTACCCGAGGCAGGATTCGAACCTGCGACCGTAGCGGCTGCTCGGTTCCAGACTGTAGCGCCTAGAACTGCACGGCCACTCCGGCCTGCTCCGTTGGAAATTGCTGGGGTAAGCTGCTTCGTGCCGTCGCACACCTGAAGCACAGGTGCGAAGCGTCTAGACCGCGTCCCATGCAAGTACTAGCGATGCAGACGCAAGAGGAAGGGACAGGAAGTAGGAAAGGCAGTCGCCTGGGAATTGCGACGCGGACGCAGGCGGCGGCCGCCCTTGGGAGCGCAGTGAGTGCGCAGCGGGCGGTCCTACGCCAGGAATGCCGCCGAAGCGCACGCCGCGCCGCGGGGGCCGTTTGCGAAACCCGCGTGACGTCCCGCTCTGCCCCGGGGCTCGGGAGGCGCGGTTGCGGTCTTTCCCGTGCCGGCGGTTCGCATGAAGATCGTCCCACGGACACGCTCTAATTGCCTTCTCCACGCAGTGGTCGTTTCCGCTGACTTTCAACGGTCAGGTCGTCGGGACTGAGGCCCGAACTTCACGTAATTTTGTGTATTCATTTTCTTCCCAAGGTGGCAGCGCAATTGTTTCAGATTTCCGCCCATCGTACAGCTCGGTTCACAATTGGCGATGCTGGGGAGGAGATTTCCAGTTCTAGACTTCGCTTTAAGGCGCTTACCCACTTGGCCGACAAAGGCCAACGAACGACAGGCAACCGCTTCGTTGGCCGAGATTTGCTTAGTGTGTACGGGCGGCAAATCGGAGCCAAGAAACCGGTTAAGCCGTCGGCACTCGGGACAAAGCAGCTAACAATAACGTGCACGCAGACGGGATATCCCACATCGCGTACACGCCACCATCTGGTTAACATGATCTGGCGCATTCTAGAGGCAGTTGTTGACTTTATTTGGGTCTCAAACCGTACAGTTTGTTCACGAAAAGGAACGCGCATAGGATTCCTACGTTAGCGCTATCAAAACGCACAGTTCCTATCTCGGCCATATGCAAGTAATATTGTTCTGTCTGTGGTGTACATAAAGAAAACTTCAGAACCCGTGGACGACCAATAAGACTAAATGGGAAGACTCGGGAAGTACTTCAGCTAATAAAAGTTCACCAAATCACACAAACTGACAAAATTATTTAAATATAGTCTTGATCGCTGCGATTAAGACTGTGTTCAAGTGATTACATGACAATAAAGATCGCTGTTCTCCAGCAATGATATATAAAATTATGAATTCTTTACCAAGTCAGGTTTTGGGAGAATTTAAAATATT
Source organism: Schistocerca serialis cubense (assembly GCF_023864345.2). Lineage (NCBI taxonomy): Eukaryota > Metazoa > Arthropoda > Insecta > Orthoptera > Acrididae > Schistocerca > Schistocerca serialis. The sequence continues at coordinate 574,662,080 of NC_064641.1, read as the reverse complement.
TAGAGAAGTTAGAGTCGAGGGGCATGAAAGGGAAGCAGTGGTTGGGAAGGGAGTGAGACAAGGTTGTAGCCTATCCCCGATGTTATTCAATCTGTATATTGAGCAAGCAGTGAAGGAAACAAAAGAAAAATTCGGAGTAGGTATTAAAACCCATGGAGAAGAAATAAAAACTTTGAGGTTCGCCGATGGCATTGTAATTCTGTCAGAGACAGCAAAGGACTTGGAAGAGCAGTTGAACGGAATGGACAGTGCCATGAAAGGAGGATATAAGATGAACATCAACAAAAGCAAAACGAGGATAATGGAATGTAGTCGAATTAAGTCGAGTGATGCTGAGGGAATTAGATTAGGAAATGAGACACTTAAAGTAGTAAAGGAGTTTTGCTATTTGGGGAGCAAAATAACTTATGATGGTCGAAGTAGAGAAGATATATATAATGTAGACTGGCAATGGCAAGGAAAGCGTTTCTGAAGAAGAGGAATTTGTTAACATCGAGTGTAGATTTAAGTGTCAGGAAGTCGTTTCTGAAAGTATTTGTATGGAATGTAGCCATGTATGGAAGTGAAACATGGACGATAAATAGTTTGGACAAGAAGAGAATATAAGCTTTAGAAATGTGGTGCTACAGAAGAATGCTGAAGATTAGATGGGTAGATCATATAACTAATGAGGAGGTATTGAATACGATTGGGGAGAAGAGAAGTTTGTGGCACAACTTGACTAGAATAAGGGATCGGTTGGTAGGACATGTTCTGAGGCATCAAGGGATCACCAATTTACTATTGGAGGGCAGCGTGGAGGGTAAAAATCGTAGAGGGAGACCAAGAGATGAATACACTAAACAGATTCAGAAGGATGTAGGTTGCAGTAGGTACTGGCGGATGAAGAAGCTTGCACAGGATAAAGTGGCATGGAGAGCTGCATCAAACCAGTCTCAGGACTGAAGACCACAACAGCAACAACAGAGAAGTTAGAATGAAAATAACGAAATTAAATTAAAAAATTGCTTTTAATAAACAATATTTGGCTTTTAGAGTTATTCCAAAATATGTAGCGGCAATGTTCAATACGAAATCTCAGGTTCATATTGTTGTACAACGGAATAGCAGTACCCTCTACATGAAGTATGAAATTAGAGACGCTTAGAGAGTAAAAGATGCTTTAAATTTCCAAATGTATAAATTACGGAAGAAACTTCCTGGCAGATTAAAACTGTGTGACGAACCGAGACTCGAACTCGGAGACTTCGCCTTTCGCGGGCAAGTGCTCTACCATCAGAGCTACCCAAGCACGACTCACGCCCCGTCCTCACAGCTTTAATTCCGCCAGTACCTCGTCTCCTACCTTCCAAACTTCACAGAAGCTCTTCTGCGAACCTGTTTGGAAGGTAGGAGACGGAGGTCCTGACAGAACTGAAGCGGTGAGGACGGGGCGTGAGTCGTGCTTGGGTAGCTCTGATGGTAGAGCACTTGCCCGCGAAAGGCAAACGTCCCGAGTTTGGGTCTCGGTCCGGCACACAGTTTTAGTCTACCAGGAAGTTTCATATCAGCGCGCACTCCGCTGCAGAGTGAAAATCTCATTCGGGAAGTATAAATTACACTTCGCATTGAGCAACCTTACGTCCCCCATGTTCTTTTCCAAGTTACTTAGTATAGTTAACGACAAAATTAATTGCACACGGGAATGTGCAGAAAAAAGACAGGAAAATTAATATATTGATTTCACTACAACCTACCCATGAATTGTTAACGTAACAGACATTCAAAATTTTCTCTTCTGAAGTAACGCTCCTTAACAAGGGATTAAAATATAATATAGCTCCCATATTAAATGACACCAATGCAAAACATACCATAGCTGGCGTAAGTGTTAGCAGTAAACGTACCAAATTAAACAAACATGACACATATAAGATTGCTTATTAGAGGCTGCGATCAAGACTGTTTTTAAATAATTTTATGACAATAATGATCGCTGTTTCCCAACAATACTGTCTAAGAAAAGCACAAATTCACTCCTGACAGAGCATGCACTTATATTTACGTAACATCAAATACCACAGAATTATTTCTATTAATTTCGTAGAAAACTCCAAGAACCTTTAAGGAAATGCGAAGGTAGAAAAAATAATGGACACAACAGGACACGAATCCTCTTCGGGTCTGAATCGTAGCACCTCAACCAACTAGACAAAACTGAAACTACAACCGGCCTCGTACTTTACGTTACAATGTTTTAAGGACTTTAATCGCTGAAATGTTGTTGACATTTAATTATAGGACATCCTAACAAGAACGACACGTATTCATGGCTCTTCAATGGGTCGTTGCCTTGACACAGCTTACTCTCATAACGCGAGTTATAACTCGAAAACAACAAAATACAAAAATGCTTTAACCATCAGTATGACGTATCCTATAATTTTGTTATACGGGCAACTAGTGAATACGACACTTACACCGTGGTGTTTTGCGTTCTGCTTGCGAAGTAGCGAGCGTCCTTGTTTGCTATTGGTTCTACCTTACGTTGCACGTTGCCGGACTATCGAGGTACTTATTGTGTGTTTCACATGATGACATGGCTCCTGAACGAGAAATATCAGGAAGTGACGTCACAGAACTCTTACAGCGCCATGTCAACGTTAGGTAACTTGTCAAGTGTGAATAGAGGGGCCTTTCCTGTGGCGAAGGACCAGAGAGCGTGTGTCCAGTGCCCTATCCCTTCGGTACCTCCCGCGTCTAGCGCAGCGGTAGAACGCTGCTGTTTTCCTTGTATCTGCTCGTTTGCTCACCACCTCATCTCTCCTTTCTATCGGGTTTGCCTGGATTTTTTACTTTTTAAGTTAATATCGACGGTAGAACGCAGAACTAAATTTTGTTTACGTACAGGTAGGGCCAAAGGCGTCTAACAGTACTCGACGGTTCACACTTGTTTCGGAATTTTACAGTCATATGATCGTCATGGTGCGTTACTACTTCTGCGTATTCTTAGCGTCTACTGAAATGGATAGTCATTGCAGTTATTTTATCAGAGTGTATACTCATTAGGAAAATTGTTGATATACACTACTGGCCATTAAAATTGCTACACCACGAAGATGACATGCTACAGACGCGAAATTTAACCGACAGGAAGAAGATGTTGTGATATGCAAATGATTAGCTTTTCAGAGCATTCACACAAGGTTGGCGCCGGTGGCGACACCTACATCGTGCTGACGTGAGGAAAACTTCCAACCGACTTCTCATACATGAACAGCAGTTGAGCGGCGTTGCCTGGTGAAATGTTGTTGTGATGCCTCGTGTAAGGAGGAGAAATGACACATCACGTTTCCGACTTTGATAAATATCGGATTGTAGCCTATCGCGATTGTGGTTTATCATATCTCGACATTGCTGCTCGCGTTGGTCGATATCCAATGACTGTTAGCAGAATATGGAATCGGTGAGTTCAGGAGGGTAATACGGAACGCCGTGCTGGATCCCAACGGCCTCGTATCACTAGCAGTCGAGGTGACAGGCTTCTAATCCGCATGGCTGTAACGGATCGTGCGGCCACGTCTCGATCCCTGAGTCAACAGATGGGGACGTTTGCAAGACAACAACCACGTGCACGAACATTTCGACCACGTTTGCAGCAGCATGGACTATCAGCTCGGAGACCATGGCTCCGGTAACCCTTGACTCTGCATCACAGAGAGGAGCGCCAGCGATGGTGTACTCAAAGACGAACCTGGTTGCACGAATGGCAAAACGTCATTTTATCGGATGAATCCAGGTTCTGTTTACAGCATCATGATGGTCGCATCCGTGTTTGGCGACATCGCGGTGAACGCACATTGGAAGCGTGTATTCGTCATCACCATACTGGCGTATCACCATGCGTGATGGTACGGGGTGCCATTGGTTACACGTCTCGGTCACCTCTTGTTCGCATTGACGGCACTTTGAACAGTGGACGTTACATTTCAGATGTGTTACGACCCGTGGCTCTACCCTTCATTCGATCCCTGCGAAACCCTACATTTCAGCAGGATAATGCACGACCGCATGTTGCACGTCCTGTACGGGGCTTTGTGGATACAGAAAATGTTCGACTGCTGCCCTGGCCCGCACATCTCCAGATCTCTCACCAATTGAAAACGTCTGGTCAATGGTGGCCGAGCAACTGGCTCGTCACAATACGCTACTCTTGATGAACTGTGGTATCGTGTTGAAGCTGCATGGGCAGCTGTACTTGTACACGCCATTCAAGCTCTGTTTGACTCAATGCCCAGGCGTATCAAGGCCGTTATTACGGCCGGAGGTGATTGTTCTGGGTATTGATTTGTCAGGATCTATGCACCCAAATTGCGTCAAAATGTAATCACATGTCAGTTCTAGTATAATATATTTGTCCAGTGAATACCCGTTTATCATCTGCATTTATTCTTGGTGTAGCAATTTTAATGGCCAATAGTGTATAGCGTAGTTCATTTCTGTGCAGAAGAGAAACGGAAAGGTTTGCTTCATTTAAAAAAGAATTGTAAAAAAAAGGACAGCTCTGGTTCAGGGGGAGGACATTGTAGCATGACGTGCACACTTTCTTAGAACACTGAGAGAAGACGAGAAAGATACGAAGAAACCTACAACTTTGATCTGAACCGCACTCGCGTTATTAGACAGTAAGACAACAGTTTTATTTCAATTTCGTACACTTCTCCCTAGAGGAATGTGTTAATGTTATATTACACGTTCACTTCACAGGTTTCATTTTATTTATGTCATTTTCAACGTTTTCCTCCAGAAAATATTAAAACCGAAAGTACCGATCTTTCCTACACGCACTGCTATATTGTGCGACCTTAAGACTAGATTTATTTGCCTATTGTTCATTTCAACTGTTTTTCTATAGACGTGAGATAACAGAATTTATGTCTGATTTATTTGCTGCACTTACAGAAAATACAGTTCAGGAACCGTGTCAACACTTTGACTGAGAGCAGTTATATCGCTCATGTGCCATTATAACAACCAACAGCAGAACATGTCAAAAGTTTGTAGCGCGCTTATCTAAAACGGCAATTGTAAAGTGAATAGGTTACAATAAATGAGCGAATAAATTCAATAGTATAGGTAATATTGTTTTCAGAAAACAGGAATGTTTTCAGAAAGGAGGAAGCTTGGACTTAAATAACCTGCAGTTAGCATCATGAGCTGATAACTCCCAGTGTCTTTTCATGTCGTTAATTTTTTCTTTCACTTCCAGCTTTGATTTGTATCGGCAGCATACGAAGAAGAGAAACACGAGGCAGCTTCGCACTCCGCTTAGCAGGCGATAGCAGGCGGCAATAGCCCCGGATGTGCCGGTGTAGCAGCCAACCTCGTCCTGGAGATCTCCAATATATTTCATGTATTTTCTCGAGAATGGAAACAGATATGACCCTCCTTCAACCGTTGAAAACAATTTTGATATGTTAGCTACATTTCGTACGCAGCAACCTACGTCCTAAAGCCCACCAAACATGAACTGGCCAGCGACTACATTTTTCACTGCAAATTGTTCAGAATATGCGCCGTGTTGAACTTCACTCCGAAGTATCTCAGGAACTATGGGCCTTAGCGAAAAGAAAACCATTTCATTATCGAGCTGCAATGTGTGGCTATAAGCTAGTTTCATGTACGAAAAACAGTTTTTTTAAGGCATTTCGGATGACATGAAATTTCACTCCCCGTGCACCGTGCGATTCGTTTTGAGTGGAGCGACTATCACGTCAGTGGTTGTAGGGTACGGAGATGGAAGGGGAAGCTTGTTACACCTCGCGCAGCCAAAAGGCTGTGCTTCGTGCCCGTGTGCCAATGGCTTTAGCCTTGGTTGCGGTTCGGTCTGCTGGCGGTAACATCAAAGCATAGGCGGCTGTTTGGCGTTGGGACCCTTCTGTTATGGACTGCAGGTCGAATGTTTGTTGGCTCAGTAACGATTTGTTGTCACTAGATGTGGAGTATATTTAAGTTTTTCAGGACAGCCACAAGTCATAGTTACTATTTTGATTGACCGGTTTAGCTCTTTAATATAAGAAGGGAATCATCATAAACCCTGGAATTCACAATAATTTGACACCCAATTACTGTACTTTATTCAGTAATTGGCTGTCAAATTAAACGGTGGAACCAGGAACATAACGAGTGCGATTTTTGGTGTCCTGAAAAAATTAATTTTCCCTGCAGACAGTGACTGCTCTCGCTAAAATTGTGTATTTATCGCGTTTAAAAAATACTACAGTATAGAGTGGAACATGGAGAGACCATTAAAGCTTCTAGTGCAGTATCGTGAACGAGAATGTTTATGGGCCCCTGCGAACTGTGATTATAAAAACAAACTAAAAAGACTAGACGCTTGGAGGAAAATAACTTAGTTATTAGAAAGTGATACGTACGATGCGAAAAAGAAAATGCTGTCTTTATTGACGTCTTTCTGCCGTGAACGACAAAGAGGAACAAAGAAAACTGCATCACTTACTTCTCTCCTAAAAGAGGTGTTACCTTTGGAAACTTTAGGGCCTACACAGTTCAATAACAATGCGAAATCTGTAGCTTTCATTAGGGAAAAAATTATGAAATAGCCCTTATTCCAATTCAGCTCTAAGGTAAGACATTAATGACTTCTTTTTACCGTGAACGGCAAATATAAACAAAGAAAACTGCTGTAGGTACTGCTCTCCTAAAAGACGTGTTATCTTTGGAAATTTTAGGTCTAACACAATTCCATAACAGTGCGAAAACTGTAGCTTTCATTGGGGAAAAACTTATGAAACAGCCCATATTCCAATTCAGCTCTAAGGTAAGACATTAATGTTGTCCCATCACACTGCTCACCCTGCTCTCTAAGAGAGAAGTCCTCTAGAGCGCCATTCCTTCTTCTTCTTTTTTCTGATGATCAGCTTCTTGCAGTGAAATAAATGCTGCACATGAGACGACTTCTAAATCCACTTCTTCCTTCATAATATCGGCCAGCGAAATTGTAACTAAAACGCTATTTTACAACAATAACAAAACGGGTGCAATATCGGAAAGTTTCAGAGCGAAATGTTATTCCATGTGACGGAATATTTTGGCCGCAAGTCCTTCGTTAGAAGTGATGAGAAGCTGATGGTCAAAGCTTTGACGACCAGCGTTCGGCCGAATTCAATCTCTGTCGTTCGTTGGCCTTCGTTGCCCTGTTGTGTACGCTCCTTTACATTCAAACCAAACCTGTCGAAAATGTTCTCTGGAGACTGATGTTTCGTTTTAATTTGGAGTAATTTTCAGTCCACCTTCTAATGAAGAGAGTAAGATTTTTTGAGCACCTACTTATTGCCGTTTTCAACCAGGTCAACGAGCAAAACACTGTCAGACTTAAAAGAAGATGTCAATTCCTCTTCAACTGTATTGCCTACTGAACTATTCCTTATTGCTGTATCTATAGCCTTAGAGAACTTCAAGCGTATCTCTTCATTTCTTAGAACTTCCGTATCACACTTCTTTACGTATTGATTCTTCCTGACTAATCTCTTAAACTTCAGCCTACTCTCGATCGCTACTACGTTGTGATCTGAGTCTACATCTGCTCCTGGGTACGCCTTAGAATCCAGTCTCTGATTTCGGAATCTCTGCCTGAGCATGATGTAATCTAACTGAAATCTTTCTGTATCATTCGGCCTCTCCTCTTGTGGTTCTTGAACAGTGTATTCGCTATTACATGCTGAAATTTATTAGAGAACTCAATTAGTCTTTCTCCTCTCTCATTCTTTGCCCCAAGCCCACATTCTCCTGTAACGTTTTCTTCTACTCCTTCCCCTACAACTGCATTCGAGTCCCCCATGACTATTAGATTTTCGTCTCCCTTTACGAACCGTATTACCCCTTCAATATCCTCATATACTTTCTTTATCTCTTCATCTTCAGCTTGCGACTTTTACATGTATACTTGAACTATCGTTGTCGTTTTTTTTTGCAGTCGATTCTAATATGAACATTTTCACTGAACTGTTCACAGTAATATACTCTCTACCTTTCTATTCATAACGAATCCTACTCCCGTTATACCAGTTTCTGCTACTGTTGATAATACCCTTCACTTATCTGACCAGAAAACCTTATCTTCTTTCCATTTCACATCACTGGCCCCTACTGCATCTGTATTGAGCCTTTGCATTTCCCTTTTCTGACTTTCTTGCTTACCTGCCACCTTCAAACTTATGACATTCCACGTCCCTACTCGTAGAAGGTTACCCTTTCTTTGGTTATTCAATCTTTTTCTCATGGTCACCTCCCCTTTGGTAGTCCCCTGCCAGAGATCCGAATGGGAGAGTATTGCGGAATCTTTTGCCAATGGAGAGATCAACATGACACATTTTCCATTACAGACCACATGTCCTGTCGATACACGTTATGTGCCTTTAATGCAGTGGTTCCCATTGCCTTATGTATTCTCATGACGTTGATCATTGCTGACTCTTCCGCCTTAGGGGCAGTTTCCCACCACAAGGACAAGAGAGTGTCCTGAATCTCTGTCCGCTCCTCCGCCCTCTTTGACGAGGCCGTTGGCAGAATGAAGGCGACTTCTTTTGCCGGAAGTCTTCGGCAGCTAGTATCTTAAAGCATCGAAATTGACACTGGCAGTTTTTCTCATTTGAACACCAAATTTTTTTTTAGGTTATAATCGAAGTCTAAAATTTCTGATATGAATTTCGCTAGAGTTACGGATGGCATGCTAGATAAAGCGTAGACTTGAGACTATGATAGCTAGACGAGCACATAACACATATAATTTCTTATTTAATAAGGCAACGTTCAGTTAATTATTATTGCATTTTTAAGTAGTTCTCTAGGTGTAGTTTTCAATAAGGTAGTTATTTCAGATCATAAATGCCGAGGTATCTGTTAGTATGTTGTACACCCTTAGGATACCACAAACTTCTTCTTTCTAGTATGCACTTAAAAAATTCAAACAATTCTCTTTTTCCGTGTGGAAGCTTTTACCTATACAGTTGAAGGAAAAAAACATTTTAATTCTGCCGAGTCTCGTCCTAAGTCTGTGCGTTCGGACATTGAGATCGGCTGCGCCGACGTGCTGATTTGAAAAGATCGGCCGTCTTCGGCCAACGTCGGTCGTCGTCGTACTGCTGCGGTGTCGGTGCCACTGTACATTAAAAAATGAGACACCTACATCTACATCTACAACTATATTCTGCAAATCATTGTGAAATACCCGCAAGGGGGTACTCCCCTTTGTTCCACGATTAGGGTTTATTGGTGTTCTATTCGCATATGGATAGCAATGCGAATGATTGCTTCCGTGCTACATCAAGGAGCGTATGGGAGGAGGGCCATGGGATTCCACAAGCAGCGTTTCGTGAGGTGTTGACAATTATCTTCAAACGTCTGCCGGTTTTAGTGACTCTCTTCAGTAAGTGAAACAAACGTGTGACCACTTGTGGTGCCCTGCTTTCAGCATACCCTGATGGTCCTATTTGTTGTGCGTCTCACGCAAATGAGCGGTATTATAGGAAAACTCACCAGACATCATACAGTGGCTGGAACACTATAGTTAATTATTTATATTGCACTGCTACCAGTCACGTTTGTATTTATTTTCTGTTAACGCTATGCGTTCCGGATATGTTCTGTTCATATCCATGCATATGTATATACTAACAAATACTTTGTCCCGTCACATGAATGTGACTACCTGACAAAGATCTGAATAGCCACACTTTAGGCGAGGACCTCTGCGGGACGTGCAGAAAGAGAGTCAGTGAGATTTTGGAAGGCACCGACAGGGGTGTCGAGCCATGCCGACTCCAGTTCTGGGTGCCAGTTTCCTCGTTCGAGGTTCCATCGCCCGAGCAGCACGATTTTGTTTAGATGGGGGGGAGTTTGACAGCCAGGAGGTACGGTAAACTCAACTGGTACTCTTAGAACCACGGACGTACACTGAGAGTTGTGTGGCACATCGCATTGCCCTGCTGACAAATGGCATCGTGGAGAGGAAAAAAAAAAACTGCATGTAGGCGTCGACACCGTCCCCAAGAATAATACGTACTTGTGTTGACGCTTTACGCCTTCCAGAATGACGAGATCATTCAGTGAATGCCACGAAAACATTCCCTAGACCGTAAATGTTGCAGGGTGTTTATTTTCTGACGTTTCGCGCCGATGGAGCATAAAACGTGATTCATCTGAAAAGATCACTTGTCGCCACTCTGTGGACGTCTGATTGCTGTATTAGAGTGCAGTCTTCATATAGATAAGGCTTACCGGCCAATGATCTTCTTCAGTGCGGATGCACTGACATTGCCCGAAGTCTTACGGGAATGGGTAGATTGACTGCCTCGAGTAATGAGTATAGTGGGTAGGAGTACTACAAATGTGTGTGGACAGTAAGTTGGAAGTGTGAGTCTCGCGGAGAGCGTGCCAGAGATAAGTCCCTGCAGTCGCGCTGTCCTCTGTGCCCTTGATGGATGCCGGCACGGCAGCTAAGCGTGTTTGGTTAGAGAGACGGTGGCCCTCTGTAGTAAAAAAAACTGAGTAAAGGAATCAACGATCAACTTGAACGAATGTCATGTGACGCCCGCCCAGACCAAACGCAACGAACAACACGGAACAAAAAATAAAGAAAAAAAAACATGGCTCAGTCGGATAGAGCATCTGCCATGTAAACAAGGAGATATCGAGTTCGAGTCCCGGTCGGGGCACACATTTTCAACTGTCCCCGTTGATATTTATAACGCCTCTAAGTAGCTAATGGTCTGGATTTCATTGTAATTTCATTCTTTGAGAGCAGCAAGATCACCTATGGTATCTGTTCTTCCGGACAGTCCGAAAGAACAGATACCATCTTCACATATCTTCCGTTTATGGTCCGTGGTGCACCAGAGTAGCCTCGGCGCTGGGTTTGGATAGCGCCGTTTTGCCATGCACGATATAATTTAAACATGTCTGCACGCGGTTTATGGACTTAGTCGTATCGGAAATGCTTCCAGCCTTGGCTCAAAGCCAGTGATGATGTCGTTCTGAATATCCAATAAATCGCTTCGGTCCCGCATTACGACAACGACTGCACTATTTTCGCTTCTCCCCAGCACGCTTTATATCCCCTCCACTCCTAGTGGTGCCACTTACCGTGTGCAAGAGGTTGTTGCACATTGTCAGACCTATGCGGTGGTCACATTAAGATGACTGGGCGGTGTATGTGTCTAATGATACAATGTCTTAATTGATGTAAATTAACACAGAAATATTGTAGGTGCAATTTTGTGCAGTTTTCTGCTGAACGAGTGGCTTGTTACAGGGAAATGGTGGTGGACTGGGCGGTGGTGGGGGGGTTGGCGGAATGATGAAGTCTATCCACAACAAAATAACAGCAGCAACAGATACCTCTGCATGGCGACTTCTCCCCCCACCCCCTCCTTCCAACATACATATCATCAGCAGAACAACGCACAAAATTATGGCTAGATTATTTCTGCATTAATCTCGATTAATTAGGACAATATATCATTAGATAACGTATGCGTCATTATGTATACCCACCTGAAGCTGAGCAGAAATTAATCGAATTGCATAGCATTATATTACAGCTGCTGGCCGGATATGCAGCTCGTGTATGGGTGCTGAATTAAATGGCACAACGCTATGCTGTGCTTTTCCGCAATGACGGCAATCGCGTCACAGTACGTTTGCATGCACAACTTACGTGACCCCGCATTGGTAAACTTATTCATACTGTTGTGTATTATTGTGAACAAACAGCTAACACCATGAGTGAAAGGAACAATTTTCTTTGCAAATGAGACACGCGACGCATACAGTCGACATTTGTAAGTTTGTACAGATAATTTTTGTACCACAGAGATACAGAAGATACAAAGATAAACGGGCTGGATGCGAATAAATCTGCTTCAGCTGTGTTAGTGATCGTTGTGCCACCTATCGGTGACATTTGAAAATTTGTGCCGGATCGGGACTCGAAACCGCATTTACCGCTTATAGCAAGCGGTCGCCGTAACTATTAGGCTATCCGTGCACAGTTTCTGGACCGACACAAACTTCCGTATATCACACTGTCTATATACCTATACCATACTCGCCTACGTTCATCGCTAAGTCAAGTTATTCTCATCCAGCTAATTTATTTCGAAGCAACTTCTGCCGGCTGACGGCATCCGTCAAATGTGTCTGTTCATCCAGACATGCGAATAAATATTACATGCGGAAATGGACAGCAAACGATAACATCATAAGTCTCGACTTCTCATAGCCGCAATCTCGCTGGTGCGGGAATGCAGAGTATCGCTGCGAGCATTTAGTGATGGACGTAGGCGACTATGGTACAGGGAGGTGTCATATGGAAGTTTGGTTCGTCTCAGGAGAAGAGCACGAACAGCCTAATGGTTACGCTCGCGATAATCAAGAGATCCGGGTTCGAGCTCGAGTCCAGCATAATTTTTCGTGTAAGCCAAGGGTAGGGGGGTGGGAGATGAGAAATGCAAGGAAATAAAATGCCTGTTTATTAAGCTACTGGGTGACTAATGGTCTCCTATACCATAACACACAGAAATTATCAAGTTACCTTCCATTAGGAACGTGTGTACATTCAAGGACTGTGATATGACTTTCCAATGATAAGAGCACAGCAGTCAGTTGTCCTTTTCTTTCAGGTTTTAGATTTGCCTAATAAAACCTGAAAGAAAAGGACGACTGATTGCTGTGCTCTATTATTTGAAAGACAGAAATTATTCCTGAAATGTCTCCGACATTTTCCCCGTGGAGTCCGGATTCACGCCGTAGAGAGAAGCAAATGAAACTCTTACAAGGAGACGGCACGACCGTGGCGTCCGGGATTTGTCCGAAATTTTGTGTGGTGAAAGAGGACCCCTAACACCTCACGTGGTTAAAATATGAGGACGCACTACTCGGAAAATCCCGAGAAAAATCGATCCAAAGTTTCTTAGGTGCCTTATGAGTATAAAATGTTAGTCCATTGCCGAGCCGCCGTCTGGCCTCTTATGGTTAGCCGGCACGGTAGCTCAGCGTGTTTGGTCAGAGAGCCGGTTCGCCTCTGTAATAAAAAACTGAGTGGAAGGATCAACCACCGAACTTGAACAGGATGTCTGCGACGTCCGCAATGACCAAACACAACGATAAAAAAAAATAAAAAATGGTTAGCGGTCGGACCCTTACGCCAGAGGCCTCGGCTTCGATTCCTCCTCCGGCACTTCTTTTTTTCCTTCTGTTGCTTGCAAATTGCAGCGCATTGTTACAGGAGAATCGTCAAATTAATTCCCGGGAAGACTGTATAAAAATTCATTCTATTATTCACCATCAGTTATCGTCACCAATATTCCGAGACATGATTCAGTATGCCTGGTTTGCCTCAAAATTATCAGAAACTCAAAACATTTTCGTAAATGTTAATGGGGCATATTTTTGTGCAGATTTATTACAAACGCCCTGTGATTGTAGAAAATCAGCTTTTATATGTTGTGCAAGATGTCGTAAAAATTATTGCTTTTTTTGTTTTTACGATAATTACCACTGCAGTTCGCAAATGGAAGGCTCTGGCAAACGGGTGATGTCAGTACTCTGCTGTGCGGTGGCTGCTGGCCGGGCTCTGCACGGGGAATTCGGCCTCCTCCCCTCCCCTCCCTCGGAGCCACTGCGTCAGAGCAGCCGCCCAGATTACGACAAACGTCCGAGATAGACGGCAGCCAACGAAAACACGCGTTTCTCCGTACGATGCGCATGGGGGACGGTCTGGGGCAATCGCCGGCAATCTACGCAGCAGACGAAGGCGGCGTGCGTGAGAGAGGCGTGCGTACGTTCGGCGAACTCCCTTCACAGACGACACGAGATGTGGCAATTAAACAGGGAGACTGGCCTGAGAGATGTGACTTACTGCAAAGCAATCACTGACATTTATGCCCATTCAGAATTTCCTCCTCCTCTATCTACACACTGCCGATACGTGACTTAAAGCAATTCTGCATCTCGCCAGTTGTCATCTTTTTCACTCGGACTTTATTTTTTGTTTTTGCCTGTCGCACAGACTAAAAATGTTCTCTCTCCAGTGCACTTTCCAATTTTTGGATGAAGCACGTGGAGCAAGATCCGGCGAATGCGGAGGATGTTGGAGCACAGGAATATGAAACGTCCCCTTTGAACAATTTATGCAGGACTGTGCTTAAACTGACACACAATATTTTGTTAGCGCAACGCAATCTGACTTTCAAAATTCCCTACAAAAGAATGGCCCTGACTAACATTAAACTATACCTTTCACAAATCACTTACCTCACAAAAATCTTCGCTGCTCAAGCTACTGCAATACAGCGAGCGCCACTACTGCCAGCTAAATAAAAGATTCAAACTACTGAAGGCACTAACTACTGATAGGGATAGTTAGCAAATGAAAGATATTAATAGAGAACAAACAATGTATTTACCTTGATATCATCATATATAAATATAGCAGTTCATGACAAGTTACAAATCTCCGCCATCTCTCTCCCCACATCCACCACTGCTGGCAGCTCACCTCCAACTGCGCAACGCTACGCGCTGTTCACATCCAGCTGCCGCTGCCCAACACTACAATGGCGAGTATTACAACAATGCAAAGCAGCCACAGACTGCACACAGCACAGCCAGTGATTTTCATACAGAGGTGGCGTTACCAATAAAAAAACCTAAACAGCCTACTTACATAGCCCCCATGCTCCCCACAAAAATTTTTACAAATTGGATTGGGCAGTGGCCAATACAGATTTGAAAAAAAATTTTCATAATTACAATAACAAAGAAATCAAATGCACACACTTATTGATACAATGTTGGTCAAAAGCTAAAATTTTCTCACAGTCCATAAAGACAGTCCTGATCATTCATTACGGTAAAATATAGTGTTTTTCTCAAAGTCTGAGCAGTAGAAGAAAATGCACACGGAAGTAGTGGATTTCCATGCTGTCTTGAAGAAGTAGTGTTGTCCTTCCAACGGAAAGACAGTGCTGACTCTCGACATGCAGACAAGTAATGGGCCACAATGGAGAAAACCCACAACAGAGTCATTCGAAGTTTTGAAGAATATTGGTAGGTAGGTCATCACAGAGCAGACCCACTGGAGTCCTGGTAGAGATTGTGGTATTGGTGGGCCACCAGAGGTGCAGACCCACTGTAGTCCTTGTAGAGATAATGATAATGGTGGGCCATCAAAGATGCAGACCCACTGTAGTCCTTGTAGAGATGGCCAGCAGCCATCTGTTGCGATTGTGCAGGTGCACATTCACCATCAAAGAGTCTTGCGGAGAATATAGCAAGTCCATAAACCACCACTTGTGCACTCACAAAGTTTTTGGAATTGTCCTTAGAACCAGCAATGCTGTTATCCAGTCCCTTGCTGAATTATTAACACACGTGCAAACACTAACAGTCCCTACTTCTCACATATTGTCCATATACTATGACCAACGGAAATGTGTGCAGTGAAATGAATGCTTACAAGTTACTTAGTTTGATAAACTGGTGTCAATTACAATTTTATAACATGAGAATACAATAACAAAGGTACAAAATACATCATTAAAAACATAATAATACAGATAACATTTGTAGTAATATGGGCTTTACAAAAGAATAGAAATAGACATATACATCAGTGTTACAGGAATTATGACATGAGTACATACATAAAAGATCAGAATCACTTTCGAAACATCAACTTCACACATGAGCATTAAACAGAATAAATAATGTGTAAGCATATTTATAAGGTAAATAACATATTATTAATGCCAATTATATCTGAGGATAACAGTATTCCTCATCATAGTGAATGTAGCTTAATATTAAAAGAAGAAAAAATTCTATGAAACTACACAGAGACAGGAAGAAAACAAATACACAAGGGTACACAAACATATAGTGGGATAACACCAATAGGAAAGGACAGGGTTCGTTTTCAGTGTAACATTTGGTACTGCAGTCCAACCCAAAACTTCATATATCTTTCCTCTTATTTCATCCTTTGTTTCCACCAAAAAAATTCTATCTAAGCATGCTTTCTGTATTTATATGTTCACACATTTCTTACCTCAACATTTATTTCCAAGAAAATCCTACCTAAACCTGTTTTCTCAATGCATTTCTTCCAATTCATCGCAACTCATTCTCTTAGAGGCTACCCCCTCTTAAGCTAACTTAAATCTACTGAGCTCAGATGCTAAACTAAGGGACAAGGCAATGCAGCATCACATAACAAATCAACACAAACAGCAATGCAAAAAATGCAAATTGGCAAAGCTAGCAGCATAAATGAGCAAAAGTCAAATTCAATAACACTATACCTGGCAAACAGCAGCAACTTATACCTAAACATGACATAGCGCAAGCAGAAAAAATTTACAGTAAAGACAACAATGCAGATAAGGGAAATGTATAATCAAATCTTAATGTCTATGCAATTAAAGTGGTGCACCACAACAACTGATTGTAAAAAGAAATATTACAATGTACTTGAAAAGAAAATTATGTGTTACTGTTATTAGTTCCTTCTTATTGTTCTTTCCTTTCCAAGTGCTCCTTTTTTTCAAAGAATGTGGATCATAAAATAATTATTTAATAGATCTGTTGACAGAAAGTGTTCACATTAGCAAAGGCATTTCATTTTATAAAAGCAATGCTGCAACACAGCTGGAAACCAGATATCAAATGAAATAAGCAATTACGCAAACCAAAGCATAAAAATATCATTCAATAGTCATGTGACATTTCATAAGTTAGTAGAAATTCTCTCAACTCTCGTAGAAAGACGCTTGTCATAATCAGGTGTGCAGATGTAAAAATATTTCCGAGGATAATGGCCTCCCCTTTTTTTTTTGTTCTACCTGTGCCGCTGACAAGGGCTCACAATAATGGCTTTTTCTCCAGGCGTCTGACACAGCTGGGTGCCCGCGACGCATTACGTGCAGGTGGTCACTTAACTTTCGTACGGAAATATTTACGACAGCAGTTTCTGCTACCATGGCAGTCTCATATAAAAATATTTCACAGGTCAAGAATTAGCGTTGCAAATCTGTAGAAACAAAATCCTATAAATATAAGTGTCCAAAAAAAATATTGGTCAGCATTGTGATACAGTCACACATTTCATAACTCTTAAAGTACGTTTCTTGGTTTCCAACATCCTTTTCATAAATCAGAGTCCCTAAACACTACTCATTATTCCTTACCTCATTATACATATACATATTCGTCGACACTTCTTCAATATTTCATCGTGAGAAATACGTAGCATAATAAACATTCCTCAACAACATAATACACATCGTCGTCGTAATAATAACATCATAACACTTCAGTCAAATCTCAAAATCGTCGTAACTTCCTCCAATAATTTCTAAGCCTAAAAAAATTCTCTGCTCATTTCAATAGTGTCATCTACCTCAAACGTACTTTAAAATCATGCTCCCTTACGAAATACGTCATTCAAAGCTCTCATAGTATCACAATGATTCCGAAAAATATGAGCGTTTCTCAAAGTACAGACAAAATACAGTTTCATAAGTGTGAAGTTACCCAACTGTGTATTGCGTAAACATGTGTCACTGATGTAGTAAAAAGAATGTTTGTTTCTCTGTCAAATAATCAGATAGCTGTGTAATTCTGTGTTAGAGAAATATGGTACCGATGTGTAAAGTTGTATAAGCAAATACCATATTAGCTAGGGTTCCTTGTGGTTGCCACACACATGGTACACAAAGTAAGTGTGTACCCCCCTGAGGATTAATGTAATTATACCCTCAGGTGTTACAGATTACAGCAATGGAATGAAATGTATCATGGAAAACTTTCTTTGTAATTCAAAAATCTTTAAAAATAAATGTTTTAAGTACAAAATTAATCACTCAAATGCGTGTCCTGTAGCGCTAAATGTGCGTCTTGCTGTAAGATAATTCTGTGGAAGTGTCGTAATTATCGTCCTCCGAAAGCTAAGTTCTGCAGAAGTCAATGTACTTACCCCATCAGAAACGAAAGTGAAATGCTTTGTGTATAGATATCATAATTATTATGCTTATTGCCGTGATGAGGAAAGTACTGTACAGTAACGTATTGTTATGCCACGAAAAAGGCTGTCTCATTGTTGCTATACCACAATAGTTACTACTAAAACATGTTTTTCTTCCTAGAAGAATTCAGAAAACTGTGCAGATATAAAACAGATACACTGCAAAAGCAACATTGTAAATTGTCACTCATTAGTAGCGTCGTGATAACATCGTGTAGCTGTCACATAAACTAACCACTGTGTCCTCTAGTATCTCTCAGAAAGCACTTTAAACCCAGAATGTATTTTCAAGTAAACCAAAATGTTGCATTAAAATCTCATTAGCAGTACCAGATATAAAGTTATTTTTCTCGGAGCCAGCCGGCGCACGTGTATGCCTGCGGTGCGAGTCATTGTCTGTCTCTTTGTTGGCGCGCGTTGTTATTGGGATTAGGAGACCTAACGTCTACAAATTCGCCTTGCCGAGAGGGCCCAGCTCTGTTAGAATCCCGCCAGTTCTGATGAAATTCACGTCTGTCGTTTTGTCGGTAGTTTACATAGTTTCTTGTTTGTCGGTCATGTGGTGGAGAATTTCGCCCTGAGTCGTAACTGCGCGCTGGACCGTTGCGTCTAAAGTTATTCTGTCTCCCTTGATAATAATTGTTTTGGTTTCCATATTGTCTGTTTCTAAGGTAATCTCTGTCATATTCTTTACTACGGAAATGCGATCTTTCTCTGTAACTATTATTACTCTGCCAGTGGTTGTCATATGGGTGGTGTCTGTTTTGGTCACGATTTGCGTTGTAAGAATAGGCTTGTCGTGTCCAGTTATTGCTTCTGTCATCACGGAATTGTGACGTATGTGACCTGTAGTGATTGTTTTCCTGTTTTCGCATCCGGCGACTGTCTGTCTCAATTTCTAATTCTTGTAACAGACCCTGAAATGCTTCAATGTCATCTTTGCAACGTCCTGCTAAAATAATATGTCGTAAATGTTCAGGCAATTTGAGTAAGCAAATGCGGATGAGTTCTGAGGGGCTGTATGGGTTTGAAAGATATTGATTCTTATGCAACATGTCTTCAAAATATTTGATAAGACTGGAAAATTCAGATTGTTCAAAGTGTTTCATCATCATGATGCTATGTTTTACACGGTCTTGTGTAGCTTGAGACCAATATGCTGAGAGGAAGGCATGGTAAAACTCTCCTTCACTGTGGCAGTCGTGAATTACCGATCGCATTCTTACAGCTGGTTCATTCTCCAAGTAGCCACACATAAATTCTAATCTGTGTTCTAACGACCAGTTGGGAGGAAAACAATGAGAGAATTGATGGAGCCATGCTTGTGGATGAATGTCGTTGCCAGAATTCTTAAATGTTTTGAATTTACGTGTAGTAATGAACAGCTTATAGACAAAATCATCATGTCGGCGAGTCGCATATCGGTCATTGTTAGGTCGTGTCGGCCGTTCCATCTCAAAATTCGGTGCACATTGCCAATTTCTTTCATAACTTCCGAAATGCCCTGTGTTATTATTTTGCGGCTTTTCCGTATTTCTAAGTCCCTCTTCCCGTGTTGGAGCGCGAGTGTCCTCTGAAATACGTAATTCTTGTATTACCTGTGTCAGCTGATCTTGTACTTCCCGGATTTCTCTTTGGTGTTGCGTATTAATTTGATTCTGATTTTGTTTGAATTTCCTAATTTGTTCATACTCTTCTGTGGCAGTGAAGGCTACAGGTGTTGTGTCATTCAGATCATCATCTACCTTTGTAGATAAGTTAGTGAACTGATCTGAAAGTTCGGCTACTTTATCCGATAGTGTACTTATTTCCTCAGTGTGTTTTTCTGAACCAAGTTTCAGAGTATCTACTGTGTCCTTTAAGTTTTCCTGAGTTTTTGCAAGTTGCGTAACCGAATCGGTAGATGCAACTGAGTCAAATTTAGCTTGCAAGGTCTCATGATTTTCATGAACAATAGTTTGCAGTTCTTTTATGGCTGCTTCGTGCTTCTGTAATACATTTTCATGACGCGAAAAAATAGGTTAAAAATGCTCACAAATTTGTGTCTTTACGTCATTACAGGCTTTTTGACATTTCGATTCAATGTTATGTAACTCAGTAGTTAAGTCTTCTAACTTTTTAAGATTTTGTTCCACTGTGTCTAACTTTTTGAGATTTTGTTCCACTGTGTCTAACTGTTGCTGTGTTTGTCTCTGGTGTTGTTCCATTGTGTCTAACTTTTCAAGCTTTTGTCGCATTTGTTGCATTAATTTTAATAACAATGCACTGGTGTCTGAAACATGTTCCTCAGTGCTTTTCGGGAGTGAAGTTGCACCGGCAACATTCACATTTTGACAAGCGGAAAATGTGTCTTGACTCATTTGAGAAAACGGTGAGAATCCAAAACCTGAAACTACAGTATTTGCGAGATCGTGTCGTGTCATTTCGGCTTCCTGAGGCGAGCTATTGCCGACCGATCGGTCGATAATGCTTCCCTCTTCACTAATTGTTTCACTGTCCGTGCCATTGTTTGCCGCCCGCTCCATTTCCCTATGCACAATTACCAAATTACTACTTTGAACATCAGTTAATTCATTACTCGGTGGCGCTAACACACTGCTTTCATTTTCACTGTCATTTCTCAGTTTACTTTGGAGCCTAGTATTACGTTTTTCACACGCCATTATTGTCACAGTATTTCACACGACAACACAGAAAAACACAATTTGAAGATCAAAAATAAGAGAACACATTAACATAGCACTGAAAATAATATCTAGTTAATTGCAAGCGCAGCTGCGAAATACTTGGTGCAAATCTACATGCATGCCACAACTGTTTTACTATACAACAATGAAAGACTGCAACTACAAAGGAAATTCTCTCTATAATTACGCGCTAGCAATAAACAAAATCTACACTAATTACACAAACTACAAGAAAAAAATCAGAAGATTCCAGTGAGGTATCCTAGGCTAAGGGTCGACATATGAAACGTCCCCTTTGAACAATTTATACAGGACTGTGCTTAAACTGACACACAATATTTTGTTAGCGCAACGCAATCTGACTTTCAAAATTCCCTACAAAAGAATGGCCCTGACTAACATTAAACTATACCTTTCACAAATCACTTACCTCACAAAAATCTTCGCTGCTCAAGCTACTGCAATACAGCGAGCGCCACTACTGCCAGCTAAATAAAAGATTCAAACTACTGAAGGCACTAACTACTGATAGGGATAGTTAGCAAATGAAAGATATTATTAGAGAACAAACAATGTATTTACCTTGATATCATCATATATAAATATAGCAGTTCATGACAAGTTACAAATCTCCGCCATCTCTCTCCCCACATCCACCACTGCTGGCGGCTCACCTCCAACTGCGCAACGCTACGCGCTGTTCACATCCAGCTGCCGCTGCCCAACACTACAATGGCGAGTATTACAACAATGCAAAGCAGCCACAGACTGCACACAGCACAGCCAGTGATTTTCATACAGAGGTGGCGTTACCAATAAAAAAAACTAAACAGCCTACTTACAACAGGAATGCACTTATTAGCTAAAAACTGCTTAGAAGATAGGGCACTGATATCTGACGTGGTGTGCTGGCAGAAACCGATGAGTTTTTCTCTCACAAATGCGCTCATTTCTTCTTTAGTTTTCTGTCAGTCTGATTATGACTTCATTGTGTTAACAGGCCCTCAGGCGCCCATTCAGTCGTGATATTGGGAACGGAAAGTCAGTGTTAACTTGCTGATTTCCGCATTTTTCCCTTCTTGGCTATCCTGGAGTCTTCACGACGATCGACTGAAGTTTTTCTGCAGCTCATATAGGAAAATTCGTCTTTTATCATCTGTGATTTCGTTTCCGTGCTGGTCTTGTCGAGGGTTAATATCTCTATGCAACAGCTTGTAATGTTGTTGCATTAATTTGTTCTGAAAGCAGTGCTGATATTCAAGACCATAAAAGTGGGTTAAAAGCTGTGAGCTATCTGAGGAAGTTAACCTTGCATTACTGCACAACTGTTTCACCAGGTATCCAGTCTAGCTTACCAATTCCCAACCAGACTAACATTAATTATAATCTTTTAGTACTCATCTTACAATAACCGGTGATATATATATATATACATATATACATATATATATATATATATATATATATGTATATATATATATATATATATATATATATATATATATATATATAAAGACAATTTAAATAAAAAGAAATAAATCAGTTTATATTTGGACATTTATTTTAACATTGATCGTTGTTCCGTTAAAATTTCAGCATATCAAACTTGATTCATAACTAAACTGGTGCCTTATTTAGGATTGTGAAAATGTGAGTTTGTAATCTTACGGAGCACATCAAATAGAAAGCCAAGATTGGGAGACTACATACAACACTGCATTCATAAAATAACACACGAAGAACGTTGAGACATACCCAAGAGGAAATTAACCACAACCAACAAATTCAATTTTCACCCACAGAAGTTACGTTCGTAGCGCAATCCTGTCCGTCATGAAATTACCACACACTGGTATAATAAATTTATACTAACTCTTTGTGAAATCTTCCCGAAAAGAATAGCTGAGGGCTACTTTGATGCTTACACCACATGCTTCACGTGGTCAACTTGGTTTACACAAAGAGTGTAACTCCACAATAATTTTGATAATTAAAATAAATTACATCGAAACGCAATTTACAAAATAAAAACCACCAACTGGTTACTATCGTCTTACTATTAACCTATGGGTCAAACAATTGTATAAGCATGTGGTACTGGTCTCACAAAATACAGCCCACATGGGTTGAACATAAAGAAAAGTTGCTATATTGAAAAATATTGTCAAGACGAGACGTTATAATCTCACGCACATTCGCATTTAAGATTGATGATCTTAGTTAGAGTTACTGATCAACACATGGTTCCACTTTACTCACAAAGTAGTGATAAAGCAACTACCGGAAGATATTCTGAACTTCACACTCGAATTACACTGCATTGCAATTTGAGATAACATTAGATATTTTAGAGCTAAACCTGAAATAAAGGTGATTAAATTTTCAGTTAGACTGAAGTTAAGAAATTCATTGTCCTACGGACTTAGCAGACACGCGCTTAGCCGGAGGTCTTACCACTTCAGACACTCGCCGCGGACAGACTGACCAGGGCCCTACCGAGTGTGTTTAACAGATACAAACGGAAGTGACCAGAGAGGCAGCTTCCTATACCAACATGACAAGGGACGGACAGGACCATACTAAGAATAAAAACCTCTCTGCTTTTAGAAAGCGTAGCTACCTGTTCCGACATTGGTCCTACTGTTCTCTAGCAGACAGGCTTGTCTGCTACCATCAAGCATGCAACTAGAAATACATTTGCTCATTCATCCTCTCACACAGGAGGGAAGGGGGATGACAGTATCTTATCATATACAGTATATAAAAGAAAGCGAATGTAGGTTCCGTATGAGACTGTGTGACATGAATTACATATAAACTGTGTTTTAAAGTGTAGTAGTGTGACAGATCGTTATTGTTTATGTGTAAAAGTAACACGTTTCCCTGCTCAGTCTCCTCCCAGATAGTCAGAAATACCACAGTAAATTTAGAAGAGGAATTTATGCCGTAAATGACAACAGATTTAAGAAATTAACATGAAAGGAATCCAACAGAGACCTTTCATAACCCCAACGCTCCGGGAAAAGATTGTTCAGGTAATTTTCTGGCCATGCTAGGACATTCCCAAGCAGGCTTCTCACACCCAACTTAAACCAAAAATGTAAAAAAAAGGCAAAAGGTCACCAGCTGCTTGCTAAAACACAATAATTTCAACACATCTTTAGAATCTATCAATTTCAAAGAGAAAAAACAATCTGTTACACCTATTTAAAAGATAGTGTAGATCTAATTCGGTCAGCAAGTAAAAACAATGGTCCCTGTGTCATTAATATGAAAACAATTTCTGGTTGTTACCCTTGTGGAGTTCACCAATATTTGCTCATTGCAAGAGCCAACTGATCACAGGAAAATTTATGACTGTTGATTAACAAGTAAAATTTACGAAAATAGCAAAGGTGCCAGAGCAATTTAAAAAATATATGAAAGTAACATCAGTATTATAAAGCAGAACATTACAATGCACAATCCGCAAAATCAAAAAAAAGATAAGAGAGAAAACATGTTTTACAAAGTGGTTATCGCAAAAAAATTCTATATCTTATAAAACTAATAATTTGTAGAATTAAAATAACTTTGTGGCACTAATTTAATCACTCTACTATATTTCAGTTAGTTAGCAAACAATGAGCACTGTGTCATTATACTGAAACTACAATTAATTATGTGATTTTTACCCTTAAGGGGTTCCTCACTATAAATATGCCCCATGCAAATGCTAATCGATCACAGTCCAATGAGCATGAATAGCTATCTGACTGATAAACAAAGCAATGCCACAGGAATGAATTTACGAAACAAAATATCACAAATCTAATACAACACACAAAAACAAACATTGAGAAACAAAACAGCTCTGAAAGTACAGTAGTCAATGCCTAAAAAAACACCAATAAATAAAACACCTGCAAAATACAAGAGTCAGTCTAATAAAAGAAACACCAATAAATCGAACTCCTGCAAAATACACGATCAAAGTTTCTCTGAAAGAACAAACGTATATACATTGTACTAAGAACCGTATATTCACTGTTCGCTGGCACACTCAGTAGTTCCACTGTTCCGAGGCACCATATAAGGGGGAGGGGGGGGGGTTCGTCGCCGCAGCTGTCAGTAGGGCCTTTTTTTGTCAAGCTGTTGCGTGCAATCCCGCCGCTCTGCCCTTTCATGAAGTTTCTCTTGGTGGCCCGTGTCATGTACATCTCGATTTGGTTCCATGTTCGTGTTGTCAAATTCGTGCGGTATCCTCATTTGACATGCCAGGTTGATATTCCTGGGCAAGGATGACACTTAATGGCTCTTCTTTGTGCCACCCTTAGCGACCAGAGAACATCGAACTATGATTTACTGTCGCTTGACAGTGGGCATCCGCCAGGAAATGTTGATAGGCGTCGTTGAAGTCGTTGAAGTCTGCCAGTGTCAAAAGGCTCCACGCCCTTTGTGTTGTTACATTCTTGAGTTATCCTTAATTGGCTCGCTGGTTTGATATTCCTGGACAAGGATGACACTTAATGGCTCTTCATTGCGCCACCCTTAGCGACCAGAAAACACCGAACCATGATTTACTGTCGCTTGACAATGGGCATCCGCCAAGAAATGTTGATAGTCGTCGTTGACGCCTGCAAGTTTCTCTGGAAAGTACCTGTCAAAAGGCTCCACGCCCCTTTATCCCCTGTCTTCTGTCGTTTCACCGCAGCCATCTTGTCATGGTAGTGTGTGTGTGGTGCGCTGTCAGCAGATGGATTTCCACACGGTGGACCGCCCAGCCATCTTAGGTCATCGCCTCCACGAAGGGTCGCACTGGTGTGGCCGGCCATTAGGTCCGGGTGCAAGGGAATGTGTTTGTCCCGTACCCTTCTTTTGTTGTTGACTGCACTCCCGAAGTGGACCTGTTGACAGTGTGTCCTGCTGGGAAACCCGCCTATTTACAGCTAGTCCTCCTCCTGGCTGCTCCCGCTGTCTCGTAAGTTTAGCCGGTTCGCTTTCATGTTCTCAACTGCATTCACAGAAATTGTTCATCATAGTTATGTGGTTACAAAATGTCATACATCATACCACTTACCATTGTCTTCCACAATTTTTAAGAACAAAAGTGAGACTTAATTTTTTTAAATAAAAAAGTTAGAAGAATTGACAATATAAAAAATAAAAGTTAAATGACTTGACAATATAAAAAATAAAAGTGAAATGACTTGACAGTATAAAAATAAAAATTAAATGAACTGACAATATAATATCTAAATCCACATCTCTAATGTGGTACACTTGCGTTTTAATAAATCAAATGCTACTTATTAATTCAATAAAATGAATAGGATTATGCCTTGTGCAAGTATAGGTCAGGAAAGCATAGGGTTCACACGTTATTTACACACACACATGCACACCTGTTGTCTATACTACAAACTAACTACCCATAAACATGAATTACTCAAAATTTTACTTCAATCCACTACTAGTTAATCCAACACTACTTCAATGCTGCTTCAACACAGTGTTTATACCACTACAACATTGTTGTAATTTGTCCTCTTCCTGATGCTCACGGCATGTGTCTTGCCACATGATAAATATGGAGAAACTTTCCTTAAACATACACAGTAAAAAGAACAATGGTTATTTACACGCCAAAACATTTATACCAGTTGACACACCTGATAAGAGACTCGCAATTATACATTTATCATACTCATATGTTCATACATAAAACAGTAAGACAATTTCATCTAAGATTACATTATCACAAGAATTAATCACACAGATGACTCTGAGAAGGGTAAAAATATTTTCATCATGCAGGTTGCAGGTTATACTACATTTTCTTACCCATTTTGCTCCAATTTCGTTCCTTCTTTAAGTTACCTTTCGCTTCCAAATCAGTTATTTCACCTGTGGTGGTTATTCTGGACTCATTTCTCAGAAATGGTAAAATTGTGGTCTCCTCTATTCTGTAAAACAGTTTCATCTTAACATCCTATTGAACTTGCAACAGGCACAAAAGATCCGAATCCCCCTGTAGTTTAAATGAGAAATGTTTTGCTTCACCCTTATTACATTAAACCAAGCTTTCCTTCGGTCCCATAATCAAAATTATTTAATCTTCCTCTACCTTCAAGAGGTAAACTTCTTCGGTTCAACTCATATAGGCTGCAGTGCATCCCGCACCAGCGAAAACAGTAAGCTGTAATGCTTACAGCATCAAAAAAACACATAAACGTCGCTTTTCTAGGACAAGTCTTAACGCAGAATAATTTTTCAGGCTCTGGCTCAACATCAATCAAGACTACAGAAAGGATCCATATTTCTGTTCCATTCTCCATTTGCTGAAAAACTGCTCGTATTTGACCAACACAATAACATTTCAGGGTCACGTAAATTACACAAAAAACAATTCTTCTTTCACCTTGAAGGGAATCAATACATTGACGAAATCCACAGACAGCGCTTTACCTACTCAGCTATAAAGAACAAAAAAGACATATATCATCAATATTAACATATCATCGCATATTGGGAAGCTAATGGTAAAACAATCGTATTATTGCATCCTGTTTTCAAGATTCTAAACTTACTCATTTCTTTCTCAGAGTTCCCCTATCTTAAGATATTCATACAGCACGCATACTATAGTAAGAGATCCTCATTTATACTGACAGATATAGAATAGTAATAGATAGATAGTAGCACTGAAAGCAGAAAATCGGAAACAAGGCTACTAACAGCTGGGGACCTGGGTTTGGCAGACCCATAATACCCACAGATCGGATATTACCCTGAGTTTTGCATTAATTCAACACAGATCTAGCTACTCTCAGGAGAGACTCTTTTCAATTTACACAAAAAAACCATAAACAGCATTTCACTCGTTCACAAAGAAACCTTTTATCTTCACATTTGAGCCAACCTAAATCCTAATTGCACAAGGGAAGGAAAAAAAACTACAAACATCACCTCAATCAATCACATAGAAACATCTTTATCATTATTTTTACCAACATATTATTCACACTGCATATGTCACAAATGTAAAGTAATCAAATCATTCTTCTCTCTATTCACCCTATGTACTCATTTGCCATGTCACTCATTTGTTCCGATTGGGCGCCTTCTGCGCTGATCATTTGTCATTGCCGGTTTTGTTCATTTCCATTTGCTGGGTTATGTCTTGGGTTAGCCGGCCGAATTTCAACATCATGTGGTGCTCCGCCTACAATCCTATTCCCACCGTGTTCACCGTAGTATCGATTCTGGTTGCCGTAACTGTTGCGTTCACGATCCTGTCCATGTCCTCCATCATTTCCGTTGTTTCACCTGTGTTCGTGACTGTTACCCCAGTTTCTATACGGCCGGTCCCGATTATTGTTCCGTTCGCGTCGCGACGACCAGTCACGCCGTTGATTAGTACTAAGGCCACGACTGCGATCGCGCTGCAGTGCCCCGTAATAACTTTGTGCCTGATTAAGCGGGCATTCTCCTGTATTGTATTCCAACTCTTGGAGAAGTGTCTTAAACGTTTCCACATCCTCTCTGCATCGTCCCGCAAGAATGACGTGGCGCAAGTGCATCGGCAATTTGATGATGCATATCCTAATTAGTTCCGCAGGCCCGTATGGGTAGTATAAAAATTGATTTGCCTGCAGCATGTGGTCGAATAGGCGTGCTGGGCTGTTGAAACCAGACAGTTTCCAATTTGGCAGCATAATTATGCCATGCTTGACCCTATCTTGTGCCGCTTCCGACCAATAGGCGGACAGAAAGGCTTGTCGAAACTCCCGAGTGGAGTTGCAGTGACGCGCTGCCGACCTCATGCGAATCGCCGGGTCGCCTTCCAAATAGCCACACATATATTCTATCTTATGTGAACTTGCCCAGTCTGGGGGAAGACAGAACTCAAATTGCTCGAGCCATGCTCATGGATGTATTCCTTTTTGCGAATTTCGAAATATCTCAAACTTTCTCACCATAAGGAAATGTTTGAAATCAAATCCCCGCATTTCCTCCCGGCAAGGCCCTTGAATGTTTCTATTTTTCTCATGTCTGCCCCTCAAAATACATTCTTCCTTGTCGTCAAAATCTCCCTCGTGGCCAGAGTCCCTCTCTGCACTGTTCATACAGCTATTTTTAGTGCTATTGGCGAGTTCGGAATCATACCCCATGCGGCTTTCCAGATGCGCCACGCGTTCTTGTAATTCGCCTGTTACAGCTTTATGTCGCCTGTTCACTTCGAACTGTCCCTTCTGAAACCTAAGAAGCGAACGCACTTCTTCGGTCTCTACGACCGCTACCGGTGTAGTACTGTTATCGCTCTCTGTCACCTTCATCGTGCCTAAGATGTCCGCTAATGCCGCAATCTTATCATGTATTTGTCTGTTGTCCTCCGCCCCAGTCTGCTTCAATTGTTCTACTTGCTGTTCGAGTGCATGAATCACTTGACTGTTGTCCGCTACTGTGTTGCTAACGGACGCGGGACAATGCGTTTCCGCCTCCTGGACCCTGGAGAGTACCTGCTGGTATTCCCTTTGGCATTCTTCTCTAAGAGCTTGGAAATTCCTAAGTAGCTGTTCCTCGCTCTCTTTCGATTCCGGATCGCGAATCCGCTTGCAGACAATCATCAATTTGTTCAAATGTATGGCCTAATTCTTTCATAATATCACTTTTTATTTCACTTGCCACATTGTTTATTCTTTGTGAGATATCATCGGACACTCTCTGCATCGACTTGTCGACTTTATTTGTCTGCTGGATTACTTTTTCGATTATTTGTTTGCCTAGCTCGCGGATCAATTATTCAGATTTCTGCGTCATTTGTTCTTGTAGCTCGCAGATCGATTTCTCAGATTTCTGCGTCATTTGTTCGCCTAGCTCGCGGGTCGATTTTTCAGATTTCTGCATCATTTGTTCGCCTAGCTCTCGGATCGATTTTTCGGATGATTCTTTTTGTTCTCGGAACGATTTTTCTGATTTCTCTGCGTTTTCTTTATTTTGATGCAATAAGGCTTTTATGAGTTCTGCCAAATCACTTTGGTTAGTTGGAGGCAAATTAATTTCTGGCTCTGCTGTGAGCCCATTTGTCCCGTTTTTCATTTCCTCTGAAAAATTCCCCACTGCATTTTCGGAACCGTCCGACGTGTTAATATTCGAAATCAAATTATCCCCTTGGTCCATGTTGCTTAAGTTGTTGGACCGCCTACTTTTAGCTTGGTTATGTGTCTGCATTAGTTCAATTTATACCCGGTACGCAACACACTAATCAGAATAAAAGTATCCCCCAAAAATTACACACGAAAGGTACCCAACCTAGTACGCACTTTTTCACAGGCAAAACAAATTTATATCTTTGATCGAAGTCAGTGCTATTTACAAGCGAGAAAAAAAACACATACATATAAAACATACAAATATAGAAAACAAAACAAGACAAACAACACAACGCCGCTCAACAACGCCGTGAATCTTTTGAAAGTCTTCTCAGAAACAATGCAGAAGTTGTTTGAGTGCTGCAGGGAAAAAAATTAAGATTATACAACGCTCGCAATCTAACGTTTCAGAGATTCCAGAGTCTAGCGGAATCACAGAACAGCGTCGCCATGTGTAATGTTGATGCTTTAATGTGTGGTGTAAGCAGTGCTGATATTCAAGACCATAAAAGTGGGTTAAAAGCTGTGAGCTATCTGAGGAAGTTAACCTTGCATTACTGCGCAACTGTATCACCAGGTATCCAGTCTAGCTTACCAAATTCCCAACCTAACTAACATTAATTATAATCTTTTAGTACTCATCTTACAATAACCAGTGATATATATATATATATATATATATATATATATATATATATATATATATATAAAGACAATTTAAATAAAAAGAAATAAATCAGTTTATATTTGGACATTTATTTTAACATTGATCATTGTTCCATTAAAATTTCAGCATATCAAACTTGATTCATCACTAAACTGGTGCCTAATTTAGGATTGTGAAAATGTGAGTTTGTAATCTTACGGAACACATCAAATAGGAAGCCAAGATTGGGAGACTACATACAACACTGCATTCATAAAATAACACACGAAGAACGTTGAGACATACCCAAGAGGAAATTAACCACAACCAAACAATTCAATTTTCACCCAAAGAAGTTACGTTCGTAGCGCAATCCTGTCTGTCATGAAATTACCACACACTGGTATACTAAATTTATACTATATCTCTGTGAAATATTCCCGAAAAGAATAGCTGAGGGCTACTTTGATGCTTACACCACATGCTTCACGTGGTCAACTTGGTTTACACAAAGAGTGTAACTCCACAATAATTTTGATAATTAAAATAAATTACATCGAAATGCAATTTACAAAAGAAAAACCTCCAACTGGTTACTATCGTCTTACTATTAACCTATGGGTCAAACAATTGTATAAGCACGTGGTACTGGTCTCGCAAAGTACACCCCACATGGGTTGAACATAAAGAAAAGTTGCTACACTCCTGGAAATGGAAAAAAGAACACATTGACACCGGTGTGTCAGACCCACCATACTTGCTCCGGACACTGCGAGAGGGCTGTACAAGCAATGATCACACGCACGGCACAGCGGACACACAAGGAACCGCGGTGTTGGCCGTCGAATGGCGCTAGCTGCGCAGCATTTGTGCACCGCCGCCGTCAGAGTCAGCCAGTTTGCCGTGGCATACGGAGCTCCATCGCAGTCTTTAACACTGGTAGCATGCCGCGACAGCGTGGACGTGAACCGTATGTGCAGTTGACGGACTTTGAGCGAGGGCGTATAGTGGGCATGCGGGAGGCCGGGTGGACGTACCGCCGAATTGCTCAACACGTGGGGCGTGAGGTCTCCACAGTACATCGATGTTGTCGCCAGTGGTCGGCGGAAGGTGCACGTGCCCGTCGACCTGGGACCGGACCGCAGCGACGCACGGATGCACGCCAAGACCGTAGGATCCTACACAGTGCCGTAGGGGACCGCACCGCCACTTCCCAGCAAATTAGGGACACTGTTGCTCCTGGGGTATCGGCGAGGACCATTCGCAACCGTCTCCATGAAGCTGGGCTACGGTCCCGCACACCGTTAGGCCGTCTTCCACTCACGCCCCAACATCGTGCAGCCCGCCTCCAGTGGTGTCGCGACAGGCGTGAATGGAGGGACGAATGGAGACGTGTCGTCTTCAGCGATGAGAGTCGCTTCTGCCTTGGTGCCAATGATGGTCGTATGCGTGTTTGGCGCCGTGCAGGTGAGCGCCACAATCAGGGCTGCATACGACCGAGGCACACAGGGCCAACACCCGGCATCATGGTGTGGGGAGCGGTCTCCTACACTGGCCGTACACCACTGGTGATCGTCGAGGGGACACTGAATAGTGCACGGTACATCCAAACCGTCATCGAACCCATCGTTCTACCATTCCTAGACCGGCAAGGGAACTTGCTGTTCCAACAGGACAATGCACGTCCGCATGTATCCCGTGCCACCCAACGTGCTCTAGAAGGTGTAAGTCAACTACCCTGGCCAGCAAGATCTCCGGATCTATCCCCCATTGAGCATGTTTGGGACTGGATGAAGCGTCGTCCCACGCGGTCTGCACGTCCAGCACGAACGCTGGTCCAACTGAGGCGCCAGGTGGAAATGGCATGGCGAGCCGTTCCACAGAACTACATCCAGCATCTCTACGATCGTCTCCATGGGAGAATAGCAGCCTGCATTGCTGCGAAAGGTGGATATACACTGTACTAGTGCCGACATTGTGCATGCTCTGTTGCCTGTGTCTATGTGCCTGTGGTTCTGTCAGTGTGATCATGTGATGTATCTGACCCCAGGATTGTGTCAATAAAGTGTCCCCTTCCTGGGACAATGAATTCACGGGGTTCTTATTTCAATTTCCAGGAGTGTATATTGAAAAATATTGTCAAGACGAGACGTTATAATATCACGCACATTCGCATTTAAGATTGATGATCTTAGTTAGAGTTACTGATCAACACATGGTTCCACTTTACTCACAAAGTAGTGATAAAGCAACTACCGGAAGATATTCGGAACTTCACACTCGAATTACACTGCATTGCAATTTAAGATAACATTAAATATTTTAGAGCTAAACCTGAAATAAAGGTGATTAAATTTTCAGTTAGGCTGAACTTAAGAAATCCATTGTCCTACGGACTTAGCAGACACGCGCTTAGCCGGAGATCTTACCACTTCAGACGCTCGCCGCAGACAGACTGACCTGGTCCCCTACCGAGCATGCTTAACAGATACAAACGGAAGTGACCAGAGAGGCAGCTTCCTATACCAACATGACAAGGGACGGACAGGACCATACTAAGAATAGAAACCTCTCTGCTTTTAGAAAGTGTAGCTACCTGTTCCGACATTGGTCCTACTGTTCTCTAGCAGACAGGCTTGTCTGCTACCATCAAGCATGCAATTAGAAATACATTTGCTCATTCATCCTCTCACACAGAAGGGAAGGGGGATGACAGTATCTTATCATATACAGTATATCAAAGAAAGCGGATGTAGGTTCCGTATGAGACTGTGTGACATGAATTACATATAAACTGTGTTTTAAAGTGTAGTAGTGTGACAGATCGTTCTTGTTTATGTGTAAAAGTAACACATTTCACTGCTCAGTCTCCTCCCAGATAGAAACACCACAGTAAATTTAGAAGAGGAATTTATGCCGTAAATGACAACAGATTTAAGAAATTAACATGAAAGGAATCCAACAGAGACCTTTCAAGCTTACTTAGGACCTGATTTGAGGGGGTAGGGAGAGAGAGTGGTTGGCGTGGCGGGGGGGGGGGGGGGCGGAAATCTCGTAGGTCTAGTCTTGATATTTAGTGACAAAGTATTGCTGGTAAATATCCGCTGCGTGTTCAGGCTTTCTTCAGATCGAAACTACTTTCCGTTTCGTAAGCAGGATGCGAGTCCACTTTGCGAAAACTTTGTTTGTTTATCGGATGGGGGTGGAAAGTAATTACTCCTCTCTGGGTCTGTCTGACTACCCCATGGTTCCCTGAGCTATTTCTTGATGGTAGAGCAAATGTTATTCCGCTCGTTTTTTCCTTCCTGAGATGGATATTTCGGATGCATCTTCCACAAACTTTTTTCGTGTTTAATTCATCATCTAAAATTTCTTTCATTGTTGGTATTTACTGTATCGACAGTCAAACTACTACGAAGGCGTTGGTCTTTTAGACACAATTTTATTAATTGTTTGAATGTTTCCTTCAGTTCATGCATCGTTAGGTTGAGCAGGGCGTTCATTGCCCTCGAGTTCCTCTCCACCTTCAGAAAATTGTTTGTGCCACTGAGAAACTCAGGTACATTTTTATTTTATTTATGTAATTGTTATACGATGCGTTTCGGAAAATGATTCTCATTTTCAAGGTCGTTTTTCCGTGTATTATGGCATTAGGAGTTGTTTTCCACATGTAAAAAAAAAATGTTCAAATGTGTGTGAATTCCAAAGGGATCAAACTGCTGTGGTCATCGGTCTCTAGACTTACACACTACTTAAACTAACTTATGGTTAGAACAACACACACATCCATGCCTGAGGGAGGACTCCAACCTCCGGCGTGAGGGGCCGCGCAGTCCGTGCCATGGCGCCTCAATTCGCGCGGCCACTCCGCGCGGCGACGTCGTGTTATATATAAAGGCCCACAACTTTCAATTAGTGATGAATATTTTTAAATATTTAACTGTGATTCGGAAAAATCTTTTACGTATGGTTTTCTTGGAATCCACTTATGCTGAAACCCACACATATTAAACAAAGCTCACACAATTTGCAAGACATACCATGCGTAACAACATTGAACGTACACAGATTAAGATCGCATACATATTTTTGGTTGTAACTAACAGAGATCGCTGTAGATCTTCCACGAAATATGCATACAATTTCTTCAAGCGCAGGACATTTTTCATTTGTAATCTGAATCACTATCTGCTAGCATATTATTTACTGAGGTACTTATTGCTGTTTATCAATATTTTATTTGCAAGTGTGAGGATGCTATCGAAGCATCTGAAGAAACCACTTTCCGGATGTTGTGCAGAAATGGCTTAGCTGTAGCCTAGGGGATTGTACCCAGAATGAATCTTTCAGTCTGCAAAACAATGTCCATCGTATGAAATCTGCTCGCAGATTAAAATTTTGTGGTGGGCCGGGACTCGGAAGTCAAAGCCTTGACTTTCAGCACAGTTCTACAGTTCTCTTACCGACTGAGTTACCCACGCACGACTCACCAGGGGCCGCACATGGGGTTGTTCAATTTGCTTGCGATTGTAATGACAATAATAACAATAAAATTTATAAACAATTTTAATCTAGTAACAACAATTTGTTTACATCAGTGCTCAGTTCATCGTATTAGCGTAACTAGCAAATAAAGTGAAAAGAAATGATCATATGGCGTAATTGGTGTACCATTACTTTTTTAATGAAAAAGTATATTTTGTGGCATAATGTTCTTGTTCTGACAATATGGTATTTAAAGTCGAATGAAAAAAAAAGCTGTTATTCAATAATCTCAAAATATGAACGTATATTATTATCAAGTCGAACTTGAGAGACTACGCTTCTTCTACGTTATCCTTTCTTTTCAGGTAAGGTTTTAGCTTCAATTTTTTTCGCTACTCTCTTATCTTTCTCTGTCGGATCGTGGACTGTATGTTAAAAATTATTTATTCAACTGTGTTTCATTTCTTAACATAAGATGATATACCTTATTTGAAACAATAATTTGTGGACTGCGCGCTTTATTTATGATTTTTCAGCGGCCGTCTTCAAAAGGTTGGAGCCGTATTGTTTAATGACCAGACTATTCGAGCTCCATCAGCTTAATCATTCTCTTATTACAGAAAGAACCACCCTTCATCAGTGTCGAAATCCTATTATCGTAATTCCTACATTTTTCCATCATTTCTTTTCAGCGACTGGAGTAATTAATATCTCTTATTTTGCCATATCACGAATTGTTGCGAGACTTTGAATCATTCGCATTTGCATATTTCTTTCAGTTGGAGGATTATTACACTGTAGAACTTTCTCTGTCGGGAGGGCACTTGTCAATGGCCGGGAGAACCCTTACGGGGTAGTACAGCCGCCTAGTGTCAGTCTTTCAATTTGACGCCACTTCGGCGGCTTGCGAGTCGATGATGATGAAATAATTATAACACAACACCCAGTCCACCCCAGGAAGGGTGTCGAACCGGGGTCCTCATAGTCTAGTCAGAGGACCAAGAGCTGCGGACAACCTATCCCAACTTGCATTTCAGAAAAATACAGCATTTGAAGAACTTTCGTTCTTAATACTGAGAAGTACATGGGGCATGCAATTGATTTACGAACTACAGGGTTATGCACCGTGTATAAACTCCAGTGATTGATCGATGAGAGAACACGGAACAAAAGAGGTCTAATGAACGGAAGTGTATGGTTTCCATGCTGGAGACCATTTATTCAGTCACACATTGTTACAAAGACTGTGGACTAATACGCGCTGTACTATGCAGCCACACTTACGGTATGTGTTGGTTTCCATGTGCCTCAACGCATCTGCGTACGCTCTGTAACATCTTCTGCCTCGCACGTTCACATCGGCCAGGTTGCACCTGAACCGTGTCAGAGGCAGCATGAATACGCTGGTCCAGTGTTTCCACATCTGGAATGGGCACTGCATACTCGATACTTACGAGATGGTCCCGTAACCAGAAATTGGATGGTGAACGAACAGGCAATACAACTGGACCCCTTCGTCCGACCCATCGACCAGGAAAGACATGCGTCTGGCCTGGAACACCATCATGTAGCAGCCACACACCCATCCAATCATCAATGGCACTTCTTCCAGCAGGAGACGCAGAGTAAGATACTTACGAGATGGTCCCGTAACCAGAAATTGGATGGTGAACGAACAGACAATACAACTGGACCCCTTCGTCCGACCCATCGACCAGGAAAGACATGCGTCTGGCCTGGAACACCATCATGTAGCAGCCACACACCCATCCAATCATCAATGGCACTTCTTCCAGCAGGAGACGCAGAGTAATCCGCAAGAAACGCCAGTAGTTCCTGTCTGTTAGGCGACGTGGAAGGAAGACTGGTCCCAAAATACGGCCGCCAGTTGTCCCGGCCTACATATTCCGGTTGTACCGATGCTGATGATTCGCTGTGAAACACTGTTGCAAACACTGAAGGCTGTGGCTTTTTTCGGAGGGGATAGGTCTCCTAATACACTACTGGCCATTAAAATTGCTACACCACGAAGATGACGTGCTACAGACGCGAAATTTAACCGACAAGAAGAAGGTGCTGTGATATGCAAATGATTAGCTTTTCAGAGCATTCACACAAGGTTGGAGCCGGTGGCGACACCTACAACGTGTTGACATGAGGAAAGTTTCCAACCGATTTCTCATACACAAACAGCAGTTGACCGGCGTTGCCTGGTGAAACGTTGTTCTGATGCCTCATGTAAGGAGGAGAAATGCGTTCCATCACGTTTCCGACTTTGATAAAGATCGGATTGTAGCCGATTGCGATTGCGGTTTATCCTATCGCGACATTGCTGCTCGCGTTGGTCGAGATGCAATGACTGTTAGCAGAATATGGAATCGGTGGGTTCAG
Source organism: Schistocerca serialis cubense (assembly GCF_023864345.2). Classification (NCBI taxonomy): domain Eukaryota; kingdom Metazoa; phylum Arthropoda; class Insecta; order Orthoptera; family Acrididae; genus Schistocerca; species Schistocerca serialis. The sequence goes on along the minus strand of NC_064641.1, from coordinate 574,624,655 downwards.
GAGGGTAGTACGGAACGCCGTGCTGGATCCCAACGGCCTCGTATCACTAGCAGTCAGGATGACAGGCATCTTATCCGCATGGCTGTAACGGATCGTGCAGCCACGTCTCGATCCCTAAGTCAACAGATGGGGACGTTTGCGAGAAAACAACCATCTGCACGAGCAGTTCGACGATGTTTGCAGCAGCATGGACTATCAGCTCGGAAACCATGGCTGCGGATACCCTTGACGCTGCATCACAGACAGGAACGCCAGCGATGGTGTACTCAACGACGAACCTGGTTGCGCGAATGGCAAAACGTAATTTTTTCGGATGAATCCAGGTTCTGTTTATAGCATCATGATGGTCGCATCCGTGTTTGGCGACATCGCGGTGAATGCACATTGGAAGCGTGTATTCGTCATCGCCATACTGGCGTATCACCCGGCGTGATGGTATAGGGTGCCACTGGTTACACTTCTCGGTCACCTCTTGTTGGCACTGACGGCACATTGAACAGTGGGCGTTACATTTCAGATGTGTTACGACCCGTGGCTCTACCCTTCATTCGATCCCTGCGAAACCCTACATTTCAGCAGGATAATGCACGACCGAATTTTGCAGGTGCTGTACAGGCCTTTGTGGATACAGAAAATGTTCGACTGCTGCCCTGGCCAGCACGTTCTCCAGATCTCTCACCAATTGAAAACGTCTGGTCAGTGGTGGCCGAACAACTGGCTCGTCACAATACGCCAGTCAGTACTCTTGATGAACTGTGGTATCGTGTTGAATCTGCATGTGCAGCTGTACTTGTACACGCCATCCAAGCTCTGTTTGACTCAATGCGAGGCATATCAAGGCCGTTACTACGGTCAGAGGTGGTTGTTCTGGGTACTGATTTCTCAGGATCTATGCACCCAAATTGCGTGAAAATGTAATCACATGTCAGTTCTAGTATAATATATTTGTCCAATGAATACCCGTTTATCATCTGCATTTCTTCTTGGTGTAGCAATTTTAATGGCCAGTAGTGTACAACGTTGCTGCCCGCCGCCCATTGCCATTTGCCTTTCCGTAGGTAGCCACCATGCCGACAAGCTTTCGATTCGAATACGGAACCATTGTGTACAACGCTATATCACATCCACTACAAGCTGAGTCAGCAAGAGAAGTGAATCGGACACTACATTACCAATGGCTATGGTAGGAGAGGGCGGTAGAGCATGACGTATGAAGAACAGTACCAGTCTCTAGGAGGAAATCATCTATACTGTAACTGTGGCTGCATGGTACAGCGCGTATTAGACCGCAGTCTCTGTGACAAAGCATGACTAAATAAACCATGCATTTCCAGGCATAAGTTCATTAGGCCTTTTCTGGTCTGTATCCTCTCATTGATCAATCCCTGTATAAAAGTTAACTCCCATCTATCGAGCTGCACTGCTGTATACTGTAACCTCCCCACAAAAAATATAATTAAATATTATTTGGTTAATTATTCTAATTTTAGTGTAACCTCAGAACAAAACTGGTTCCATTTAATGTACCCACAAAATTCTTTTCTCATTTAATATAAGCTCGAAACAGAAAAATTCCTAAACCTCGTAATAAAAAATAAATTCAGTAACCTGGTAAAATATGGACGACAGCAGTGCAGCGTCATGGCCCTGAAAGATCATTCTGAATAAAAAGCAAAAATTCTCACCTCGATAAAGTCGGCAACTATCTGCTCTTCCAATAGCTCTTTTCCGGCACAGCTGGCCTATACATTTGTTATTTATGAAAGGAAGCAAATGATTTTTCTTTTGCAACAATCGGAATGATCATGCACTGAAAAAAATATTAAATTCTTTAAACTGAAATGAATTCTTGTTATTATTAGGACATTTTTAAAAGATATACATCGGAGATTACATAATATTACTAGATGTGCGCGAGGCTGCTTTTTTTACCTTATACAATAATACTCAGGCTCCGGCATCGCTGCAACGCGACCCGCCCAGCCAACATGATACTCCAGACAGGACCAGAGCAGACACACACACTGGCAACAACTTACTGCTACTGCTACACAGTTCGTACAGTCAACACTGCTCTCTGGTTAGCGATTCTCTTATACCTTGCATATCGCAGGCAGCGCATGAGCAATACATCGAAATTACATCTGCTCGGACCTCTTACATAAAATTACATCTGTATTACATCTGCTCGGACCTCTTACAATACTCGCATCAGTCTGCTGTGACGGAAAGTCGGAGGACCGTGGTCGTAGTGAAGCATCAGAATCTCGTTCGTCAGGACTCAGACACCTCCAAGCGCCACGACGTCTCTATCCAGTGATCTGCCTCCATCTACCAGCAAACGATGAGTGCCTTTTTTCCCCACCAGCCTCCGACTCGGCAATTTGCGCCCATCTGGCTGCAAACACGAACTAGGACAAATATTACTCTTTTTCACCAACAGCGTGTCAATGCCACGTTTAACAAATCTTCACCCCAGAATGTCGGCAGTCACGGACCAGTCAGAGCACATGTTAGCCGCTACTTAGTCCTAGAAGCTGCCATCTGATATCAGCCGGTGATGGGCGAATCAGAGCGTAGTTTAACACTTCTGAATTTCCCACGGCCACACCACATTCAAAGACTTATACTTTTCTGCCATAAATTGTGGTGTCCCTGTAAGAACTTGGAAATTTTACCCTCGGCCATCTCAAGAGGCTAGTCGTGCCACAGGCCGCTAACCACGACTTTCTGAAAAGGACCGGTAGTTTCCATGATTTAACAAATAAAAATAAAATAAAATAATAATAAATATAATTTGTAATAATAAAAATTATTGTTGTTTGGATAATTAATTATGAGATTTAAGTTTGCTTCGCCTTTAAGATTGGAATTGAATTTCTTAATTTTTCATGAAATCTTACGTAGCATTGTTCATTGAGGTCACACGATAAAGTAAATGCAATTTACGCCGTGAATTTATCGAGCTTCGCTCGTCCGAAGATGTACAGAACGTAGCCAGGGCTCATTATATATTTTTTGTAGACAAAGTCTGATATCTGACCTCAGCTTCGATCATGACAATGGGGTGACTAAAACTACTAAAACAGAGAAAAGCATACGATTAAATAAAACATGTATTCATTTCAACATATACATTACGATATGAATGACACGTAAAATTGAAGGTAAACAATTGCAGATAATTCACAAATGAGAGCGACTTATTAATTCTGCGCCTCTTTTCTGCAAATAAGTATCAATATGGCTAACTGTGGAGCCACACAAAATATTACGTCCTTCATGGACAACGAATGACATAAAGAGAGTGCTGATGCTTACTGGCTGCGACAAGACAGCGGTGTTAATTCCTTTGTTTTGCTTTCTCTTGTCTTAAAAAATCGATACATGTAATCTAAGTTCAGTAAATTAAATATCGTCTGTGCTCGAGTGCAAACGGTTCCTTAAAGTGAGTTGCCGTCGGTGGCCACATGACATGTACAACGTGGAAGACAGACAGCTTGTAACCTTCCATTTGACAGCATAAACAACTATTCATTCGATAAGATTCTGTTGTTCCCATAATCGGACAGAACCCTATTCCCTTAAAATGTAACTTCTATTAAAGAGCCAAAAAATCAAAGACTGATGACGCTGAAAAATTTTGATTATGCTTCATTTCCAAGCGCTGATGGTCGAAGCTGAAGAGCCAGTAGTATTACACGTATCAGGAAGAGAAGGGAATCGCCATCACCTTACTGTAAAGTACGTCCTTTTTTTACTTGTTCATTTAGGCCTGCAGCATAGTATAAGTCAGATAATAACGTTATTATATGAACGGTCCACAATATCTGCGTTGTAATAATCAGTCTTTATTTCACGACAGATCTATTTCGGCTTTCATTGCCATTGTCTAGTAACCTGAAAATACGGGGTGTTTATAAATGAATATCGAGATTTTAAGGCTTTATAATATTTATTATATTAAACTTAGAGTTATAAATGATATGTCAAATGAAAGAGCAACTCAAAAAGTTTTACCAAGAACCTCATAAATGTTCAATGTGAGAACCATTTGTCACACGGCACACATCAAGTCTATAGCCGAGTTCGTCTCAAGCGCTGGATAGGCCGCAAGGGGCCCAATGATAGGGCTTGCTTTGCATGGCCTCCAAATTCACCCGACCTAACGCCATGCGATTTTTTCCTTTGGGGCTTCATCAAGGATCGTGTGTACGTGCCTCCGCTACCAGCAGACCCCCCTGAATTAAGAAACCGGATTGAAGCAGTTGTTGCTACAATCACTGAAGACACACTTATCAACGTTTGGGAAGAACTCGGCTATAGACTTGATGTGTGCCGTGTGACATTTGGTGCTCACATTGAACATTCATAAGGTTCTTGGTAAAATTGTTTGAGTTGCTCTTCCATTTGACATATCATTTATAGCTGTAAGTTTAATATAATAAATATTATAAAGCGTTAAAACCCCGATATTCATTTATAAACACCCTGTACAATGTTGCTGAGAGCATTTAAGCACATTACACTACCTGCGTATCTCTTTGATTAATTATAGGTTCTGACGTCTAGATGAAATTGACGTCCATGTTATATCGACAGTAACTAATATTACCTAGTTCAAATATTCAACAAAATAAATATATTGTTCAAAACCACAAATTTACAGCTAGTCTCCCGTACTAACAGCTACCTCACAGTGAAGCTACGTTCGGGCAATACGAAATCCTTAGAATACGCTAACCCAGCTGTGTATAAAATCACGTGTAACAACTGCAAGAATTTCTACATTCGCCAAACAGGAAGAAATTTTAATATTAGATTTAAAGAGCACACCAAAAATAGCGACAATAATCAATGAGCTCCTTGCTCCATATAAAAAATCAATACCATAAAGTAGATAAAATTGAAAATGCATAAAATGCCTAAAGGTTCCACCTAGAATATTCTTGAAGAATTAAAAATATGTATAACCACGAGAAACTATCCACAAGAAATGCTAAACGAACATAAATATTTTAAACAAAAATTGTACCTAAAAAAGTTAGTGAAATACAGGAACACGAAACGAAATAAATTTAAAAAATAATAATAACGCACAACACCAGAAGATACCCTACGTCGAAATCCAATCAGTGGGAAATAACGTCATCGCTGTCTATTTGCGTATACTTTGAAAAGATGTAGCATCATAGAGTACTGTCAAATTACTGTTAAAACCAATTCAGTATATAACAAATATTACAATTACATAGGCCACGCGGGATTAGCCGAGCGGTCGGGGGCGCTGCAGTAATGGACTGTGCGGCTGATCCCGGCGGAGGTTCGAGCCCTCCCTCGGGCATGGGTGTATGTGTTTGTCCTTAGGATAATTTAGGTTAAGTAGTGTGTAAGCTTAGGGACTGATGACCTTAGCAGTTAAGTCCCATAAGATTTCACACACATTTGAACATTTTGAACAATTACATAATTTACCGGCAACTGACAGTTATGTAGCAGTTTACTGCCGATTATACGTGTTGTTGTGGTCTTCAGTCCTGGGACTGGTTTCATGCAGCTCTCCATGCTACCCTATGCCGTGCAAGCTTCTTCATCTCCCAGTACTTACTGCATCCTACATCCTTCTGAATCTGCTTAGTGTATTCATCTCTTGGTGTCCCTCTATGATTTTCCCCTCCACGCTGCCCTCCAATGCTAAATTTGTGATCCCTTGATGCCTTAGAACATGTCCCACCAACCGGTCCCTTCTTCTTGTCAAGTTGTGCCACAGACTCCTCTTCTCCCCAATTCTATTCAATACCTCCTCATTAGTTATGTGATCTACCCATCTAATCTTCAGCATTCTTCTGTAGCACCACATTTCGAAAGCTTCTATTCTCTTCTTGTCCAAACTATTTATCGTCCATGTTTCACTTCCATACATGGCTACAATCCATACAAATACTTTCAGAAACGACTTCCTGACACTTAAATCACACTCGATGTTAACAAATTTCTCTTCTTCAGAAATGCTTTCCTTGCCATTGCCAGTCTACGTTTTATACCTTCTCTACTTCGACCATCATCAGTTATTTTGCTCCCCAAATAGCAAAACTCCTTTACTACTTTAAGTGTCTCATTTCCTAATCTAATTCCCTCAGCATCACCCGACTTAATTCGACTACATTCCATTATCCTCCTTTTGCTTTTCTTGGTGTTCATCTTATATCCTCCTTTTAAGACACTGTCCATTCCGTTCAACTGCTCTTCCCAGTCCTTTGCTGTCTCTGACAAAATTACAATGTCAACGGCGAACTTCAAAGTTTTTATTTCTTCTCCATGGATTTTAATACCTACTCCGAATTTTTCTTTTGTTACCTTGGTTCAAATGGCTCTGAGCACTATGGGACTCAACTGCTGAGGTTATTAGTCCCCTAGAACTTAGAACTAGTTAAACCTAACTAACCTAAGGACATCACAAACATCCATGCCCGAGGCAGGATTCGAACCTGCGACCGTAGCGGTCTTGCGGTTCCAGACTGCAGCGCCTTTAACCGCACGGCCACTTCGGCCGGCCTTTCGTTTCCTTCACTGCTTGCTCAATATACAGATTGAATAACATCGGGGAGAGGCTACAACCATGTCTCACTCCCTTCCCAACCACTACTTCCCTTTCGTGCCCCTCGTCTCTTATAACTGCCATCTGGTTTCTGTACAAACTGTAAATAGCCTTTCGCTCCCTGTATTTTATCCCTGCCACATTTTGAATTTCAAAGAGAGTATTCCAGTCGTATATATATAGGCGTCAAGTTCACCAAGACGTAAGTACCAATTTGTAATCTATCACATATGCAAGGGGTGGACGTACCACGTGGCATGGACTGGAAATGGAAAAAAGAACACATTGACACCGGTGTGTCAGACCCACCATACTTGCTCCGGACACTGCGAGAGGGCTGTACAAGCAATGATCACACGCACGGCACAGCGGACACACCAGGAACCGCGGTGTTGGCCGTCGAATGGCGCTAGCTGCGCAGCATTTGTGCACCGCCGCCGTCAGTGTCAGCCAGTTTGCCATGGTATACGGAGCTCCATCGCAGTCTTTAACACTGGTAGCATGCCGCGACAGCGTGGACGTGAACCGTATGTGCAGTTGACGGACTTTGAGCGAGGGCGTATAGTGGGCATGAGCGAGGCCGGGTGGACGTACCACCGAATTGCTCAACACGTGGGGCGTGAGGTCTCCACAGTACATCGATGTTGTCGCCAGTGGTCGGCGGAAGGTGCACGTGCCCGTCGACCTGGGACCGGACCGCAGTGACGCACGGATGCACGCCAAGACCGTAGGATCCTACGCAGTGCCGTAGGGGACCGCACCGCCACTTCCCAGCAAATTAGGGACACTGTTGCTCCTGGGGTATCGGCGAGGACCATTCGCAACCGTCTCCATGAAGCTGGGCTACGGTCCCGCACACCGTTAGGCCGTCTTCCGCTCACGCCCCAACATCGTGCAGCCCGCCTCCAGTGGTGTCGCGACAGGCGTGAATGGAGGGACGAATGGAGACGTGTCGTCTTCAGCGATGAGAGTCGCTTCTGCCTTGGTGCCAATGATGGTCGTATGCGTGTTTGGCGCCGTGCAGGTGAGCGCCACAATCAGGACTGCATACGACCGAGGCACACAGGGCCAACACCCGGCATCATGGTGTGGGGAGCGATCTCCTACACTGGCCGTACACCACTGGTGATCGTCGAGGGGACACTGAATAGTGCACGGTACATCCAAACCGTCATCGAAACCATCGTTCTACCATTCCTAGACCGGCTAGGGAACTTGTTGTTCCAACAGGACAATGCACTTCCGCATGTATCCCGTGCCACCCAACGTGCTCTAGAAGGTCTAAGTCAACTACCCTGGCCAGCAAGATCTCCGGATCTGTCCCCCATTGAGCATGTTTGGGACTGGATGAAGCGTCGTCTCACGCGGTCTGCACGTCCAGCACGAACTCTGGTCCAACTGAGGCGCCAGGTGGAAATGGCATGGCAAGCCGTTCCACAGGACTACATCCAGCATCTCTACGATCGTCTCCATGGGAGAATAGCAGCCTGCATTGCTGCGAAAGGTGGATATACACTGTACTAGTGCCGACATTGTGCATGCTCTGTTGCCTGTGTCTATGTGCCTGTGGTTCTGTCAGTGTGATCATGTGATGTATCTGACGCCAGGAATGTGTCAATAAAGTTCCCCCTTCCTGGGACAATGAATTCACGGTGTTCTTATTTCAATTTCCAGGAGTGTATTCGTTAATGATCACACTAACATTGTATTCGCAGGTTACTTAAAAATGGCAAATGAATGCTGAAATAGATCAGTTGTGAAATAGAGAGAGATAATTACCTTGCAGCTCTTTTGGACTTCTTTATATTGTCATTATCTGAAAATAACTACAGCACATACACTCCTGGAAATGGAAAAAAGAACACATTGACACCGGTGTGTCAGACCCACCATACTTGCTCCGGACACTGCGAGAGGGCTGTACAAGCAATGATCACACGCACGGCACAGCGGACACACCAGGAACCGCGGTGTTGGCCGTCGAATGGCGCTAGCTGCGCAGCATTTGTGCACCGCCGCCGTCAGTGTCAGCCAGTTTGCCGTGGCATACGGAGCTCCATCGCAGTCTTTAACACTGACAGCATGCCGCGACAGCGTGAACGTGAACCGTATGTGTAGTTGACGGACTTTGAGCGAGGGCGTATAGTGGGCATGCGGGAGGCCGGGTGGACGTACCGCGAATTGCTCAACACGTGGGGCGTGAGGTCTCCACAGTACATCGATGTTGTCGCCAGTGGTCGGCGGAAGGTGCACGTGCCCGTCGACCTGGGACCGGACCGCAGCGACGCACGGATGCACGCCAAGACCATAGGATCCTACGCAGTGCCGTAGGGGACCGCACCGCCACTTCCCAGCAAATTAGGGACACTGTTGCTCCTGGGGTATCGGCGAGGACCATTCGCAACCGTCTCCATGAAGCTGGGCTACGGTCCCGCACACCGTTAGGCCGTCTTCCGCTCACGCCCCAACATCGTGCAGCCCGCCTCCAGTGGTGTCGCGACAGGCGTGAATGGAGGGACGAATGGAGACGTGTCGTCTTCAGCGATGAGAGTCGCTTCTGCCTTGGTGCCAATGATGGTCGTATGCGTGTTTGGCGCCGTGCAGGTGAGCGCCACAATCAGGACTGCATACGACCGAGGCACACAGGGCCAACACCCGGCATCATGGTGTGGGGAGCGATCTCCTACACTGGCCGTACACCACTGGTGATCGTCGAGGGGACACTGAATAGTGCACGGTACATCCAAACCGTCATCGAACCCATCGTTCTACCATTCCTAGACCGGCAAGGGAACTTGCTGTTCCAACAGGACAATGCACGCCCGCATGTATCCCGTGCCACCCAACGTGCTCTCGAAGGTGTAAGTCAATTACCCTGGCCAGCAAGATCTCCGGATCTGTCCCCCATTGAGCATGTTTGGGACTGGATGAAGCGTCGTCTCACGCGGTCTGCACGTCCAGCACGAACGCTGGTCCAACTGAGGCGCCAGGTGGAAATGGCATGGCAAGCCGTTCCACAGGACTACATCCAGCATCTCTACGATCGTCTCCATGGGAGAATAGCAGCCTGCATTGCTGCGAAAGGTGGATATACACTGTACTAGTGTCGACATTGTGCATGCTCTGTTGCCTGTGTCTATGTGCCTGTGGTTCTGTCAGTGTGATCATGTGATGTATCTGACCCCAGGAATGTGTCAATAAAGTTTCCCCTTCCTGGGACAATGAATTCACGGTGTTCTTATTTCAATTTCCAGGAGTGTATTTAATGTCCTGCATGTACTACGGTGGGTGGAAGGAAACGAAGGAGAACATCATTGTTTACTTAAAGATTTTTTTCAGAATTCGCTCTTGTAAGAAATAAGAGTATAATCAGTCATGTGAAAGTCGACTCGAGAGCTTGCGCCGAGAAATAGAAGGATAGCGCTGTCACCAAAGACGTGGCTGGGTCCTCCAGAACGTCACGGGCACCTGAAAAGAAGAATCGCACCTGGTGGCGTATTTTAATAAGGGAGACATAAAGCGAGCAGAAGACAGATGCGTTCTCCAGCAGTCGGCTGTCGCATTCCGCAGGACCTGAAGTGGAAATGGCACTGGGAGGGGAGGGTAGGGGTGTAGGGCTGGCGAGAGACAGGTGGTGGTTTTGTGCGGAGGCTGCGCGAGACGTCGGCCAGACGGGACCGCTGTGCCAGGGAATCCCTCCTTTGTGCCGCCCGGGACAACGGGAGGGCTCCAGCACGACTGCACGATAACGCAGCAGCTGCACTCGCTGCTACACTTCAAAGAACCGCGGCCCGCTCACAAAGGAGAGCGCCCGCCAATTACTGCGATTTTTGCTGCAAGGAACCGCAATGAAAGTGAAGAACAAGATGAGCGTTATAGAACACATTTTTCCCCTTCCTTTGTGTACGTCTTGTACTCAGTGACGTCCGTTTCAAAAACCTAGTCATAATTATTCACGAAGAAACGTGCTTTTTCTGTCTTTGCTTCTAATGAAATCCTTTCATTTTATCCTACAGCGTAGACGTTATTATGTTACTGATCTACACGAGAAACACCGATGAGCCAAAAACAAATTGGTGCACCTGCCTAATATTACGTAGGGCCCCCACGAGCACGCAAAAGTGCCACGACACGACGTGGCATGGACTCGACTAATATCTGAAGTAGTGCTGGAGGGAACACACACCGTGAATCCTGCAGGGCTGTCCATAAATCCGTAAGAGTAGGATGGCGTCGAGGTCTCTTCTGAACAGCACGATGCAAGACATCCCGCATATGCTCAATAATGTTCATATCTGGACAGTTTGGAGGCCAGCGGAAGTGTTCAAACTCAGAAAAGTATTCCTGGAGCCACTCTGTAGCAATTCTGCGCGGTGGGGTGTCGCATTGTACTGCTGGAATTGCCCAGGTCCGTCGGAATGCACAGTGGACATGGATGGATACAGGTGATCACACAGGATGCTTACGTACGTGTCACCAGTCAGAGTCGTATCTAGACATATCAGGGGTCCCATATCACTCCAACTGCACACACCCCACACCATCACAGAGCTTCGACCAGCCTGAACAGTCCACTGCTGACATGGAGAGTCCATGGATTCATGATATTGTCTCCATGCCCGTACACGTCCATCCGCTCGATACAATTTGAAACGAGGCTCGTCCGACCAGGCAACATGTTTCCAGTCATCAACAGTGCAATGTCGGTGTTGGGGGGAACAGGCGAGGCGTAAAGTTTTGTGTCGTGCAGTCATCAAGAATACACGAGTGGGCCTTCGGTTCCGAAAGTCCATTTCGATGACGTTCGGTTAAATGGTTCGCACGCTGACACTTGTTCAGGGCCCAGCATTGAAATCTGCAGCAATTTGCGGAAGGGTTGCACTTGCATCACGCTGAACTATTCTCTTCAGTCGTCGTTGGTGTCGTTCTTGCAGGAACTTTTTCCGGCAGCAGTGATTTGATGTTCTACCGGATATCTGATATTCACGGTACACTCGTGAAATGGTCGTATGGCAAATCCCTACTTCATCAAATGGTTCAAACGGCTCTGAGCACTATGGGACTCAACTGCTGTGGTCATAAGTCCCCTAGAACTTAGAACTACTTAAACCTAACTAACCTAAGGACATCACACACATCCATGCCCGAGGCAGGATTCGAACCTGCGACCGTAGCGGTCGTGCGGTTCCAGACTGTAGCGCCTTTAACCGCTCGGCCACTCCGGCCGGCCCTACTTCATCGCTACCTCGGAGATGCTATATCCCATCGCTCGCTCCCCCAGGTTCAAACTCATTTAAATCTTTATAACCTGCCATTATAGCAGCAGTAACCGATCTTACAACTGCACCGGACACTTGTCGGCTTATATAGGCGTTGCCGATCGTAGCCCCGTATTCTGACTGTTTACATACCTCTGTATTTGAAGAGGCATGCCTATACCAGTTTCTTTGGCGCATCAATATACTATCAGTAGTAGCTGGTAATTTCATACGTGGTCACAGTAATTTAATTCTATGCGTTGCACGACAAACTACTCTACTCACTTTCTGTCTCTGAGGGTGAAGAATCAAACCTACATAAAAATGAAATTTCTAAAAACGCAGCTGGAAAGTAAACTGCACTTCTTGAGTGGGTTATTCGCTATCTACATCTCAACCCATATCTGTGACTCCGCGAGTCAACTTTCAGTGCGTGACGTAGGATACATTGTGTACCTCCGTCATTTCCTCCTTTCCTCTTCCAGTCGGGGATGAACATGGAACGTTGCATAGCATTACCTGTACTGTGAGTAACATTATTATCGATTGTCACAAGTGTCTACTTATAATGGTAGTTCTAGACGCTAGCGCCTGTACAATGATAAAATAGCGGCAGTTGGTATTTTCTGCGACCTGTCTAAAGCATTTGACTGTGTGAATCACAGTATTCTCATAGACAAATTGAAGCTTTGTGGGACTGATGTTATAGCCAACTAATGGATAATGTCATATCTAATAAAAAAATGTAGGAAGTTGTACTTAGTAATTCAACCAACATAGTTCGGAGACGTTATGGTGACTGAGGAGATACCATGAATGTGTTTCCATAAGCTCAATCTTAAATCCACTCTTGTTCCTCGTACATGTAAACTATCTTCGGTCTAATATGCAACAAGCGGAATTCACTATTTTTGCATACGACACTAGTATTAATTGAATGCATGCACGTATACAGAAACAGAAGAAATCGTAAACAATGTTCTTAAAAGTATCATTGACTGGTGTTCTGCAAATGTTCTCACTCTCAGTATTAAAAAGACACGACATATTCAGTCCCGCGCATTTAGCGCTTCTACATCAGTGATAAATGTAACACTTAGTGAGGAAATAATAAATAGCGTGGACACTTCAGGTGTCCATATTGATGAGACTTTAAACTGGAAATAACACACTTCGAAACTCCTAAAACAATTCAGCCACATTTGCACTTAGAATCACTGCAAATCCTTCGGAGAAACAAATCAGTAAGTTGACACGTTTTGCGTATTTTCATCCAGTAAAGTCATGTGGAATAATGTGCTGAGGTAGCTCACCATTAAGAAAGAAAGTCTTCACTGCTCAAAAACTTGCTGTAAGAATAATACGTTGTTCTCACTCGTGATCGTCTCGTAGACATCTGTTTAAGGAGTTGAACATTCTGACTGCTGGTTCACATTATATTTATTCCCTGATGAAGTTTGTTATCAATGTTCGGCTACAGTTCGAAATGAAAAATGATGTACATAATTACAGCACCAGTAGGAAAAATGACATTCATTATTCCACGTTAAGACTGCCTTTAGCACAAAAATGGGTGCACAATGCTGAGCAAAACATTTTGATCACCTACTCAGTGATATAAAATGCTGACAGAGAGCAGAGGAAAATTTCAAAAAAAAAAAAAAAAAAAACTGGAAAAGTTTCTCCTTGACAACTCCTATTCCGAAGAAGAGTGTCTATAATTGCAATGTGTAAAAGGTGGTTGGCACGAAATTCTGTCACATCCATGTATACCGAAAGAGTTGAAAAAAAAATAAAAACTCTTCTAAATGTTCAGCATGCAGCCAAATTTACCAATTAATTTGCAATTGAAAGTGAAAGTACTCGTTCCACATCACTACGATTTAACGTGCAGAACGATCCATGGGATTTGAAAATGGACGTTCAGATTTGCCGTAAGTAGTCATCACCATACAAACAACTGCGATCTTGGCAAATAAAGTGTTCGTATAAAAAGATTTCAACATTAACAATTACAGATCGATTCTTACAAGACTACGTAAGTTAATCGAAGGATGAACAGTGGTTGGTACGCCTTCGTGTGATCTAGAATCTCCCCAATTTTACCTTCAGGGCCTTTTTGTGAGATACACGAGGGTGAGTCAAATGAAAACCTTAAATATTTTCTTAAATATTATTTACTGTGCAGAAGTGGTAAAAAGCTGTATCACTTTTCAACATAATCTCCCTCACGCTCAATGCAAGTCCTCCAGCGCTTACAAAGTGCATAAATTCCTTTAGAAAAAAATTCTTTTGGTAGTCCGCTCAACCACTCATGCACCGCGTGGCGTACCTCTTCATCAGAATGGGACTTCTTTCCTCCAATTGCGTCTTTGAGAGTATGGTGGATGAGGAAGACACTCAAAATGCAGGTCTGTTGTACGGGCAGTGCGGGGCTTGGCATTGTCATGTTGCAAAAGGACACCTGCTGACAGCAATCCACGTCCCTTTGGTTTGATTGCAGGCCGCAGATGATTTTTTAGGAGATCTGTGTATGATGCACTGGTGACAGTGGTCCCTCTAAGCATGTAATACTCCAAAATGACGCCTTTTTCGTCGCAAAAGAGAGTCAGTATAACCTTCCCTGCTGATGGTTCTGTTCGAAACTTCTTTGGTTTTGGTTTTCAGGTTTAGTCCCCAGTAATGATTCTTGCAAGGAAGTCACCACCTACTCATTCAAAGCACTGAAGAAGTACTTCACAAGCATCAACACGTCGTTCTCTCATTTCAGGAGTCAGCTGCCGTGGCACCCAACTTGCAGACACTTTGTGAAACTGGAGCACATTATGCACAATGTGGTGTGCTGACACATGACTAATCTGTAAACATGCTGCAATGTCATTCAGTGTCACTAGGCGGTTTTCCTTCACTATGTCTTCAACTGCTGCAATGTTCTGTGAAGTTACAACTCGTTGTGCCTGACCTGAACGAGGAGCATCTTCCACTGAAGTCACACCATTTGCGAACTTACTACTCAATTCGTAGACTTGCTGCTGTGACAAACATGCATCACCGTACTGAACCTTAATTCGTCGATGAATTTCAATAGGTTTCACACCTTCACTACGCAAAAATAACAGAACGCTGTTCTTCCCTGGTGTAAGTCACAAGTGGGGCGGCCATCTTTATACTCATACTGCGACGGTATATGTGCATCTGCACTATGCTGCCACTTACAGGCCATTCTGCGCGCTGTTTAGTACCACGCTTACCAACTTACAGGATAACGGCGCGAAATTTCTATTTGTTATTACAAATTTAAGGTTTTCATTTGACTCACCCTCGTACGTTTGAGCAAGTAATACACTACCTGATCAAATGTATGCAGACACCTGTCAGTGGACATCAATGTGGGATGTGTCCAGCCTTCCCTAAGCATTGACTACAGTAATGTGTGGCTTTTGAGGAGCTGCTCGACGGTTCTACCCCTCAGCACAGCACAGCATCTGCTGGCAGCACTTTAAAAAACTCGAGAGTGAGTCCTTCTGCTGATTTCATGCGATTTTTTTGCAACCACCGTTCGCAATGCTCGGTGGTCCCTGTCCTTCAGTACATCTAAATCTACATCTACATGACTACTCTGCAATTCACATTTAAGTGCTTGGCAGAGGGTTCGCCGAACCACAATCATACTATCTCTCTACCATTCCACTTCCGAACAGCGCGCGGGAAAAACGAACACCTAAACCTTTCTGTTCGAGCTCTGATTTCTCTTGTTTTATTTTGATGATCATTCCTACCTATGTAGGTTGGGCTCAACAAAATATTTTCGCATTCGGAAGAGAAAGTTGGTGACTGAAATTTCGTAAATAGATCTCGCCGTGACGAAAAACGTCTTTGCTGTAATGACTTCCATCCCAATTCGCGTATCATATCTGCCACACTCTCTCCCCTACTACGTGATAATACATAACGAGCTGCCCTTTTTTGCACCCTTTCGATGTCCTCCGTCAATCCCACCTGGTAAGGATCCCACACCGCGCAGCAATATTCTGACAGAGGACGAACGAGTGTAGTGTAAGCTGTCTCTTTAGTGGACTTGTTGCATCTTCTAAGTGTTCTGCCCATGAAAAGCAACCTTTGGCTCGCCTTCCCCACAATATTATCTATGTGGTTTTTCCAACTAAAGTTGTACGTAATTTTAACACCCAGGTACTTAGTTGAATTGACAGCCTTGAGAATTGTACTATTTATCGAGTAATCGAATTCCAACGGATTTCTTTTGGATCTCACGTGGATCACCTCACACTTTTCATTATTTAGCGTCAACTGCCACCTGCCACACCACACAGCAATCTTTTTCTAAATCGCTTTGCAAATGATACTGGTCTTCGGATAACCTTCCTAGACGGTAAATTACAGCATCATCTGCGAACAACCTATGAGAGCTGCTCAGATTGTCACCCAGGTCATTTATATAGATCAGGAACAGCAGAGGTCCCAGGACGCTTCCCTGGGGAACACCTGATATCACTTCAATTTTACTCGATGATTTGCCGTCTATTACTACGAACTGCGACCTTCCTGACAGGAAATCACGAATCCAGTCGCACAACTGAGACGGTACCCCATAGGCCCGCAGCTTGATTAGAAGTCGCTTGTGAGGAACGGTGTCAAAAGCTTTCCGGAAATCTAGAAATACGGAATCAACTTGAGATCCCCTGTCGATAGCGGCCATTACTTCGTGCGAATAAAGAGCTAGCTGCGTTGCACAAGAACGATGTTTTCTGAAACCATGCTGATTACGTATCAATAGATCGTTCCCTTCAAGGTGATTCATAATGTTTGAAAACAGTATATGCTCCAAAACCCTACTGCAAACCGACGTCAATGATATAGGTCTGTAGTTAGATGGATTACTCCTACTACCCTTCTTAAACACTGGTGCGACCTGCGCAATTTTCCAATCTGTAGGTACAGATCTATCGGTGAGCGAGCGGTTGTATATGAGTGCTAAGTAGGGAGCTATTGTATCAGCGTAATCCGAAAGAAACCTAATCGGTATACAATCTGGACCTGAAGACTTGCCCGTATCAAGCGATTTGAGTTGCTTCGCAACCCCTAGGGTATCTACTTCTAAGAAACTCATGCTAGCAGGTGTTCGTGTTTCAAATTCTGGAATATTCCATTCATCTTCCCTGGTGAAGGAAATTCGGAAAACTGCGTTCAATAACTCCGCTTTAGCGGCACAGACGTCGGTAACAGTACCATCGGCACTGCGCAGCGAAGGTATTGACTGCTTCTTGCCGCTTGTGTACTTTACATACGACCAGAATTTTTTCGGATTTTCTACCAAATTTCGAGACAATGTTTCGTTGTGGAACCTATTAAAGGCATCTCGCATTGAAGTCCGTGCCAAATTTCGCGCGTCAGTAAATTTTAGCCAATCTTCGGGATTTCGCGTTCTTCTGAACTTCGCATACTTTTTCCGTTGCCTCTGCAACAGAGTTCGTACCTGTTTTGTGTACCACGGGGGATCAGTTCCATCTCTTACCAGTTTATGAGGTATGAATCTCTCAATTGCTGTTGCTACTATATCTTTGAATTTGAGCCACATCTCGTCTACATTTGCATAGTCAGTTCGGAAGGAATGGAGATTGTCTCTTAGGAAGGCTTATAGTGACACTTTATCCGCTTTTTTAAATAAAATTATTTTGCGTTTGTTTCTGGTGGATTTGGAAGAAACGGTATTGAGCCTAGCTACAACGACCTTGTGGTCACTAATCCCTGTATCAGTCATGATGCTCTCTATCAGCTCTGGATTGTTTGTTGCTAAGAGGTCAAGTCTGTTTTCGCAACCATTTACAATTCGCGTGGGTTCGTGGACTAACTGCTCGAAATAATTCTCGGAGAAAGCATTTAGGACAATCTCGGAAGATGTTTTCTGCCTACCACCGGTTTTGAACAAGTATTTTTGCCAACATATCGAGGGAAGGTTGAAGTCCCCACCAACTATAGCCGTATGAGTGGGGTATTTATTTGTTACGAGACTCAAATTGTCTCTGAACTGTTCCGCAACTATATCATCGGAGTCTGGGGGTCGGTAGAAGGAGCCAATTATTAACTTAGTTCGGCTGTTAAGTATAACCTCCACCCATACCAATTCGCACGGAGTATCTACTTCGACTTCACTACAAGATAAACCACTACTGACAGACACAAACAGTTCACCACCAATTCTGCCTAATCTATCTTTCCTGAGCACCGTCTGAGACTTCGTAAAAATTTCTGCAGAACTTATTTCAGGCTTTAGCCAGCTTTTGTACCTATAACGATTTCAGCTTCTGTGCTGTCTATTAGCGCTTGAAGCTCAGGGACTTTCCCAGCACAACTACAACAACTTACAACTACAATTCCGACTGTTCCTTGATCCAAGCACGTCCTGTATTTGCCATGCACCCTTTGAGATTGCAGCCCACCCCGTACTTTCCCGAGGCCTTCTAACCTAAAAAACCGCCCAGTCCACGCCACACAGCCTCCGCTACCCGTGTAGCCGCCAGCTGAGTGTAGTGATCTCCTGACCTATTCAGCGGAACCCGAAACCCCACCTTCCTATGGCACAAGTCAAGGAATCTGCAGCCAACACGGTCGCAAAACCGTCTGAGCCTCTGATTCAGACCCTCCACCCGGCTCTGCACCAAAGGTCCGCAGTCGGTTCTATCAACGATGCTGCAGATGGTGAGCTCTGCCTTCATCTCATAAGCAAGACCGACAGCCTTCACCAAATCAGATAGCCGCTGGAATCCAATTTCCTCAGATCCAAAGCGACACACGTCATTAGTGCCGACATGTGCCACCACCTGCAGCTGGCTGCACCCTATGCTCTTCATGGCATCCGGAAGGACCCTTTCCACATCAGGAATGACTCCACCCGGAATGCACACGGAGTGCACACTGGATTTCTCCCCCTCCTTAGCCGCCATATCCCTAAGGGGCACCATTACGCGCCTAACATTGGAGCTCCCAACTACCAATAAGCCCACACTCTGTGATTGCCCGGACATTGAAGACTGAGAATCATCCTCTGAAACAGGGCAGACAGCTGCATATGGCTCAGCCAGAGACAGTGCCTGAAACCTGTTTGTCAGACGCACCGGGAAGGCTTTCTGATCAGCCTCCGGGGACGTCTTTCGCTGCCTGCCACGCCTTGGAACGACTTCCCAATCAACCACAAGCGAGGGCTCAGCCCCACTGCGGGCAGTAACCGGGGCAACCACAGCGGCAGACCGATCTGGGGACAGACGGGACGAGGTTGACATCCCCGTGATACCCAAGTCCGGCTCCCCACAGTGGTGCCCATTGGCAACAGCCTCAAGCTGCGCGACCGAAGTCAGGGCCGCCTGCAACTGTGACCGTAAGGGATGCCAACTCAGCCTTCATCCGAACACAGCAATCACAGTCCCTGTCCATTCTAATCGATGTTGAACAACAGTTACTGAAACACGAGTCAGTGCCTAGATAACGCAAGGGAAACACGCAAAGAATGTATTCTGACCTGTACAAATGCCTAAAGACTGTGCTACAATCTGCCTGAATTTACGATTACAGTAACTAAAACTCGAAATTACACCTCCTATACGAAACTCACACGCAATTTAAGTAAGAATCTACGAAGTAAACACTAAAGCGCGATGCTACAACTCTCAAATACTATAATACGCCCGAAATTTATGAATTAAACAATGCAAGTACCCAAAAACACGCAAAGAAATTAAGAATTAAACTATGTAACAAATAAGTAAGCTAGGGGTATACGACTTGCTGCTGCAGCTGCTTATCCAACGGCGGCAGGGAGCACACTGGACATAGTTTAGTCGTGTTTGATCCTTTGCGTTTCCACATCTCAGTCTCATCACCAACGGTCAACTTGGGCAGCTTTAGGTGGGTTGAAATGACCCGGATGGATTTGTTACTCACGGACGTGCCATGACTAGTCCACGTTCGAAGTCACTCAGGCGTCTTCACCGATCCATTCTACTACTGCCAACACACCGCCATCCTTTACGCTGGCAGCTCAGCCAATCTTGACATTTAGTCAATTACGCAATATATGTGGATATCGGGATATTTTTAATCAGATAGTGTGGGTGTCTATAAAGCATAAGGGGGGAAAAGCCACACTACGAACGAATTATTCGAATGTGAGGGAAACCGGTAGATCTGATGTACACGTATTTTGAGTCGTTACTCTTCTACCTCTTTTGATGCGGCCAGCTACAAATTCTTCTCCTGTGCCAATCTTTTCATATCAGAGTAGCACTTGCAACATACGTTCTCAATTATTTTCTGGATGTATTCCAATCTGTGTTCAACAGCAGTTTTTAGCCTCTACAGCTCCCTGTAGTAACATGAAAGTTATTTCCTGAGGTCTTAACTGATGTTTATAATGCATATATGCATTCCCTTCACGTGTTTAAGCCAAGTATTACGCACATTATGCGATCGGGAATGCTCAGTAGCAGCCAGGCTACATGTATATTTAACAATTAAGCGTCAGCAAGAGCATTAGTGATGAAATAATAGGAGGCAATGTTGTGCAACCTTAGTAGGGACAAGATCCGTCTATTCGGGAGTAGGATCTTACAATCTGAGACAGTATTCCGAGACAAACTTCCGTCACAATGTCCGCAAACGTGACGTCAGATCCGCCTAGCAACAGCGATCTGAACGGCCATTGGCTAAAGGTTTGGATATATAGGAAACGAGAGAAGTGTCCTCATTGGCTGAGAGAGAAAGGTGGGGTGGTCCCTCTTGTCCTTTGGGAAGACAGGGCGAGTCAGTCGCGAGGAGCCACTCAAAACGCACGGTAAGTAACAGGGGCGGCTCTAAAAGAACGGTCGCGAGTGCATATTTCAGATGTCAAATAAGATGTAAAGTTCTTAGGTATAACAACACCACGTGTCATGGGCAGTGTCTCTCATTATGTAAAGTCAGAAAACTGTGTTAACGTGAGTAAAGGGTCGAATAACCGCTTAGTCCAGAGCCGCCATATTGCAGATGCTGGTTCTGTGACGAGTGTGACAAAGAAATTTCTGTATTAAAACAATTATAGTACAAATGTTGTTGACAATTAACAACTGGCATCCCTAAACACTCCACTTCAGCTGGCTCAAATGGCTCTGAGCACTCTGGGACATAACTTCTAAGGTCATCAGTCCCCCAGAACTTAGAACTACTTAAACCTAACTAACCTAAGGTCATCACACACATCCATGCCCGAGGCAGGATTCGAATCTGCGACCGTAGCGGTCGCGCGGTTCCAGACTGTAGCACCCAGAACCGCTCGGCCAGCCCAGCCGGCCCACTTCAGCAGGATTACCAACTAGATGGAACCTGGCGACTGAGCTCTACCACTGTGCTACGAGGGACTTACCGAAGCAGCAAGACACCAGGTTAGTGATACCGCCCAGAGAAGTACTTCCTTCTCGCTACAATGCCAATGAGGGTGTTGCATGTACTATCATCCTATCCCTTCCTCTTGTCAGCGTTTCCCATGTGTTCCTTTCCTCGCCGATTTTCCGTAGAACCTTCTCATTACTTACCTTGTCTGTCCACCTAATTTTCAAAATTCTTCTGTAGCACCACATCTCAAAAGTTTCGATTATCTTCTGTTCTGGTTCTCCAACTCCATGTCTCATTACCATACAATGACACTGTGTGTACATGTACAGACATGTAAATTCTAACAATTTCAGAAAAAAGTAGGATTATTTATTGGTATACCATCGCTGTCCGGGGCGTCTACAGACACGTCGCTGGTCACCAGGCTTCTGCTGGAAGCGGGCCTCATCACTGAAGACG
This sequence comes from Schistocerca serialis cubense, assembly GCF_023864345.2. Classification (NCBI taxonomy): domain Eukaryota; kingdom Metazoa; phylum Arthropoda; class Insecta; order Orthoptera; family Acrididae; genus Schistocerca; species Schistocerca serialis. The sequence goes on along the minus strand of NC_064641.1, from coordinate 574,602,959 downwards.
AAGACGTGTTTTGAGGCACTCTGAACAGAGATGGGATACCAACATGTCTGTCGCCCGCCATACGGTCCGACAATCAGGAGTGACGGTTTGAGGTAGGGTACCATTTCTTTCCATAGCAGAACCACTTCAAGCGCAGTGGTACGTCGACGATATTCTATGCCCCGTTTTGCTGCCCTTCACAGCAAGCCGTGCTGAGCTTACATTTCAGCAAGAAAGTGCCCGCCGCACACGGCTCCAGTTTCTACTGATTGTCTTCTTGCTTGTCAACTGTACTTTGGCCAGCAACGTCGCCGGATCTCTCCCCAGTTGAGAACGTTTGGAGTTTTATTGGCATGGCCCTCCAACCATCTCGGGATTTTGGCGATCTGACGCGCCAATTGGACAGACTCTGGCACGATGTCCCTCAGGACGACATCCAACATCTCTGTCAATTCATGCCAAACCGAATAACTGCTTACATGAGGGCCAGAGGTTGACCAACGCTTTATTGACTTGTTCAATTTCTAACGCACTTTCTCCTGGGTAATTCATCCAGTTTTTCTGAAATTGTAATCATTTATTTGTCCGTATACGTACATAACGTTTATCGGTTTCCGCCCTATTCGGCTAATTGCTTCGTTTTGCGTCGGTATATATTTTTTCTTAGAGTGTAAAATCTGTATCTTTTCTCCTAATTCTGCGTCTTGGTCATTATGCAGGATGTACGCGGGTCGATTTAATTGTTTCTTGACTTATTTTTCAATATTCACTTTCGGCACTTTAGTTAAGTCATTTTGTGACGTGCAACGTGTTTTCGGTAGCGTTCACCACTAAAGCTCTTAGTTTTTTATGTTTAACTTATCAGTTTGTCTCCCTTGCTCATGACCCGATGGTAATAACTGTGAATGCTTGTATCACTGTGTGCCTGGGCAATCATCCACAGTATCCAGCGTCTTTATCGTTGCGGCCTGAGCGAATATAACGATTTACACTGCATGGCAAAAAAATTAAGCACCCAGAACTGGAAGGCGAAATGAAATTAAAAGTTATATGATACTATATCGGTGATTACAAAATCAAATCAAAGAACTCGGCAGTGTGAGCTCTCTTATCAGAATCACATTGCACCTGTGCGATCTGGATGCATACACTGAATCGGTTGGGTATGCTGTCATAAAACAGTTGTTGTATGCTCTTCTGAGACAAGATGGGCCACAACTGTCTTAACTGGTCCTAGATACCCTAGACAGGCACTGGTCCCACATAAGTTCTTTCGGGGATAGACCTGGCAGTCTTCCTGGCTACGTTATGAACTCGACATCATGGGCACGGGTCACAGAGAAACGTACCTCTTGTCCTGCTGAAAAATAGCACATGATACTCTCACATGACAGTTGATGCAGGACATCTGTGACTACCGTTGTGGCCTCAGTGTTCGCTGTAACTGTAAGTCAAACCCGATGGTTTCCCACACTATGACACTAGGAGTAACACGACTGTGCCTCGCCAAACACTGGGCGAATGTCGCCGCCCTAATTCCGGAAGATGATCTTCTCTGGTAGTGTTGAACTGTGATTCATTGCTCAGCGCAGTGCCATTCATCAGAAGTCCATGCATCCCGGACATGGCGCCACTATAAAGGTTGTCATTTCTGAAATGGTGTTAACAGCAGTCTATGCGTGGGACCCTAATAGAGCAGTTTGGCTTCTGCTAGTCTCCAACCAATGGTGCGGGATGACGCAGAATGTTGAACGGAGTCCATTACTGGTTCTCGCATGGCAGGCAAGGAATTCAATGTTGTGGGTGATGTTTGTGGTTCGTGTTCAATACGGCGATCCTCCTTGTGACGCTCACATGTGGTCGACCGTAGCCGTGACGACGAATATACCGGCATTCACATTCCTGTGCAATCCAACATCAGGCCACTGACTCATACGAATGCCCGAAAATTCTGGGTATTGTCAGCAACTCGAGTGCGTTACCTGTTAAGCTGATTGTGCGATAACTCTTGCACTTGTCGGCTCTTTCTATCTTCGGAATTGTGTGGACGACATTTTTCCCAAAGATGCTATATCGCCAGTCTCTTGAGTTCTGTCACGTACACACGGTATAGAAGGATAGTGCGTTGAATATAGAAGGACAGTGCATTGACGGGGCTGTCATTTGTCCTCAGGTGATTCATGTGAAAATGTATCCTACGTGATTATGGCCACACGACTCCAGTTAACAGACTTTGGACACGGAATAGTAGTCAGTGCGAGACGAACGGGGCATTCCATTTAGGAAACCGTCAGGAAATTCGATATTACAAAATCCTCAGGCATTACCTCTCATCACGGATTTAACGAGCGGGAGCATAGCGTCTGCGCAGTGTAGTCAGTGCTGTCAGGCAAGCAACATTGCGTGAAATAACTGCACGAATGAATGTAGGACGTACGACCGAGGTAACCGTTAGGATAGTGCGGCGAAATCTGGCGTTAATGGGCTACGGCAGCAGACGATAGACAATACAACACCGCCTGCAGCGCGAAATCTGGCGTTAATGGGCTAGGGCAGCAGACGATAGACAATACAACACCGCCTGCAGCATGAAATCTGGCGTTAATGGGCTAGGGCAGCAGACGATAGACAATACAACACCGCCTGCAGCGCCCCACCTTGGCTCGTATCCATGTTGGTTGGACCCTAGACCGCTGGAAAACCGGGGCCTGGTCTGATGAGTCCCGATTTCAGCTGGTAAGGTAGGGTTCGAGTGTGGCGCAGATCTCACGAAGTTACGGACCCAAGTTATCAACAAGCAATGATGCAAGCTGCTGGTGGCTCCACATTGGCGTGGTCCGTATTTACATGGAATAATGTGGGACCTCTTGTCCAACTGAACGGGCCATTGACTGGAAATGATTACGTTCAGCTATTTGGAGACCATTTGCAACCAGTCATGGATTTCATGTTCCCAATCAACGATAGAATTTTTGTGGATGACAACGCGCCGTGTCAGTGGACCACATTTCGTCGCGAATGGTGTGAATCACATTCTGGACTATTCGAGGGAATAATTTGGCCACCAGATCGTTGGACGTGAATCCTATCGAACATTCATGGGATTTAATCGAGAGGTCACTTCATGCACAAAATCCTGTACCGGCAACTCTTTCACAGTTAGGTCAGCTATAGATGGAACATGGCACAGTACTTCTACAGGCGACTTGTTGAGTCCACACCACGTCGAGTTGCTGCACTACGGCCGGCAAAAGGTCAGTCACGACATTGGGAGGTATCCCGTGACTTTTGTCACCTCACCGTATATAACGTGCCTCTTTCTGATACCTGCTCTTCTGAGAGTTAAAGACAGCTTTCGAATCCCGAGCCGTTACTGCCACAAAAAGCATCTCAGTTGGCCCAATGTGGTGTGATGGATCAACTTACACTCCTCTGACAAGAAAATTCTTAGGCAGTACTGGGAGTCGAGCCCGAGTCTTTCACGTGAAAAGTAAACGTTGGCTGCCTGGCTGTGAAAGCAAAGGAACCAAACTGCATCAGTGAAACTGTCTTTCATCGTCAGGAATCAAAGTCATTAAGAATGAAGTTAGTAATAAGTTCCAAAACATTTTGAGGACTAGGGTATCAAAAAGGTCAGAATCATAGACCACATACTTACAGATATGGACAAGAAAATTGTAAAGTATTTATAAGAGATCTTGACACTACTGCCTCACCCTCAGTTAGCTGGTTCGAGCTTAGCTGGTGAAGCTAAGAATAATTTTATAGTAGATGAAGAAATTTCACATAGATGCAGTTTTGTCTAAGGATAAAGTGCAGTCTGTATAATTTCCGGAGAAAAGGTTCGGTACCAATGGGATAAAGATTAACTTTACACTGTTGTCAGTAAACTCGATGTCCAACAAATTTGGTATACCAAAGGATTTTAGTGCTTCCGTGAAGAGAATCTGGCATTTTCAGGGAGGGTGCTGCAGTTGTTGGGAAGTTAACGTCAAACGATTTTACGCGAGGACGCCAGCCCGTCGGACCGCAAAGTTGAGAGAAATGCGAGTGCTTCTCGTAAAGGCAGAGAGAGGCAGGCAGCATCTGGTCGCCACTGACAGCTGCGCTGGAGGATTTAAGGGGGGGGGGGGGGGGCGTCGCGCCGTTATGCAGCCGAAGGCAGCGCTGTTACGGCGCCTCGACCAACCAGCTGCGAGCAGCCAGTTAATGGCTGTCCTGCCTCTCTTCTCTGGCGCATCAGGTGTTCGCAATACGCCGACTGAGCTAGCGAGTCGAGATTGCTGCAGAATTCTCCCGAGAGACAGGACAGTCTGTGCTTCTCGTTCGTAAATGAAGAACAGAAAAATACGACAGGGTTAATTTGATAAATCTGATAATACAATGATCATGTATTAGATATTGCTTTATTGTCAATACTGAACATAACAGGAAGCAAAACTGACTTTGTTCTGTCAGGTACAGTCATAATTAAACAAAAATAGTGAAGATAAACATATTTCCTCTTGACAAACAAACCGAAGAAAGAGAAGAAGATCCTCACAAAAGATTCCATTACAAACAATACAGTTCTTCTCGCTGTCATTTTGCATAACACAGTGTTCACGAATCAACTAGCCTTCCTCTTAATTGTAGACACTTTTGAATGTAGTTAGACATACTGCTTACCAAACTGTCCAAATAAGCCTGGGGATATTGTCTCATTCCCTCACAATGGCCTCTATGATACCCTGTGAGAGGCTGTGGGACCTGACGGTTCCAAACTGCTCCTTTCAGCATGGCCCAAGCATTCTCAATGCAGTCCAGATCTGGAGAACAAGGAGGCCCTTCCGTCCGACTGATACTGTGCTCCATTGCGGAGACTGTGACGATGGGGTCGTGCACTGTCGTCCATCAGTGTGAATTCAGCTCCAATATGGTAATCAAACAAAGCGATAATGAGTGCAAGGATTCTGTCCGAATACTCAATACCAGTCATCCACCCTGTGTAGGCACAATGAGCGTCCTGCGGCTACAAGTGTTTCAGCCTTAAAGCATGACTGAATCGACTTGATAAGGGTCGCGGTGTATGATACAATTAGAGAAAAAAGTGTGTAGTATCCCACTGATGCCCAGCCCACAAAGAGTGGTGTCGTGGCCATGCGACACGAGTCCCTCTCCGAATGTGACTCAGTGCTGGAGTCTGAAAACTTAAACCAAGCAATACTTTGTGGTATCACTCCTAAGGTAATAAGGATGATCCACGCACGAACCACTGGGGAGGAACAAATGGCTAAAGATCTCTTATGTTGCTAAAAGGCTTCTACAAACAAAACTGTATTTTTTCAACAGAAAGTGGCTGTTCCATGTCACATTTGGAGAGTGTGGACTGAGGGAACTGAATGCCTGTCTGTCTACCTGAGGTGACTTCACCTTCCATTCTGAACGTTTTTTTGGTAGCCAACTCTTCTTGAAAGGATTATCTTTTGCACGGCAGCTGTGCAGGCCCTTCACCATATTAAAAACAGAAATGAACAGAAAGCAATAACAGGAAAAATCACTAGAGGTACTGAATCTCGATGCGGTTACCATGCAGTGTCAGTGATGGACTACCTTATCGAAGGAAATGAACCTTGAGAGGTCTTCCGGCACCTAGTTCCTACTTATGGAACCTATTTCGTATCGTTTGTGTTGATACGCGTACTCCTATAGCTGTTTGGAACTGCCATTATGGACCAGTAGCACTGTTTTGAGAGATTCTACTTGCTGTTATAAACAGATATCGGCCCTGCGCGTATGTTGTTTTTCTTCTACAACCTCTTCTATAACGATCTTCAATTGATCCTTTCTCCAGAAACTCGTTCCACGCTCTAAAACAGCGCTTTGATTCACAGCGACAGAACTCGAATTCGGAAGGACGGCGGTTCAATCCCACGTCCAGGCATCCTGATATAGGTTTTCCATGATTTCCCTAAATCGCTTCAGGCAAATGCCGGGATGATTCCTTTCTACCCTATCCTTCCGTAATCTATGAGACCGACGACCTCGCAGTTTGGTCTCTTCCCCCCAAGTCAACCCAACCCAACTCACAGTGATATTCGTTGCGACGTTCACCTGTCTCATTCCCTACTCCATCAGAGTGACTAATCGGAGCCTCTGATAGTACGTTATTGTTTTATGAACCGTCCTGAAGAGACTGTCGTAATGACACACAGCACAAGTACTGCAATGTTTACAGGTGGCTCAGTTGCCCTAGACTGCACTTACTGCCCACTCACTGTAGATACAAACAAACTAATGGGTGATATCATAACGTATTACTGGATCATAATGTTCAATATTAGAGCTTCAGCGGTATTCAGCATTTAGTTTGACCATAGAATATCCATGAAATAGCAAGCGCCAAGTATGTCATGAAAAATTGTTCGTGTAATTTATTTTTACTTTGGACACAGTCACATTTATAGTACAGTATAATAACAACCATTACCGGTTTCAGCTTTCCATTGGCCACTTTCTGACTCTACAATCTTCTTCTTCTTTCAATAAACGTGCGAGGAGCCCCAGTGGTTAGCACACTGTATTCACATTTGGGAGGACGACGGTTCAAATACGCGTGCGGCCATTTAGATTTAGGTTTTCCAAGATTTCCCTAAAAAGCACTATGCAAATGGCGGGATGGTTGTTTCGAATGTGCACGGCAGATTGCGTTCACCATCGTTATATCATTACGAGCGTGTGCTCCGTCTCTAATGGCGACGATGTCGACGGAACGTTAACCCTTGATCTTTCTTCCTTCCTTCTTCTTTCAGAAGGCTAAGCCTTGTCTCAGCAAGCACAGAAGCAATGTTCTTAATCTCCATGCCTGAAGAACAATCCACCTCACTGATCATATTTTTTAAATAGAACGTTCTTGGTTCTTCCCTAGTTTTCTTCCCTACAATCTTGCCTTCGAAGATTTGTATAAGAATAACATATTCAACGAAGGGTCCAATCAGTTTTGCTTTACGCTGACCTATACACTAAGAAAACAATAGTCATGGGATACCTCCCAATATCGTGTCGGATCTCGGTCTTCCCGGATTAGTGCATGAACTCAACTTGGAATGGACTGAACACGTCCTTGGAAAGTCACCTGCATAAATATTGAGCCTTACTCCCTGTATAGCCGCCAGTAATAGCGATATTGTTCCGATGCAGGATTTTCTGCGCGAACTGACATCTCGATTATGTCCCATGGTATACATGTCAGGCGATCCGGGTGGCCAGATCATTCGCTCGAAATCTCCTGAATGTTCTTCAAACCAATTGCGAACAATTGCGGCCTGTTGACATATCGCATTGTCATCCATAAAAATTTCATCATTGTGGCTGCAGGTGGTCTCGAAGTAGCCGAAGATAAGCATTTCCAATAAATTGTCAGCTCAGTTGAACGAGGAGTCCCACTCCATTCCATGTAAACACAGCCCACACCATTATGGAGCCACCACCATCTTGCACAGTGCCTTGTTGACAATTAAGGTCTATGGCTTCGTGGGGTCTGCGCCACACTCGAACCCTACCATCAACTCTTACCAACTAAAATCGTGACTTATCTCCAGTTGTCTAGTGTCCACCGATATGGTCACGAGCCCTGGAGAGGTGATGCAGGCGATGTCGTGCTGTTAGCAAAGACACTCGCATCGATCGTCTGCTGCCATAGTCCATTAACGACAATCTCGCCGCATTATCCTAACGGATAGCTTCGTTGTACGTCTCACATTGATTTCTGCGGTTATTTCATGCATTGTTGCTTTTCTGTTAGCACTAACAAATCTACGCAAACGCCGCTGCTCTGGGTCGTTCTGTGAAGGCCGTCGGCCACTGTGTTGTCAATGGTGAGAGGTATTTCTTAAAATTTTGTGTTTTTGGCACACTCTGGATACTGAGGATCTGGTGATATTGAGTTCCCTAACGATTTAGCCGGCCGGGCTGGCCGAGCGGTTCTAGGCGCTTCAGTCCGGAACCGCGCTGCTGCTACGCTCGCAGGTTCGAATCCTGCCTCGGGCATGGATGTGTGTGATGTCCTTAGGTTAGTTAGGTTTAAGTAGTTCTAAGTTCTAGGGGACTGATGACCTTAGAAGTTAAGTCCCATAGTGCTCAGAGCCATTTGAACCATCCCTAACGATTTTCGAAATCGAATGTTCCATGTGTGAGCTCCAACTGCCATACTGCGTTCAGTCTGCTAAATCCCGCTGTGCGGTCGTAATCACGTTGGAAACCTTTTCAAATGATTCACGTGAGTACAAATGACACCTCCCCCAATGTACTGCCCTTTCATACTTTGTGTACGCGATACTGCCACCATCTGTATATGTGCATACCGCTATCCCGTGTCTTTTGTCCCTCGGTGTATCTTTCCAATCCTTGGTGACATTCAGAGAAGGGAAGCACCCCCTATGTTCATGCAAGTTAATCGTACTGTATAATACACTCCTGGAAATGGAAAAAAGAACACATTGACACCGGTGTGTCAGACCCACCATACTTGCTCCGGACACTGCGAGAGGGCTGTACAAGCAATGATCACACGCACGGCACAGTGGACACACCAGGAACCGCGGTGTTGGCCGTCGAATGGCGCTAGCTGCGCAGCATTTGTGCACCGCCGCCGTCAGTGTCAGCCAGTTTGCCGTGGCATACGGAGCTCCATCGCAGTCTTTAACACTGGTAGCATGCCGCGACAGCGTGGACGTGAACCGTATGTGCAGTTGACGGACTTTGAGCGAGGGCGTATAGTGGGCATGCGGGAGGCCGGGTGGACGTACCGCCGAATTGCTCAACACGTGGGGCGTGAGGTCTCCACAGTACATCAATGTTGTCGCCAGTGGTCGGCGGAAGGTGCACGTGCCCGTCGACCTGGGACCGGACCGCAGCGACGCACGGATGCACGCCAAGACCGTAGGATCCTACGCAGTGCCGTAGGGGACCGCACCGCCACTTCCCAGCAAATTAGGGACACTGTTGCTCCTGGGGTATCGGCGAGGACCATTCGCAACCGTCTCCATGAAGCTGGGCTACGGTCCCGCACACCGTTAGGCCGTCTTCCGCTCACGCCCCAACATCGTGCAGCCCGCCTCCAGTAGTGTCACGACAGGCGTGAATGGAGGGACAAATGGAGACGTGTCGTCTTCAGCGATGAGAGTCGCTTCTGCCTTGGTGCACATGATGGTCGTATGCGTGTTTGGCACCGTGCAGGTGAGCGCCACAATCAGGACTGCATACGCCCGAGGCACACAGGGCCAAAACCCGGCATCATGGTGTGGGGAGCGATCTCCTACACTGGCCGTACACCATTGGTGATCGTCGAGGGGACACTGAATAGTGCACGGTACATCCAAACCGTCATCGAACCCATCGTTCTACCATTCCTAAACCGGCAAGGGAACTTGCTGTTCCAACAGGACAATGCACGTCCGCATGTATCCCGTGCCACCCAACGTGCTCTAGAAGGTGTAAGTCAACTACCCTGGCCAGCAAGCTCTCCGGATCTGTCCCCCATTGAGCATGTTTGGGACTGGATGAAGCGTCGTCTCACGCGGTCTGCACGTCCAGCAGGAACGCTGGTCCAACTGAGGCGCCAGGTGTAAATGGCATGGCAAGCCGTTCCACAGGACTACATCCAGCATCTCTACGATCGTCTCCATGGGAGAATAGCAGCCTGCATTGCTGCAAAAGGTGGATATACACTGTACTAGTGCCGACATTGTGCATGCTCTGTTGCCTGTGTCTATGTGCCTGTGGTTCTGTCAGAGTGATCATGTGATGTATCTGACCCCAGGAATGTGTCAATAAAGTTTCCCCTTCCTGGGACAATGAATTCACGGTGTTCTTATTTCAATTTCCAGGAGTGTACTTAATCGGATTGGTCCCATTAAGAACATGGCGATATGGGTACCAAACCAGGCACCAAGACATATTTATGAGAGTGGGGTTCATCTAATCTATAACAGATAAAAGTGGTCACTATAACAGTCAGATTTATTATCACAAAGTGAAACTCACGAATTACCCACTGAGATAAACAACTGAACATTAATTAGTTGAACTTGTAACACCCCACCCGTCACTTATCTGGTTTTGGCGTGTGTTTACCCCAGCTAATTGACTAACAGATCAACAGAGAGTGCAAAACTGCCGCAATATCGGATAACGCAAGGAAAGTATTAAGGCCCTGTGACTCCTGATTGAACTGCGGTGGCAGTGTTGACATTGATTGATTCAGAATTGATCACTTTTAATTAAAACTGGTGCACATTGATGTTATATTCAGCTATTGAACACCAGATGCAGATGTTGAACATAAAATTAATTAAGAAAATGACTTGGGATTTCAACTACTTGATTGAAAACAGATGCAGTTGATTAGCACAAATTTATTTTAACTCGCGACCTTCAATCATCACATTACATGACTCTCCTACCAGGCAGTGGTAGTAAATTGCGTTTGCGTGGAGTAAAGTGCGATAACTCAAAACTAATTCATATCGACTGACCCAAGCACAATGCGAAGTGCGAGAAGAATTGTACAATACACGGTCCATAAAACCCTCGTGGAAACTTTGTCGACGTGATCCAACAAATTAATCAGTGGCCAGAGCGGGCACAATATCACCGAATACAGCATGGCGGAGCGTCGTCGTTGTGTGGACGTCGGCCGACCTCGTGGTGCTGCAATGCTGCGCTCATCTCTTCACTCCTAGCTATCTTGCTCAGTACATAGCTGAGCCAAAACTTCCTATCTCCAAGCTGAATCGTTTCATTTGCTATGTCCTAAACCGCAGAGATGCTCACTCTTTCTCAGGCAAGCTGAGTAAAGAACGCCACGTCCGCACTCTAGGCAAGCTTGGAACGGAAGACCCCTACAGAGACTTCTCCCAGTCTGCTCTTCGCCTCGGTTTCCTCTCCAGAAAAATCACTTACGCCAATTGCAGTGCAAGTCATGTTAATTATGTGTCGCTTCCCAGTGCCGACCAATGCCTGCTCTGGGAAGTGAACAAAGTCCCACAAAAATTCCCTTCCTCTCAACTTCTGCTATTTAGCTCCTCCCAGGCCACCCATCAAGGTTAGCGTCTGCACAAACACCAAGTTTTCCGGAATTCCAACTCCCAGGAGAGCACTTCAAATTCCTTGGTCCTACGTTCCCATCAGAGGCCGGCGTATTTCATTCTGTCGCTCTTCACTTGCTTTACTTCAGACTCTGCAGACAGTGAATTCAGCGTGAAGTTGCTATAGTCACGAACACGCATATTTTGACCTCTGTTGACCGCGCCACTGTAGCTTTGCGCGGCTTTCTCGCATGTTTCACTGAAAACGGGACGACTGACATTTATCAACAGGCGTACAAGTTCTCCGTCTGCTTCCCAGTACAGCAACATGGGGTCAACCACTCACTCACTGTCACTCATCTTAAGGCAGCTGGAGGCCGTGCCCCGTTACCGCTTTCTCAGAGCTTCAGCCGCCCTAAGCTGCATATTGTCGCTTCCCTTTGCCGCTCCCCCACCGGCCATGGTGGTCAACTCGGATACTTCCCTGGGATAAACTAGCCTCCAGTAAATCAACACGTTTCCACAAAGTTTTAATGTCGTATGAATTATTTTAAAACCATCACCCCACATTAATTATTCCAATACGTCCATACTATACCCTCTACAAGATGCATTCTGCCTTGTCAGTCATTTTTGTTCAGCCCTACTGTTCTATCAACGTCAGTTAGGTGTTCTTTAATGACTTCATGTAAGGGGCATAGTGTTTGCCATCTTACAAACTAAGGACACTAATGGTGAACTGTAACCTTGACACATATGGGTGGGCACGATAAATGCCAAGTTATGCGGATAATATACGTATACAACCAGTAATGTAAGCATAGTTAGTAAATTACAGGAAGAACACTGGAAAATACAATCGAACCCCAGTGAGATCGCTAAAGCGCATTTTGAAAGCAAACTAGCCAGCTGTGATGTGTTAAAAGGGAATAACTAGCTCCTAAAGGGAGTGAACAAATATCACGCCCCAGCTGAAACGATGAGCGCAATGATGGCGCACCTTACCATACTCTTAACGTAATGTGGAAGACGGCGGCAGTAGTGGCTGGAATCTCATTCAAGTGTCTCTGTTTCTTCGGATCTCCAGTGGAAACATCCTTCTCTGCCACCACAAACCTCACATAAACAGTCATCCAGCAGCAAGTCTTCACTCCATGATCTCCCTGCGGCATGAGCTCTCTTAACCTAGTTCCCTGCGTAGCATAAAGAACTTTGTAGTGCGCCGATACTTTGCCCGTCGGCATAGCCTCGCCGTACAGAAAGAAGTACTCCTTGTTCAAAATGCCAGTGGACAGTCACGTGTGTTGATCCCTAAAGCTTTGCAAAAAGAAGTCTTGTTGTTACTTCACCTAAGAGACTGGGGGATTGTTCATACCAAACAGTTACTGTTTAGTATGAACACTGTACAACACTGTACTTGGTAAGGTATCGACACCCAAATAGAACAGATGACGTCACAATGTCACGCATGTGCGGAAAATCAGTCCGCTCCGCCGCAAAAGTTCTCTGCTTGGCCTAAGTTGCAATCGCCATGGCAACGTGTGCACATAGACTTTGGGGGACCTTTTTGGAACACTCGTTGGTTGATTCTGGTTGACTCGTATAGCAAGTTTCCTTTTGCTGTGCCCATAAGCTCGACAACGTCACGTAGTACAACTCAGGTGTTGTCATCGATTTTTTTGCCTCGAATGTTTACGTGAAGTCATAGTGTCAGACAACGGCCCTCAGTTCACGTCAAACGAATTTGAAATATTTTGTGAACACAATGGCATACAAAATCCAATTAGAGTACAGTTCCACCCACAGTCAAAGGGTGAAGCGGAACGTTTTTTCAGAACCTTCAAGCAGCAGATGGCCAAACTCCCCTCCACACATACCAGGGATCAAAGCATTGCAACTGTTTCTTGCCTCATATCGTTCGCACCCACGAGATGGACCATCGCCGGCGGAACTGCTTCACGGCCGCCGCCATCGGACACTGCTCCACCTGCTCCACCCTCCTCAGCATCCGGCGCCGAAGGTCTGCGCCGCATGTTATTGTCTTTTACAGGGTTTTTAGCGATAACAGACGATGGGCGAGAGGCGAGATCGTCTGTCCACTTGGCGCCTGCATATATCTTCTTTCAGGTCCAGATGGCTTGCAGCGTCGGCATCAAAATCAACTTCGCCTCTGTAACTCACACGATGAGCATTCAGTGTCTCTTCCCCCAGATTCACGGATCCAGAGGACAGCGCGGTCACAGCAGCCGCCAGAGGGACGACCCCATAGAGATATCTTCAAATACCGATCGATGAAGAATCTCAAAAAGTGTGTGTAGTAAATACTCATTTGGGCTCGTTTAAATATTTGCGTTTGCCTTTCGGCAAATCTTCCGCACCCGCCATTTTCCAACGGTATTTGAAGACTAGCACTATCTGTCTTTTACATTACAGTTACGACAATCACAATACGACTTCTTGAATGCAGTTGTTCCAGTTTGATACGCGATTATTGGAATCTTTCCCAAAACCTCTTTTAATCAGATGTGCAAAGGTTCTTCTTTAGAACTGCTATTGCTTGTCAGATGACTTATGAGTCACTTTAACGTTATAAACCGAATTCATTGTGATCCTTCTTCCATTCAGCAGTCACTGAATTCCCAATTCGTTATTTTGAAGGGTGTCGCAATACTGTATATCAGATGACAGAGCCAGTTGGTACACATTTAGACTACTCAACGTCGACTTACAAGCTCTGCGCAATTTCTCAAGGTACCGCCATCAACTTTGATGCGACAGACAACTGCTGTAATGGGATATAATCAGTTTACACATTGCTCGTTCAGGATCTCGTAACGCTTGAAATATTAACCTTCTTTCATTGCTTCCTTATTCCACAATAATGCGGTTAAGATCCTCTACCGTCTGCATAATTTTGACATTAAATGGGAGGGTTCACCTTGTGCGTCATTCTGACTTCCATAACGCAGAAATATTCTTAACGAAAGATAACTGAATAGCTTGAATAAGTTGTGAACTATAATAATTCGGCCAGGAAGAGCATATGCACCAGAAGTTAAACTTTTTAAGAACTGTCATATTCTCAAGTCGAAACATACAACCTGATAAACGTTCACATACTAATGTATTACGTGAAGATTGCCTAATTACTGCAAATACTAACATTACCTGTTACAGCACAATACTGCCATCTTCGCACGTGGTAAAGAATCCACAAACACTTTTGCCATTATGCCAATAAAATATGTATGATACTATGTGACGCTACAATACACATTCTATTTACATATTTTGTACCATTTTCGTAATGTTCAGTATGCATCTAAGCAGATCTTACATTATGATGAAATCTTATGAGGATTAATTATCATTTCTTAAGATGTCAATATTATGCTGAAACCAGTAGTGCGGATATTATTTCTAGAAATTAGGCGATCTTGACGTAATAAATGAATATATGAAAAATTAAGTTTGTGATTTAAGATGAAATATAAAATTAGTGCAATGAAGAAATCACACAACAGGACAACAACTAAAACAGTTAAATTAACAAGTAAGACTGAAGTCTGTAACAACATTACACATATAGCTATGAAAATAATTTTTCGGTCATGTCCATTGAAAGAATCCTACAAAGCCAACAGTAACACTTCGAACATACAACAGGTAAATGTGACTGGAAGGGGAATTCTATATACACAAGAACATTTGACAAACGTAAGGCAGCCAACTAAGTATTATCTGCTCAGGTAGCCATTTATGGACTAGAGGAAGTTGTTAAGTAGAAATAATTTCGATTTATTTCTCAAACTTCCATTATCTGCCAGCAGCCTTTATTTGTGAGTGAGATCGTTAAATATATTTATGTCTACATAGTCTGCTCCTTTCTGTGCAAAAATGACATTAATTTGTGCGTGGTGGAATTTAGTTTTCTTCCTAGTGTTGTATTTAGGAATGCTACAGATGATGGTACATTGGAGAAAGCTGACTTATATGTTTAGACGTTGTCCTTAGTTGATCTGTAACTGAAGAGAAAAACACTCTCACCCCTGTACGCTTGCATAGTTACAGCTCTATTTTCCCCTGTATAACCTTTAAACAAAATATCAGTCTCATTTGTAAATACGGTCAGAAGTGACTCAAATGGCATACAGAAAATACTTTCTAAGAATAAGGAAGTAAGTTTCAACTGCTCAGAAGCTGATATTGTTGTGGTCTTCAGAAAGGACACTTGGGAAATATAGTTGCCCACGCTATTCTATCCCGCGCAAATCTCTTTGTCTCTAGATGATTTTAACGTGCTTATGGAAGCCAAGCCTTGGTTTCCGTCTACAATTCTTAGCCCCCCCTAGTATCTCTCCGCTACGAAATTAAGTATTGCGTGACGACTCGCTATTTATTCTTTTGGTCCAGTTTAGTATTTCTGTTCTCTCTATTCACTACTTCCACACTACTTATCTGATCTACCCATTTAACATTCAGCACTCTTCTGTAGCATCACATTTCAAAAGGTTCTGTTATTTTCTTTTCAGGGTTGTTTATCGTCTCCGTTTCACTTCCATGTACAGTTACACACCTACACTTTTACACTACAAACAAATACGTTCAGAGGAGACTTTCAAACACCTATGTTTACATTCGATAGTAACAGTATTCTCTTTTTCAGAAAGAGTCTTCTTATTTTTGCCAGTCTGTATTTTACATCCTCCCTAAATCTGGCATCATCAGCTTTTAGGTTGTCGGAACAGTAGAACTCATTTGCTACTTTTAGTGTCTCAGTTTCTAATCTAATTCTTTCACTATCATGTGATTTAATTCGACTACAATCCGTTGTCTTACTACAATTTTTTATTTTCTTAAAATTCATCTTATAGAATCTATTCAAGACGTTATTCATTCCGTTTAACTGCTCTTGCAAGTTCTTTACCGTCATAGAAAAACAGAAAAGTTGTTTCTTTTTCTGAATCTCTCCTTGGTTTCCTTTACTGTTTGCTGATTGTATAAATTAAATAACATTGTATATAAGCTAAGATACCGTCTCTCATCCTTCTCAACTTCCACTTCTCTTTAAGTCTTTCGACTCTTACAACTGCAATTTGGTATCTTTAAAAGCTATAGGCAAACTTCTGCATCCTGTACTTTATCCCTGCTTCCCTCAAAATTTCAACAAATGTATTCGAGTTATTATTGTCAAAAGCTTCCTCTAAATCCGGGAACGTTATAAACATAGGTTAACCTTTCTTCAATCTATTTTCTACGATAAGCTGTAGGGACTGTTTGTCTCCCGGGCTCCTGCATTTGTCTGGAACCCAAACTGACCTACCGCCAGGTCGAGTTCTGTAAATCTTTCCCTTCACTTGCAAATAATTCGTGTCAGTACTTTGTATCCACGACTTCGATTGCTTAGCATTTCTGAAAAAAAAAGCCTTTGATAACATTAATACAGAATAATTGTGGAGTATAACGCAAAAAGTGTTGTTGATGTCGTCTTCAGTCCTGAGACTGGTTTATGCAGCTCTCCATGCTACTCTATCCTGTGCAAGCTTCTTCATCTCCCAGTACGTACTGCAGCCTACATCCTTCTGAATCTGCTTAGTATATTCATCTCTTGGTCTCCCTCTACGATTTTTTCCCTCCACGCTGCCCTCCAATACTAAACTGGTGATCCTTTGATGTCTCAGAACATGTCCTACCAACCGATCCCTTCTTCTAGTCAAGTTGTGCCACAAACTTCTCTTCTCCCCAATCCTATTCAGTACCTCCTCATTAGTTATGTGATCTACCCATCTATCATCATTCTTCTGTAGCACCACATTTAGAATGCTTCTATTCTCTCCTTGTCTAAACTATTTATCGTCCATGTTTCACATCCATACACGGCTACTCTCTAAACAAATACTTTCAGAAACGACTTCCTGACACTTAAATCTATACTCGATGTTAACAAATTTCTCTTCTTCAGAAACGCTTTCCTTGCCATTGCCAGTCTACATTTTATATCCTCTCTACTTCGACCATCATCAGTTATTTTGCTCCCCAAATAGCAAAATTCCTTTACTACTTTCAGTGTCTCATTTCCTAATCTAATTCCCTCAGCATCACCCGACTTAATTCGACTACATTCCATTATCCTCGTTTTGCTTTTGTTGATGTTCATCTTATATCCTCCTTTCAAGACACTGTCCATTCCGTTCAACTGCTCTTCCAAGTCCTTTGCTGTCTCTGACAGATTTACAATGTCATCGGCGAACCTCAAAGTTTTTATTTCTTCTCCATGGATTTTAATACCTACTCGAAATTTTTCTTTTGTTTCCTTTACTGCTTGCTCAATATACAGATTGAATAACATCGGGGAGAAGCTACAGCCCTGCCTCACTCCCTTCCCACCCACTGCCTCCCTTTCATGTCCCTCGACTCTTATAACCGCCATCTGGTTTCTGTACAAATTGTAAATAGCCTTTCGCTCCCTGTATTTTACCCCTGCCACCTTCAGAATTTGAAAGAGAGTATTCCAGTCAACATTGTCAAAAGCCTTCTCTAAGTCTACAAATGCTAGAAACGTAGGTTTGCCTTTCTTAATCTAGCTTCTAAAATAAGTCGTAGGGTCAGTATTGCCTCACGTGTTCCCATATTTCCGGCTTCTACCAGTTTTTCCATTCGTCTGTAAAGAATTCGTGTCAGTATTTTGCAGCCGTGACTCATTAAACTGATAGTTCGGTAATTTTCACATCTGTCAACACCTGCTTTCTTTGGGATTGGAATTATTATATTCTTCTTGAAGTCTGAGGGTATTTCGCCTTTCTCATACATTTTGCTCCCCGGATGGTGAGTTTTGTCAGGACTGGCTCTCCCAAGGTTGTCAGTAGTTCTAATGGAATGTTGTCTACTCCCGGGGCCTTGTTTCGACTCACGTCTTTCAGTGATCTGTCAAATTCTTCACGCAGTATCATATCTCCCATTTCATCTTCATCTACATCCTTCTCCATTTCTATAACATTGCCCTCAAGTACATCGTCCTTGTATAGACCCTCTATATACTCCTTCCACCTTTCTGCTTTCCCTTCTTTGCTTAGAACTGGGTTTCCATCTGAGCTCTTGATATTCATACAAGTGGTTCTCTTTCCTCCAAAGGTCTCTTTAATTTTCCTGCAGGCAGTACCTATCTTAACCTAGTGAGATAAGCCTCTACATCCTTACATTTGTCCTGTAGCCATGCCTGCTTAGCCATTTTGCACTTCCTGTCGATCTCATTTTTGAGACGTTTGTATTCCTTTTTGCCTGCTTCATTTACTGCATTTTTGTATTTTCTCCTTTCGTCAATTAAATTCAATATTTCTTCTGTCACCCAAGGATTTCTACTATCCCTCGTCTTTTTACCTACTTGATCCTCCGCTGCCTTCACTACTTCATCCCTCAAAACTACCCATTCTTCTTCTACTATATTTCTTTCCCCCATTCTTGTCAATTGTTCCCTTATGCTCTCCCTGAAACTCTGTACAACCTCTGGTTTAGTCAGTTTATCCAGGTCCCATCTCCTTAAATTTCCATCTTTTCGCAGTTTCTTCAGTTTTAATCTACAGTTCATAGCCAATACATTGTAGTCAGAGTCCACATCTGCCCCTGGAAATGTCTTACAGTTAAAAACCTGGTTCCTAAATCTCTGTCTTACCATTATATAATCTATCTGAAACCTGTCAGTATCTCCAGGCTTCTTCCATGTATACAACCTTCTTTTATGATTCTTGAACCAAGTGTTAGCTATGATTAAGTTGTGCTCTGTGCAAAATTCCACCAGACGGCTTCCTCTTTCATTCCTTACCCCCAATCCATATTCACCTACTACATTTCCTTCTCTTCCTTTTCCTACTATCGAATTCCAGTCACGCATGACTATTAAATTTTCGTCTCTCTTCACTATCTGAATAATTTCTTTTATTTCATCATACATTTCTTCAATTTCTTCGTCATCTGCAGAGCTAGTTGGCATATAGACTTGTACTACTGTAGTACGCGTGGGCTTCGTGTCTATCTTGGCCACAACAATGAGTTCGCTGTGCTGTTTGTAGTAGCTCATGCGCATTCCTATTGTTTTATTCATTATTATACCTACCCCTGCATTACCCCTATTTGATTTTGTATTTGTAACCCTGTATTCACCTGACCAAAAGTATTGTTCCTCCTGCCACCGAACTTCACTAATTCCCACTATATCCAACTTTAACCTATCCATTTCCCTTTTTTAATTTTCTAGCCTACCTGCCCGATTAAGGGATCTGACATTCCACGCTCCGATCCGTAGAACGCCAGTTTTCTTTCTCCTGATAACGACGTCCTCCTGAGTAGTCCCCGCCCGAATATCGGAATGGGGGACTATTTTACCTCCGGAATAGTTTACCCAAGAGGACGCCATCATCATTTTTCCATACAGTAAAGCTGCATGAAAAAAGGTGTATCCATTCCATAAAAAAATGTATCCACGCCATTAATAAACAATTTAAGAAACCTATACACAAAAACAACAATTATATTAAATGTAAATGGAAAGCTGGCAGCATCTTTCATCACTAACAGCGGTGTCATACGAGAGTGAAGCGTTTCGGCCACGCTTTTTAGTATCTATGTAGGCGATTTACTGCGTGAATGGAAAGCCAAGTTTCTTGTGGGTATTAGACCAGTCAAAGACACTAATCTTAATCGTGTTTTACATACTATCACAATTGTAATAGAGAAAGAGAATAACCGGCTGGAAGGAATTTATCTTATAAGAACTATCCACAAAGAAAACTATAACATTGGCTTTTATAGGAAAGGACCCAATAAAATCGAAAATACTTGTGAACGGTGCAGTAGTAGAACAGGTCAGTCATTTTAAGAATCTAGTATGTGATATCACATGTGACTACACCAAAGGCATAGACAAGAAAGTAGTAACATTAGCAAACAACACAAAAAACAACATCCGTCCGGATGGAAAAGACCCACCGTGGTTCGACAATTGTGTTAGAAAGCTGATACAAAAGCAAAGAGAGTTACGCTACAAAATTGAACGTAACCAAAAAAAAAAAAAAAAAAAATTACACGAAGCCAAAATTATCGTAAGGAGGACAAAGCGTGAAGCACTCCAAGAATTCGAAAGTAAAATTCCGTCTACCGATTTCAAAGAAAATGCTAATAATTTTTGATCTTACGTTAAATCAGTAAACGGATTAAAGCGATTTGTCCAGCCACCCTGTGACTATAATGTCACTGAGACAGAGAATGACACATTAAAGGCCGAAATACTGAGCGTCTTTTTTCCAAAACTGTTTCACAGAGGAAGATCTCACTTTAGTTCCTCGCACGAATGACAAAATGATGGCAAAAGAAGTGGCCAATATATAGAAAGGCAACAGAAATCTTTCAAAGACGAAAGCCTGAACGTGGAAGGGAAACTAGAAAATCTGAAAAGGAAATGCAAAATCTCGATCTAGATATAGTAGGGGTCACTGTAGTGAAATGGAAAGAAGACAAGGATTTATGGTCAGATGACTAAAGGGTAATACCAACAGCAGTAGAAAATGGTATAACGGAAGTAGGATTCGTTATGAATAGGGTGGCAGGGCAGAGAGTGTGTTACTGTGAATAGTTTAGTGATAGGGTTATTCTCACCAGAATCAACCGCAAACCAATACCGACAATGATAGGTCAGGTATACACGCCGACGACGCAAGGTGAAGTTCAAGGGATAGAGAACTACATTGACGCCCTCTATCGGTCCCATGCCTTAACACGCTCTTCGAACAGCGTTAGTTGCAGATTGTACGCTTTTCCTTTCGTATTTCTTTGTTTAGCTTGTGACATGTGTTATTATTTTACTTCTTTCAAAGTGATGTAATTTACAGCAGTCATCAGAAATGGACAAATTTATTGTCGGGAAGAAACTGAAGTTCCAGACAAATTACTCGAGTATTGCTCCGAATCTGATGTTTCATAACCTGCTAAAGGTTTCCTTCGGACAGCAAATTTATCCATTTATGATTACTTCAACAATCAAAAAGTGCGTCTGAAACCTGTCAGTTCAGTGCCATCGTGCATTAGTGGGAATACTAATGTGAGGCTGTATAATGAATAATACTTATAAATGGGGTTTACGTTGTGTGGACTTGAAGTTTGCCCTATGCCAGACCGGAAAAAACTTTCAAACTCAGTCATGGTACCCTATAAGCTCCTGTGTCAATTTCAGCAAAACTTTACAATGAAAATATAAGACAGATCTGTAATGATCGTTAATTCCACATGAGTTACTGAATTCATAATGGTATTTAAAAGTATCTGTGAGAGGTGTTTAATGTATAATTCTCTTAATATTAATGAAAGTGTGTCTCATCAAATTTTCTGTAGTAGAAAGGTGTCGTCGTGAGGGAGAGTTTGGAAAGCTCTGATCTGGGAGAACGCATGCGGAGCGAGTTTAAGTGGAGCGCCCACGTAAAATTAATCGTGGATAAGGCAGGTACCAGAGTGAAATTCATTGGAAGAATCCTCAGGTAATGTAGTCCACCAACTAAAGAAGTAGCTTATAAAACACTCTTTCGACGAAAACTTGATTATTGCTCGTCAGTATGAATCTTTACCATATTGGTTTGATAGTGAAACCACTCAAGATCCCAAGACGAGCAATACATTTCGTTACAGAGCGTCGCGGAAATGCTCACGTAACTCTCGTGGCAGACGCTACTAGAGGGGCATTCCGTATCATGGTGTGGTTTACTGTTAAAGTTCCGAGAACGTGTGTTCCTAGAAGAGTCTACCAATATTTTCTTTCCCCCTAAGTACATCTCGAGCAAATAACTTGAAGATAAAATTAGAGAGAGATTCGAACCCAAACGGAGGATTACTAGTAATCGTGCTTTCCCGAGAGCCTACGCGACTGGAACTGGAAAAGGGGTAGTGACATTGGTACTCAAAGTATCCTCCGCCACGCGCTGAGAGGTAGTTGCTGAATATAGATGTCAGTTGCATGGGGGCTTAATTAAATAAGATTGAAAATATTTTTTAGTTTTTAGTAGCTGTCTGTCCGATTACACTGTGTCTCGTAATCGGTTGGCCCTGACTAGTATTATTACGCAATCTGACTGCATAGAATAACAACAAACAATGAGAGAAAATTTTCATAAACACAGTTAATTAATTAAGTCCCCAGCAACCATAAAACGTACAAAACCAAAGCACAAGTATAACTGTTCTGTATGTGGGAGTGTGACTCAACGTTCACATCTGGCACGGTTCTTCTTCAACAAGACAAGAATTTTTAAATACCAATTTTACTGACGTGATAAAAGAAAATTACAAATACTATAATTGCGTAAGGAAAGCAGAATTAAACTCTAATACAAGAACACACGCCAGATGCTTTGTTGACTGAACCTGTAATGACGCATTATTTGGGACACTGAAATAAAAAGAAACGGAGTTAGTTACCTCATTTATATTGATGAAAATCACTCTAATCCTTACAATATATCTCTACACCGATTCTCTACTACCACATCTCAACAAGACTCTTCAGTATCACATCTCGGCAAGCACTGCCTACTAGCACATCTCAACAAACACTCTCTGCTACAACATCTTAGCACAGACTACCCCGAGTCCTCGACAGGCACTGACTACTACGAGCTCTCTACAAGCACTGACTTCTACGAGTTCTCTCCAAGCACTGTGGAGGCGGCTTAATAATACTCTTTGGCGCAATCTCTGGCGCAGTGGCTCAGTGTAGCCACCTTTCACAGTGAAGAATTACATTTAATAAAGCAAGTATTGGCCGGCCCCACTCTACCCTACGGAAGGGAATCGTCAAGAAACATAGATCCAGGCACATCAAATGATATTTCTTAAGGCTGTGAAAGATTGTACCAGAACAGACAGATTAAGAAACAGCGACATTAGCGAGGAAGTAAACATATTTAAGGTGACAAACAAAACTGAAGACAACTTAAGAAAATTGAGAGAATTTCTCGGCAGAGTATCTTACGAAGCCAAATTTTTAATCCTGTAGGCCTTAGAAGCCTGCGAAGGCGCCGCGCGGGGTAGCCAGGCGGCCTGGGCGCCTTGCCACGGTTCTCGCGGCTCGGAGGTTCGAGCCCTCCCTCGGGCATGGGTGTATATGTTTCCTTAGCGTAAATTACACTACTGGCCATTAAAATTGCTACACCAAGAAGAAATGCAGATGATAAACGGGTATTCATTGGACAAATATATTATACTAGAACTAACATATGATTACATTTCCACACAATGTGGGTGCAGAGATCCTGAGAAATCAGAACCCAGAACAACCACCTGTGGCCGTAATAACGGCCTTGATACGCTTGGGCATTGCGTCAAACAGAGCTTGGATGACGTGTACAGGTACAGCTGCCCTGCAGCTTCAACACGATACCACAGTTCATCAAGAGTAGTGACTGGCGTATTGTGACGAGCCAGTTGCTCGCCCACCATTGACCAGACGTTTTCAATTGGTGAGGGATCTGGAGAATGTGCTGGCCAGGGCAGCAGTCGAACATTTTCTGTATCCAGAAAGGCCCGTACAGGACCTGCAACATGCTGTCGTGCATTATCCTCCTGAAATGTAGGGTTTCGCAGGGATCGAATGAAGGGTAGGACCACGGGTCGTAACACATCTGAAATGTAACGTCCACTGTTCAAAGTGCCGTCAGTGCGAACAAGAGGTGACCGAGACGTGTAACCAATGGCACCCCCTACCATCGCGCAGGGTGATACGCCAGTATGGCGATGACGAATACACGCTTCCAATGTGCATTCACCGCGATGTCGCCAAACACGGATGCGACTATCATGATGCTGTAAACAGAACCTGGATTCTTTCGAAAAAATTACGTTTTGCCATTCGTGCAACCAGGTTCGACGTTGAGTACACCATCGCTGGCGCTCCTGTCTGTGATGCAGCGTCAAGGGTAACCGCAGCCACGGTTTCCGAGCTGATAGTCCATGCTGCTGCAAACATCGTCGAACTGCTCGTGCAGATGGTTGTTGTCTTGCAAACGTCTCCATCTGTTGACTTAGGGATCGAGACGTGGCTGCACGATCCGTTACAACCATGCAGATAAGATGCCTGTCATCTCGACTGCTAGTGATACGAGGCCGTTGGGATCCTGCACGGCGTTCCGTATTACCCTCCTGAACCACCGATTCCATATTCTGCTAACAGTCACTGGATCTCGACCAACGCTAGCAGCAATGTCGCGATACGATGAACCGCAATCGCGATAGGCCACAATCCGACCTTTATCAAAGATCAAAGACGGAAACGTGATGGTACGCATTTCTCCTCCTTACACGAGGCATCACAACAACGTTTTAACAGACAACGCCGGACAACTGCTATTTGTGTATGAGAAATCGGTTGGAAACTTTCCTCATGTCAGCACGTTGTAGGTGTCGCCACCGGCGCCAACCTTGTGTGAATGCTCTGAAAAGCTAATCATTTGCATATCACAGCAGTTTCTTCCTGTCGGTTAAATTTCGCGTCTGTAGCATGTCATCTTCGTGGTGTAGCAAAGTTAATGGCCAGTAGTGTAGTTTAAGTTGGAGTAAGTAGTGTGTAAGCCTAGGGACCGATGATCTTAACAGTTTTGTGCCATAGGAACTTACCACAAATTTAAAAAAAAAATTTCCTGGGAAGGCCGAGGAAGAGATGTGCACCGTAACAGACGACGCCCAAATATTTGAAGTGCAGAAGAAGGAGTCTTATTAAACTAAAGGTCTTGTAACGGTCACACCCGTAAACAAAGGTTCCGATGCAGGTAAAACGGTAAATAGAGGAAGGAGTATGAGGATATTACGTTTGAAGTGGAGGCTGTGGTGAGAGACGTTTCGTGGTAAAGTTGGTTACCGTTGCACGGGATTAAGCTGTTGCACCATTCGTTCGTCGGCAAAGCGCAGTGTGTGGCGGTTCCCAGAAGAGCGAGAGGTTGGCCTCGTGCTGGACATGTGGCCTGGCTGCCCTGAATGGAGCGGAACGCGTGCTGCGCTCCGCGTGCGGTCAGCTGCTGGCAGTGGCGGCTGATGCAATGCAGAGCCTTGTAGCGGCAGACTGGGTGGCGCGGGCGGCGCAGCGCGGCGGCCGTTGCGTCAGACGACTACACTGCAGGGAGGGCGTGCGAGGGGGTGGGGGCGGTGGAGGTGGGGGAGGGACGGCCGCGAGTGCTGCTAGGGGAAGCAGCAGCTCGCTGACGGACTGACTTCTGCAGTTTCCGCACGGGATCCACGTCACTCTGGAGTAACGACCTAGAGGGGTGCATTTGCATCTGTTCCATAAATTGTCCCACTTGGAAAATAGGGCCCATACCTTGTCACAGCAGCATTTAATCGTCAAAACAATTTACAGAGAATCTTACGTCACTATCGCTCTGCATTAATTTTACAGCCACGAACTAACATCTAACTAACATTCAGCGAGGTTCTCCCTTATTTTTGGTCATATACACTGCAAGTAGGCTGTTTAGGTTTTTACGTTGGTAACGCCACGTAGCGATCTGTATGAAAATCACTGACTGTGCTGCGTGCAGTCTGTGGCTGGTTTGCATTGTTGGAATATTTGCTATTGTTTTGTTGGGAGGTTGGAGGTGAACAGCGCGTAGCGTTGCGCAGTTGGAGGTGAGCCGTCAGCAGTGGTGAATGTGGGGAGAGAAATGGCGGAGTTTTGAGAGCGGATGACCTGGACGTGTGTCCATCAGAGAGAGAGTAAATTTGTAAGACGGGATGTCATGAACTGATATATATATATATATATATATATATATATATATATATATATATATATATATATATATATATATATACACTCCTGGAAATTGAAATAAGAACACCGTGAATTCATTGTCCCAGGAAGGGGAAACTTTATTGACACATTCCTGGGGTCAGATAGATCACATGATCACACTGACAGAACCACAGGCACATAGACACAGGAAACAGAGCATGCACAATGTCGGCACTAGTACAGTGTATATCCACCTTTCGCAGCAATGCAGGCTGCTATTCTCCCATGGAGACGAT
The DNA here is from genome assembly GCF_023864345.2 of Schistocerca serialis cubense. Lineage (NCBI taxonomy): Eukaryota > Metazoa > Arthropoda > Insecta > Orthoptera > Acrididae > Schistocerca > Schistocerca serialis. The sequence goes on along the minus strand of NC_064641.1, from coordinate 574,576,857 downwards.
CGTAGAGATGCTGGATGTAGTCCTGTGGAACGGCTTGCCATGCCATTTCCACCTGGCGCCTCAGTTGGACCAGCGTTCGTGCTGGACGTGCAGACCGCGTGAGACGACGCTTCATCCAGTCCCAAACATGCTCAATGGGGGACAGATCCGGAGATCTTGCTGGCCAGGGTAGTTGACTTACACCTTCTAGAGCACGTTGGGTGGCACGGGATACATGCGGACGTGCATTGTCCTGTTGGAACAGCAAGTTCCCTTGCCGGTCTAGGAATGGTAGAACGATGGGTTCGATGACGGTTTGGATGTACCGTGCACTATTCAGTGTCCCCTCGACGATCACCAGTGGTGTACGGCCAGTGTAGGAGATCGCTCCCCACACCATGATGCCGGGTGTTGGCCCTGTGTGCCTCGGTCGTGTGCAGTCCTGATTGTGGCGCTCACCTGCACGGCGCCAAACACGCATACGACCATCATTGGCACCAAGGCAGAAGCGACTCTCATCGCTGAAGACGACACGTCTCCATTCGTCCCTCCATTCACGCCTGTCGCGACACCACTGGAGGCGGGCTGCACGATGTTGGGGCGTGAGCGGAAGACGGCCTAACGGTGTGCGGGACCGTAGCCCAGCTTCATGGAGACGGTTGCGAATGGTCCTCGCCGATAACCCAGGAGCAACAGTGTCCCTAATTTGCTGGGAAGTGGCGGTGCGGTCCCCTACGGCACTGCGTAGGATCCTACGGTCTTGGCGTGCCTCCGTGCGTCGCTGCGGTCCGATCCCAGGTCGACGGGCACGTGCACCTTCCGCCGACCACTGGCGACAACATCGATGTACTGTGGAGACCTCACGCCCCACGTGTTGAGCAATTCGGCGGTACGTCCACCCGGCCTCCCGCATGCCCACTATACGCCCTCGCTCAAAGTCCGTCAACTGCACATACGGTTCACGTCCACGCTGTCGCGGCATGCCACCAGTGTTAAAGACTGCGATGGAGCTCCGTATGCCACGGCAAACTGGCTGACACTGACGGCGGCAGTGCACAAATGCTGCGCAGCTAGCGCCATTCGACGGCCAACACCGCGGTTCCTGGTGTGTCCGCTGTGCCGTGCGTGTGATCATTGCTTGTACAGCCCTCTCGCAGTGTCCGGAGCAAGTATGGTGGGTCTGACACACCGGTGTCAATGTGTTCTTTTTTCCATTTCCAGGAGTGTATATATAGTATGACCAGCATCGAACTTACAACCTAAGGCAGGCCAGTCTATACACCCTTTTATTACATTTCTTTATTTTATTACTAGATTTCCTTACATATTTGCATAATAAACCGAGATAATAAAATTCACAAAAGTTAGAAAATTGTACTTCGAGAGAATAAATTTAGTGGAAGTGGAATATGAAGCCAGGACGTTCTGCAACGTAGACGCAATCTTGCATCTTTTTCAGTTTATGATTTTAGTAGATTATGAACATTAAAGACTTTCCTCTTAATGAAAATTTGAATGTTTCGCCGCCGGCCGGAGTGGCCGTACGGTTCTAGGCGCTTCAGTCTGGAACCGTGTGACCGTTACGGTTGCAGTTTCGAATCCTGCCTCGGGCATGGATGTATGTGATGTCCTTAGGTTATTTAGGTTTAAGTAGGTCTAAGTTCTAGGGGACTGATGACCATAGATGTTAAGTCCCATAGTGCTCAGAGCCATTTGAAATGTTTCTCCATAAATTTAGGTCTGACGATTATCCTATTACGTTTTTCTCAAGTGAAATTTCTAACACGTTATCGAAGTTAGTTTTCATGATACCATACTGTTTTCCTTGCCAAAATGATTTTCCTATGTACACTTTCAAATAGATTACGCTGTCACTGCCGTATCTATGAATTCTGTAGTTTACTTAACACTCAAGGAGGAATACACCGTGTTACTGAGCCCTTAAAGACTGGAGCAAGACCGCAGTACAGCCACGGTATCTTGGTCGAGGTAGGTCTGCGTTTAGCTTTCAACATGCAGTCAATAAAAATCGAATTTTTACGCGTTATGTAAGAAATCAGAGAGAAAAAATAAAAACCACATTTTAAGCGTCGGTTCTCGGTAGAACAACATAATAATATATGAAAAGCGCTAGTTTTCTTTCGTTCAAGAATTGTACAGAAATAACAGTTTCCGATTTTACTTATTTGTAATATGTTATCTATAATCGATAAAAGATTCCAACGAGTGGCAGTGAAAGCACTCGTCACTGATAAAGGGGAAGGTGATTACTGAAAGCATCTGACATCCTGTTAAGGGGTTTTGGGCTGACATCTCAATAAACAATTGTGTTGGTTAGAACAACGAACGAATTGACTAAAAGTAATAACTTGCTAGTTCAACAGATCAATCCTGCGAACTACACGAAAATTAAACCCGTTGTAACTGAAAACCCATTTGAAGCAAGGAGAGCCCCTCCCTCTCATCTCGGCTATAAAGCTTGGCAGACAACCTAACTAAATCCTTATTCTTCGGTTAAACCTTCTGGGCTGAGAGGGCGTGATCCTTGCGTAAAACCTGTCCAGCTCCGGCAGACATCTTCCGAGGTAAAACTGCTACTGGCACTAAAACTTGAGAGGCTCTCATATTTATAAATAGAGAGTAACACCATACATTACGTAATGCCGACTGTGTGTTTATCTATGAATGGCGTCATCATTCTCAATTAAAAATAAGCAATTGTCATTCTGTTGCCTCAGAATCGACATCGACATTTTATCTAACACCAGATCTTCTCCTTTCCTGTTAAAATTATTATGGTGTTTATGAACATCTGTTTCTTCTCTCTCCCCCCCCCCCTCTCTCTCTCTCTCTCTCTCTCTCTCTCTCTCTCTATATATATATATATATATATATATATATATATATATATATATATATATATATGTGTGTGTGTGTGTGTGTGTGTGTGTGTGTGTATGATAATGCGATGTCCTTGCTAACGCACAGTCAAACACAAAAGGAACTGTTGTCTGGGACACTTCGACAATCGGCTGTAGCAGACCATGCTCTTCGACACGGGAACCAGGAAATAAAATTCAATGAGACGACATTTTTAGCAAGAACATCGTGTTATCATGCACTTATGTATTCAAAAGCAATAGAGATTCATAAACACCATAATAATTTTAATAGAAAAGAATAAGGTTAACGTCCTGATTACCCCAAGCATGTAAGACTGAACTCAAAAGAAAAAAAAAATGGTGTAGGGAAACTGTGCAGGGTAGCGACACGTGAGAAATTAACTACAAATAGATACAGCTCTACCATTTCAAAACACGACTGTAAACATTTTTGAAGTGAAGCATTATTTTCAGAACCAGCTGAATCGAAAGCATCTCTCTTCCGACATGACTACTCAATAATGTATATGCATAGAATATACACGATCCAGTCACATTAATGTGACCACCGCGTGTGGTCGACGTCAACGTCCCGTAACCACCCGCAGGCGGCAGGTGGTAGCAGAAGCAGTGGAAGGCGCGTGAAGCTCGTCGGGTGTGGCGGAAACAGTGCAGTCGTTGTCATAATGCGGAGAAGAACGATTTATCTGGCGTCCGAAAGGGCATGATCATTGGATTTCAGGCATTTCCGAAACGGCTAAGTTTATAAACTGTTCGCGTGCATGGCAAAACGGCGCTATCCAAAACCGGCACCGAGGTGACTGTCCGTGGATGACAGGGGTGAACGACGGCTGCGAAGATGTGAACAGGTTCAAAAATGGCTCTGAGCACTATCGGACTTAATATCTGAGGTCATCAGTCGCCTAGAACTTAGAACTAATTAAACCTAACCAACCTAAGGACATCACACACATCCATGCCCGAGGCAGGATTCGAACCTGCGACTGTAGCGGTCGCGCGGTTCCAGACTGAAGTGCCTAGAACCGCTCGGCCAACCCGGCCGGTGATGTGAACAGGGTAATAGAAGTGAACTATTGAGCAACCGGCTGCCCAGATGAACCAAGGGGCTACCAACAGTGTCTCCACAACGACCGTCCAGCGAACGTTGGTGCATATCGTCCTCCGCATCGGATACCTGGTTCATGCACCCACGCTATTGTTCATGGGCGACGAAGGCTGGAATTTGCACACCAGTACTGCAACTGGGCATCCAATGAGTGGCGACTGGACGATCTTTTCGAATGAATCACGTTTTATGCTCCATCGGAAAGACAGCCGTTGGCGTGTACGGTTTGAAGTGTATGAAACCAGACAGTTAAGCAACCAGGACGGAGCTTTATGGTCTGGGGAATGTTTTCGTGGCAGTCTCTGGGTGATCTCGCCATTCTGGAACGCACAATGGATCAAGAGAAATATGTATCTATCCTTGGTGACATTGTTCACCCCCATGTGCAGTTTCTTTTTCCTCGGCGCGATGGCTTCTCTCAGCAGGACAATGGATGGTGTCACATTACTTGCAGTGGAGTTCTAAACATTCGGACTTGTTAATTCTCGTTATCGCATTTGGTCCACATTTCACCTACAAGACAACAGAAGTTCACTTGACGACACAGTAATCATACCCGTAAAAGAGCACGCTAGTCGCTTTGCAGCGATGTAGCTGGAGTAGCGACGGTACCCATTTGTCATGTGACCCTCCACCGCTCACAAAAATCATGGCATTGATGTCGCGTCTATATGTGCCAGACATTCAACGAAGTAAAATGGGTCAACGTCGACACGTAAAAAAAGCGGAAATGAGCAGCCATGTCATACAACGTAAGAACGATGGCTGTAGAAAAATCCTAATCAACAGGGTCTAAGTGTCATACCTTTTCAGTGACAATCGATTTCAAATCAGACAGAAATTGAAGCTGACAGTAAATGCTGCTTCATCTCAGTTTCCAAACGAACATTTCGAAGCAAACTCAATGCAGTTTGGAGTCAGGAACCTCGAGAAGGGCCATTGCTGGCAGTGACACATAAAGCTACACTACGTCATTGGGCCAAAGAAACTACACAGTTGCTGACTGTGGGCGTGTAATGTGGTCCGGTGAGTTGCGATTTTGCCTTTTCTCAAGTGATGCACTGACGGTCGAAGGAAGCGTTTAACCAATACTGTGTGGAGGCAGGGGTACTGGTGTGTACATTCCAGCCTTCGTCGTCCAGGAACTGGAGTCAGCGTGAGTGCATCAACCATGTGCCAGATGCGAAGGTGTTTCTCACACCATGACTTTGGCGATCTCAGGTAATTGTTAACGTGAACCAGCTATTTCATTTCAACTCTTGCTGAGTACCCAGCGTTGCTCGGTTATACATTTATTCCAATTCTATTAACCTCTCCTCCCTTCAGCCCACCCCCCTCTGTCTCTCCCACCTCCAACCCCCACTAGCAGTCCATCTCCTCCTGCCTCTCTCTCTGTCCATCTCCTCCCACACATCTCTCTGCCCACCTGCTACTACCCCACCTCATTGCCCATGTGTACCTCCCTACTACCTCCATCCATCTGCTTTTCTTTCGTCTGTCCACCTGCTCCTTTCGCCCCTGTAAATCTCCTGCCTACTCTATTTCTTCCTCAAACCCACTACCACGTCCTCTCCCCCCCCCCCCCACTCTCTCTCTCTATTCACCTCCTCCCCTCTCTTCCCATTCCCTCTTTCCTTTCTCTGTCCATTTCTTCCTCCTCTTTTCCTGTCCATCTCTTTCTCCCCTTCTGTGTCTATCACCTCCTCCCCCTCTCAGCTCACTTCCTCCTGTTTCCTTCCTCTGTCCATTTCCTTCTCCTGTCTGTCTGTCCACCTCCCCACCTTCCCTTTCTCTGTCCATTCACCCCCCCCCCCCCCTCCCATCTATGGCTGTCCAACTCTTCCTTCCCCTTCTATCTTCAAGTTATCATCCTTGCCCCAACAGAAAATCACATGCTCTTACCCTCACAATATTTCTTTCCAGATAATAACATGTTTACTAAGTTTGATTCAAATCGATCCATGGGTGTTTTACCTGCTACTTTGGCCTCATACTCACTTCTTTTGAGTCGTCATTCTTCTGACTGGTCTGATGTAGCACACCACGATTTCCTCTCCTGCGCCAACCTCATCATCACAGAGTAACACTTGCAACCTATGCCCTCAATTATAGCCACCTCTAGTACATGGAAGTTATTTCCTGATGTCTTAAAACATATCCTATCACCCTGTCCCTTCTTCTTGTCAGTGTTTTCCACATATTCTTTTTCTCTCAGATTCTGCACAGAACTTCCTCATTCCTTACTTTATCAGTACATCTAATTTTCAACATTTGTCTGTGGCACCACATCTCAAATGCTTCGATTCTCATCTTTTCTGGTTTTCCCACAGCCCATGTTTCACTACGATACAATGCTGTGCTCCAAACGTACATTCTCAGAAATTTCTTCCTCACACTAAGGCCTATGTTTGATACCAGTAGACTTCTCTGGGCCAGGAATGTCATTTTTGCCAGTGGTAGTCTTCTTTTACGTCCTCCTTGCTCCTTCCCTCATGTGTTATTTTGTTGCCTAGACAGCAGAATTCCTTAATTTCATCTGCTTCATGACTATTAATCCTGATGTTAAGTTTCTCGCTATTCTCATTTCTGCTTCCTCTGTTACTTTCATCTTTCTTCGATGTCCTCCCAATCTGTATTCTGTTCTCATCAGACTGTCCATTCCATTCAACAGATCCTATAATTGTTCACTTTCACTGAGGAGAACAATGACATCAGAAAATCCTAACATTGATATCCTTTCACCTTGACTTTTAATTCCACTCTTGAAGCTTTCTTTTATTTCCAACATTGCTTCTTAGATGTATAAATTGAAAATTTTTAACCGACGACTTTCACTCTTATACAGTTGTACATGTTCTATATTACCCGTCTCTCCCTGCGGTTTACCCTTATTTTACTCATAATTTCGAACATTTTGCATAATTTGACATTGCCCAACGCGTTTTCCAGGCCGACAAATGCTATGAATGTGTCTTGATTTATCTTTAGTCCTGCTTCCATTATCAGCCACAACATCAGAACTGCTTCTTTGGTGCCTTTACCGTTCCTAAAGCCAAACTGGTCGTCATCCAACACATCCTCAATTTTCTTTTCCATTCCTCTGTGTATTATTCTTGTCAATAACCTGGATGCACGAGCTGTTAACCTGATACTCGTACTTGTCAGCTCTTAGTGTCTTAGGAATTGTGTGGATGATATTTTTCCGGAAATCAGATGGCATTTCGCGAGACTCATACATTCTACATACCAACATGAGAAGTCGTTTGTTTCCACTTCCCCCAAGGATTTTAAAAATTATGATGGAATATTGTCTATCCCTTCTGCCTTATTTGATCTTAAGTCTTCGAGAACTCTTTTAAATTCTGATTCTATTACTGGATCCCCTCTCTCTTCCCTGTCGACTCCTGTTCCACTTGTAGCACATAAGACTAGTCTTTCCCCTCATTGAGGCCTCCAGTGTACTTTTTCCCCTTATCAGCTCTCTCCTCTGCATTTAACAGTGGAATTTCCAATTCACTCTCAATGCTACCACCCTTGCTTTTAATTTCACCAAGGTTGTTTTTACTTTTCTGTATGATGAGTCAGTCCTTCTGGTGATAACTTCTTTTTAGATTTCTACACATTTTTCACGCAGCCATTTCTCCTTAGCTTCCCGGTACTTCTTATTTATTTCGTTCCTAAGCGATTCCTGAATTTCCGTGAGCATTTTTGTACTTCCTTCTTTCATCGATCAACTGAAGTATTTCTTCTGTTCTCCCATGGTTTCTTCGAAGTTACCTTCATTACACCTATGTGTTCCTTTCCAGCTTCAGTGACTGCCATTTTTAGAGATGTCCATTCCTCTTCAGCTGAACTGTTTACTGAGCTACTCCTTGTTGTGATATCTATAGCCTTCAAGAACTTCAAGAGTATCTCTTCATTCCTTAGTACTTCTGTATCCCACATCTTTGCATATTGATTCTTCCTGATTAGTTTGAGAGATTGCAGGGCACTCTCACTTTTGATATACTGTTCATAGGGAAGGTGATCTTTATTACTTGGTTTCTACATTTGATACAATCTGACTTCATTCATATGATGAAATAGCTGGCAGGTGTTAACGCTCTTGCTTGTGTGCTCTAGTGAAGGCACAGCGGTAGGGTAGAGGAAAACTAGAAGGTAGGCTAGAGGGACGAGGTTGCCGAGTCAAGTTAATTAACAGCAGTAAAAGCGTATAGCGGCTGAGAGGCGAGGTAGCTGTTTGCTGCAGAACGGATGGGAGTACCTGGGTGAAACATCTGCCAAGAGCCAGATGCCCTAGTCTCATTGTGCAGACATATTGGCGGCCACATCCACATAGGCTGACTAGGGCCAAGGAGTCACTGCAGCTTTGACTGGCGCGCTGTATGGCCTGATGGCCAGCAATAAAGCAGATTATGGCCCCTTGTTAGGTAGAAAGCAAATGATATTGCTGAGAGTTTTTGCGAATTCCGTAGAACAGGCGGTGGCGCCCAGGCATCCAGACTCTGCTACAAAACATATTTGTAAAGGCACGAGGCTTTTAGTGAGTTTATGGCCATTCTTTAGAAAGTTCGAAATGGGCGCAACAGGGAAGATAGCGATCTTTTTATAGAGAGCTATGGTTCTACCCAAGTTACGCTTTTAGCAGAGATAAGGGGTAAACATGTGGGAAAGAGGGAGCGAAGCTGAATCTTTTTACTTTTCTCCCAATTAATTTTTAAAGTCGCTGGTTGGTCAATTCCGTGTATGCGGAGCAGGGGGGCAGTCTCCCAACCTCGAATGCCGAGCTGTAGCTCGTGATTGACTTGTGCTAAAGTGAGTGTAGTCTAAGTTGTAGAGAAACAGATCACTCTTGTACTGGCGCTTCGCTAGTAAAGAACAGCAGGTTTTTACCTAGACAGTGAGACTTGTGTCCTTTTCAGAGTGCTACGTAAAGCCTGTGCCACTCACCATCTGAACCATCAGAGGTACTGCTTCTTGCATCAAGCACACAATGAGTTATGCGTTGGTATACTTACTTGTTTTGAGTGGCTGTCTAAGCGTTTGACGTATTCCGTCACACATAGTCGTGTCATGGCGTCCATTTTATTTGGCAGACCAGCAAACGTGTCCACCTGCACAATGGAATCCACCGGGGTATCAGATGCTCATAGGGAAGTATCTGCATTCCGAATGAGCGAAACGCGAGACTGCGTACTTGCATATTTCCGGGCGCGCGCCGTTAAAAACAGATTGCCTCTGTCCATGACTGTGCTTGGCGAGAGCTTCGTGCTGTGCCACCCTCCCCTGCAGAAGGGTAAAGTATTCGTTGCTACAGTGTAGAGCTCCAATATATGCTTCTCAGCACCCTGTTCTTTGGATCCATATTTTTCTTTGTGCGGTAGTAGAGTATAGATCTTGATAGTAGCATCGTTTTTGGGCTATACCACAGATTCACATTTATGAAATCAGATAATGCAATTAGTTCTGGTTAGTGTGGTGCGTTGATCCCCAGCTGATCACTTTGTTAACCATAGACCACGTATTATTGAAAGCGATTGTCACATAAAATATTTGTGTGCCATTTCTTTAGCTATCATTTGCCATGTGTTATTAATAAAGAATGGATGAATTGTTATTTAGACCACCATTCCTCCCAGTTTTCTGATTTACATTACCCTTGCCATTTTATTTAAGTCATGGTTGCAATTGATAGAACCCGGAAGCTTGCAATTGGCGACCCTGCCAAGATCTAGGTCCCTGGCACTTCCGTGATGCTGCCATTTAGAGTCCTTGCAAAACAGGTCCACATTATGTTGGTTAAAAAGAAAGATATGGTTCAATAGTATGTTGTAGATAATTATTTCTCTGATTGTGTTGTTCATCTATTTGTTTGTTTTATTTACAGTGTATTTGTGTCAGTGAGTTCTGTATCACTTGTCAACCAATTTCCTGTAGTTGCTGACGGCGTTGTTGTATTATTTTTGTGGTGTTTACTATTGTATTTTTTTTGTATTTGGTTGTTTGCTGGTTCTGGATATCTTGTACTATTTTCATAGTCTCAGACTGCAAGCTGCTTTGCTGATTTCTTTTTTGCCGTCATTGTATTGTACTGCGTATATGTTGTGAGTTAGATAATATGGTTGTCCACATATTGCACAGATAATTAAAGTTTGTTGTTGATAGAGAATCTGAATGATGACGAGAAGTAGGGCACGGAGACAAGTAGACTGGGAGTGGGGAAAATAAAGTGTACGTCATAGAGGAAGAGCGCAATGAAATGGTGGAGGCACATTTTGAACGTAGAGAGGCGTTGCTGTTGGGTGTTAGCAACAACGATGTCGTGCAGCAAGGAAATCAGGAAGACGAAAGTGATATGGTTAGTCTTGAGGGGACGAACAGTGTCAGATCGCATTTGATAGAAGATGTGAGCATACGACAACACATCGAAGCAAGGTGGTTATTAGAAGTCCGAACGGTGATGGCAGGGAAGTATCAGAACGAATGATGCGGAAACAACATCACTGAAATCCAGTGTGAGTAAGAGGAATTCAATCTGGTGGCATTTTTAATGGAAATGGAGAAGAAAATTGATGGACTAAAACGAATGGAGGAGAAAATCAATGAATTAGTACGAGATAATAACGAGACAAGGACGGACATAAGAAATATCGGTGCTCAGGTAAATCAGATACGAGAAGAACACAAGTCATGGGCGAATAAACTCCAGGAAAACCTACGTAAAATAACCACCAAAGCAATCAAAAGTTTAAAAATTGCACATGAACCTAATAAGACGGCAGCAAGTTACGCAAGACGAGTAGCAGCTGAAGCATGGAAAACGAGTAAAAGCACAGAACAGCAAGGACGAAAGGCAGTGATCAATTTGAACAAGAAGGTAGAAAGCGTGGAAAAGCGGAAAAATGACGCTGGTATGTGGTTGAATGGAAAGACTTGATTCGAAATCATAGACATCATTTCCACCAGAAAGCGTAGCAGTAGAAATTTGAGAAGCTACTGTAAATTTCTTACGACCTCAATCAGCACACCATCTACTGTCTGCGATCCTTCTCAATCAACCATCGCCTATAACCCAGTCGATACACTGCCGAAACTCTGACATGGCATCAAGACAGAATGCATTACAAATACTGGAGAAATATCTAACGACGTTATGAGGACGTTTGCAAATACTGGTTTCATACCACATTCTTTAGCCAAATCACTTTCTAGATTTCGTTATATTATTACGAGGTTGTTTGGTCGACCACGTGTAACTGCACTGTTGGTCTGATAATATGCACTCCAACTATCGCCGTGTATATTCAGTGTCATGGTATTTTTCTGGAAAAAACCTCGATTTATAAATCCAGTATAGCTTTTAACATGGATACTTGTATGCGTATGTAGAATCAAGACCACTTGTGACAGTAGCATACAGTAATTGTTGGGATCGTTTTTTTTTTAAACATCTGGCGGTTTGTAAGACGATTACACCTCTCTTTGTAAGACACAGTGGTACCACTCACGAGAAAAACTTATGAGACATGTCCACCCATCGCTGATTTTCCGTCAGTATCATTTCCTATCCCCAGCATTCATTTATTGGTCAAGTATTATACTTAGTAGTAGGGGGTGCCTGATAGGTTTGCCTTCAGCATCAGCCTTATTAAGTATGTGTTTGTGTTCCAACATGTGCAAAGGAAAGAACTATGTCCAATCATAAGGAGGGTATGGACTTGACATGGAATGCTGTAACAGAAAAGGGAAGTGTATGTCAAGTTATTTCTATGTCCAGATATTTCTATTTCCAGAGCCATAGCTGTCAGCAGGGTGTATTTACGAAACTTCGCTCATTGTTAAATGTTGTTCAATTGAGAGCACAATTGTAACATTTAATTCTAAGTATAGTGATCAAATATTTATCTGACCGGTTTCCTAACACGATTCTGTCTAGAGGTGCGCAGTGTGCCAAGGTGGCTTTGTGGCGGGAATTACACTACTGGCCATTAAAATTCCTGCACCACGAAGATGACGTGCTACAGACGCAAGATTTAACCGACAGGAAGAAGATGCTGCGATATGCAAATGCTTAGCTTTTCAGAGCATTTACACAAGGTTGGCGCAGGTGGCGAAACCTACAACGTGCTGGCATGAGGAACGTGTACAACCGATTTCTCATACACAAACAGCAGTTGACCGGCGTTGCCTGGTGAAACGTTGTTGTGATGCCTCGTGTAAGGAGGAGAAATGCGTACCATCACGTTTCTGACTTTGATAAAGGTCGGATTGTAGCCTATCGCGATTGCGGTTAATCGTATCGCGACATTGCTGCTCGCGTTGGTCGAGATCCAATGACTGTTAGCAGAATGTGTAATCGGTGGGTTCAGGAGGGTAATACGGAACGCCGTGCTGGATCCCAACGGCCTCGTATCACTAGCAGTCGAGATGACAGGCATCTTATACGCATGACTGTAACGGATCGTGCAGCCACATCTCGATCCCTGAGTCAACAGATGGGGGCGTTTGCAAGACAACAACCATCTGCACGAACAGTTCGACGACGTTTGCAGCAGCATGACTATCAGCTCGGAGACCATGGCTGCGGTTACCCTTGACTCTGCACCAGAGACAGGGGCGCCTGAGATGGTGTTCTCAACGACGAACTTGGGTGCACGAATGGCAAAACGTAATTTTTTCGTATGAATCCAGGTTCTGTTTACAGCATCATGATGGTCGTATCCGTGTTTGGCGACATCGCGGTGAACGCACATTGGAAGCGTGTATTCGTCATCGCCATACTGGCGTATCACCCGGCGTGATGGTATAGGGTGCCACTGGTTACACTTCTCGGTCACCTCTTGTTCGCATTGACTGCACTTGGAACAATGGACGTTGCATTTCAGATGTGTTATGACCCGGGGCTCTACCCTTCATTCGATCCCTGCGAAACTCAACATTTCAGCAGGATAATGCAAGACTGCATGTTGCAGGTCCTGTACAGGGCCTTTCTGGATACAGAAAATGTTCGACTGCTGCCCTGACCAGCACATTTTCCGGATCTCTCACCAATTGAAAACGTCTGGTCAATGGTGGCCGAGCAACTGGCTCATCACAATACGCCAGTCACCACTCTTGATGAACTGTGGTATCGTGTTGAAGCTGCATGGGCAGCTCTACTTGTACACGCCATCCAAGCTCTGTTTGTTTCAAATGGCTCTGAACACTATGGGGCTTAACTTCTGAGGTCATCAGTCCCCTAGAACTTAGAACTACTTAAACCTAACTAACCTAAGGACATCACACACATCCATGCCCAAGACAGGATTCGAACCTGCGACCGTAGCGGTCGTGTGGTTCCAGACTGTAGCGCCTAGAACCGCTCGGCCACTTCGGCCGGCAGCTCTGTTTGACTCAGTGCCCAGGCATATCAAGGCCGTTATTACGGCCAGAGGTGGTTCTTCTGGAAACTGATTTCTCAGGATCTGTGCACCCAAATTGCGTGAAAATGTAATCAAATGTCAGTTCTAGTATAATATATTTGTCCAATGAATACCCGGTTATCATCTGTATTTCTTCTTGGTGTAGCAATTTTAAGGCCAATAGTGTATTCACGTTTCCCGCTAACGGCAGAAGCTGTCCAAATGCAGAGGCCCGTTGGGATGCACCAATGAGGCTAACTTGACCGTGACGTCCTCTAGACGGCCGAATAGCGAACTAATACATAGTATGTGTTGGACAGCTTTCGTGATTGTGTAGAAATTAGAGAAGATTCAATATGGATATGTGTTGGCACTCGGCAATTATTCCCTCCCATGTAAAACGTCCAGTTTTCTGCTTCTGCACGTTTCCCATCTTTATTTGGATGTGAGAACATCGATTGTGGTGTGCACATATAGCAGGTAAAAGATGGGTGGAAGACATGTTTGTTTGTTCTCTAGCCATTGTTGACTTTGTAAATTATAAGAATGATTTGGGGTCACTGAAATTGGTATCTGCAAGTGGGAAGATCAGTTTCCTGTATTGTTTTTCGAATTCTCTCTTAAAGGTCTTCACAGACGGGATGAGGTTCTAGTTACTCAGTGGTTTTGAGCACGCTCCACCTTGCTAATGTTTCAGGTTTCTAGAGAAATAATTTCCTGTCTATATCTTCGGAATTATAATGTGGGAGCGATACTGCTTTGCAAGCGACATTGCTGTTTGCTTGATATCGAGAAGTATCGCATAAGTGGTATGATATTCTGGCAAAACATGTGAAATTACATATGTACTCTTAATCCCAGAGTCTGGAGATAGGTGCAGAAAGCAAGCAACCAAGCAGGTCGGGGCCAGAAACAGTATCACCTTTGCACCGAGGGGAAACGATGCCGTCTTTGTACAACAGTTTGAAGACTGACTTCAAGTATTGTGCCACTTTCCGTTGTTGCCAGATGTATCCAAGATAGCAGCGATGACGTCATACAACATGGCGGCCTGTAGACTTGGCAACACTGCATGGCACCATCCAAGATGGCGCCCATAATGACATCCAAGATGGAGGAGTTTGGCAGTAAGTTTGAATTTTGGTGGGAAGAAGGTCAACTGGGCTACCTCCACTAACCTAACCCACCTCCCCTCCCTTCCCCCAGGAAAATGGTGGGAAGTTGAAATTCCAACAGGATAATGCATCACACCATGATTATGTCTACAAACCTAAGAAAATGGCGAGAAAATATTTCAATTGGCCTACCTCCACTAACCCAAGTCATCTGACTGCCACCTCCTGCTAGGAACTGGTGCCAATTTGAATTTTGGCGGTAAAGAAAGGTAACTTGGGCTATCTGTACTAACCTAAGAAAATTGCAGGAAAGAAATGGCAGCTGGGCTACCTCCACTATCCTAAGTCACCCGACTGTCTCCTCTTTCTAGGGACTGGGGGGGAAAGGACTCGATCAGTGCTTGACATAAGTCTTTATTATTTTTCATGCACTATTTTATTTAAACAATTAGAGACACTACCAATATCCAGTGTGGTCTCCAAGGAGTCCAGACTCCAATTGACCGAGTACACAGTACCACCTCCTGAGAGTGCTGTCATCCCACCTGTGACATAATCCAAGATGGTGTCTGGCAAGATGGCTTCCATGATGTCAGTTGATGACACAAGTACCATTATCCAAGATGGCAGGAAACAGTGTGTTCGCCATGAGGTCCAGGTCTAGTATACAGTACCACCACCAGAGAGCACTGTCGTCAGTTCCATAATGTAATCCAAGATGATGGTCTGGGGTGGGGGAAATGGTGGGGAAAGGAGTCTACCTGCACTGGACATAAGTCTTTATTTTGCACACAGTGTCTCCACCATGTGATCTAGAGTCCAACTGGCCTAGTACACAGTACTGCCACTAGAGGGTACTGTCATCCCTCATGTGACATAATCCAAGATGGTGGTCTGGAGGGGGCAAATGGTGCGAAAATGTCTCAGCCTGCACTGGGCTGCTGGAGAGACAAAGGAAGGAGTGTACTTTATTTATTTTGGATCAATTTATTTATGGATGGAGTATATTTATCATACTGATACAGAACCCATGCTCTGACATGTTTGAGGTCACTCCTCACAGCGTGCAGATCTATAAACTACACCTAGATAACGCTCTGCAGACACACAAACAACCGTTAAATTACCTAAATAATTTCAGTACAGACATGCAAACTGGTCCTAAATAATGCAGTACACAGATGTACAGGCATGAAATTAACTTGTAAACTGTCCAAATAGTGCATAGCGCAGCTTACAGACCTGCTCGAAAAATAATACAACAGAAACGCAATCAATGTTCACAATCACCGCCCACCGCCCCCCAGTGCACTAGACCTCACAGGAGGCTACAGGCAGCACCAGCGATGTGACGCGGCCATCAGCTGTCAAACCATGCACAGGCGCTCGTTCGGGTCCTGCAAGCATGAGGCAGCGATATCCCTCTCATACTTGTTACCTGAGTAATCCCTCTCGAAATATGTGTTCACCTAGCACCGATGCTGACGCGATTGGATGGGAGCATAGACACTCCAGGAGCAGGTGCGCTGACGCGGCTGCAAGTCACAGCCGGATGCAAGCCAGTGCGAGCCATTGCTCTCACACTGCTGCAGGTGAAAGCTGGGCCTATTTTTGGGTATACAGTCAGTGTTATATTGACATCACAGAATTCCAAGGCGCACTCACACCGGTCTCATACGCAACACGCCTCTGGGCAGCACGTGTATTTACCATTGATGACAGAGTAGCACAGTGAGCATTGTTCCTAGCTGGACATGCAAGCTGCATCTATCCATGCTTAACTGCCCAGCATGACTGACGCAACGCCATGAAGTGCATGTGCGTAGCTACAAACCATCGGAAGTGCATCTAACAAGGTTCTCAATCTTATACTAAGAAATGAGTCGACCTCTAGGAAATTGTATAGTATCCCAGAAATATTTAACGCTCCCCTTCTTGATATCTCAGCTTGTATGCACGGAAATCCTTGCTCTAAGGGAACCTGTTTACGAAAATACCGCAGAATAACATTGAATGCATTCTTCCTCGCGGTCTTAACGTGGTACCCCGTCCATCACGTGTTACCATTCCAGCTTTCAACATACACAAACGTTCCCTCCGCTATGTAGAGACTCCTATTTCCCAGCACAAAGGATGTGGATGGATCAAGCATTGTGACTGGCTATTATCGAATTTACCCTCCAAATTACTGATGCGACCGGTGTGGAAGCACCATCCGCCTTTTCTTTCTTTCTGCAGATGAGAATTTCAGCTGGAAAAAAACTATTTTACACAGCTAGGCATAAGGCATCTACGATTAAACCCTGCAAAGTCCCCTACATATCGTCGAATACAGAAACACTCTTACTCAATTAAACTGCTCTCCCACTGAGGACATAAACTTGAATATTAGAGCGTGAAACAGAATTTCAACCCAGCAATATATCACTGTGTACCATGTCGATGTAGTAAACATACAAAATCGCCCCTTTTACATCATTCGTACATATACTGCGAAGACAGACAGCATCGTATATACTCCTGGCAGCGCTAGATATCCCCATGCGAGGTCAGTGGTCATCCACCCCCGATAGGTAACCAGAGCGCCCTCAGTGGATCTAAGTCACTCTCAGAACTGTTCTACAAATTCGGGCTCGTTCCCCTTGCAACAAACGCGTTACTGTTTCCGGTCTGGACCTGCTTGCTTGCTTGCTTTTTTCTACACACATCTCCAGACTCTCGTATTACAAGAACACATGTATTTTTGCACGGTTTGCACAGAGCAGTAGCCTACCGAACGTTCACGCAACATAATTCGGGAGATATAGACTGGAAATTATTTCTCTACAAACCCGAAACTTTAGCGTTTATCCTGTCCAAGAAGACCTTTACATGAGAACTCGAAATAAATAGAGGAAAAAGATATTTCCACTCGTGAATACCAATGTCGGTGATGCAACATATTACAAATCATCCCTGTAATTTACAAAGTCAACTAAGATGTTTCTCATGTCGAGTAAACAAGCAGACGTCTCTTTCACCTGCTAGAAGCACACACCACAATCGATGTTTCCTCAACTAAATAAAGCCGCGAAATGTGCAGAAGCAGTCAACCGAGCAATATGCATGGGAGGGAATAACGATCGAGCGCAAACACACCTCCATAGTCAATCTTCTCAGATTTCCATACGATCACGAAAGCTGCCCAGCACATACTAAGTATTAGTTCACTATTCTGCTGTCTGGAGGACGACAAGGTTAACTCAGCTACATTCCTGCATTCCAACAGGCCTTTGCATTCAGATGGCTCCTGCCGTTAACGGGAAATGTGAATCATTCCCTCACAGGTCACCGGCGCTGCAGGCCAAGCACGCGTAGAAAGAATGATCCTACGAAATCGTTCACATATAAATTTCATCCCTGTACTTACAACTAAATGTTACCATTGTGGTCTCAGTTGAACGATATTCGAGAATGAGCGAAGTATCAGAAATACGCCATGCTGACGGTTGTGGCCTTGGAAATAGAAATATCTGTATCATTCTTATGACTTGATGTACTCTTCCCTTTGCTTTCACAGTATTCCACGTCAAATCCATACCTTCCTTATGACTGGACATAGTCACTTCCTTTGAAAATTTTGGAACAAGATGCTCAAGGCGAACCTATCATGCATCCTCTACTACTAAGAATAATATTTTATCAATAACTGATTGCTGATATACGAAATAATACCGACCGAAAATGAGTGATGGGTGGACATGTCTCATAAATTTTTCTTGTGAGCGGTATCACTGTGTCTTAGAAAGAATTGCCAGATGTTAAAAAACACGATCATAACATCTACTGTATGTTACTGTCACAAGTGGTCTTGGTTCTACAGGTGCATACAAGTATCCATTTTAAAAGCTATACTGGCTTCATGAATCGAGGTATGACATTACCTCTGAATTAAGTTTTTTTTTTTTTTTTTTTTTTTTTTTTTTGCAGACAAATACTGTGACAGTGAATATAGGCGGTGATCGCCAGAGTGTATAGTATCAGACCAACAGTGTGGTTACATGGAGGACGAATTTAGAAAGTGATTCGGCTAAGAAACATGGTATGAAACTGGTATTTGCAACTTCCTCACGCTACAGCCTCTAGGCATTTCTCCAGTATTTGTAATGCAATTGGCCTCGATTCCATGTTAGATGTTCAGTGATATATTGCCTGGATTATAGGCGATGGTTGATTGAGAAAGGTCACAAACAGTAGATGGTGTGCTGATTGAGGTCGTAAGACATGTACACTAGCTTTTCAGATCTCTAGTGTTACGCTATCCGCTAGAAATGCTGTCTGGGATTTGGAATCAAGAGTCTCCATTCAACCACATACCTCTGTTGAATCCTATGGAGAAGTCCTTTAATGGTTACAGCCACTAGTGAATCATATTTCTGGCACTCTCAAAACTCAAAACGAGCCACCTTTCTAGAACCTATCTCTTACAGTAAAGTTCCGACATCGTTTTAGGTAGTCCCTATACATCTTGCAACTACTGCCTTTCCTGCAGCTTTACGCATATGGTCGTTCAAATTTAAGTCGGAACTGAATAGAAATCGGAGAAAGCAATATCTACCACCTTCTGAAACCTGTGTAGAAACAGGCTAAGCTGAGTTAGTGCTACAGGACTGTGTTTTGACCATTCGATGGAGACGGGGACGTATTGTCGTAGCTCCGCCAACTGTGCACGATGTGTAAGGTCAGTGCCAAATGAAGCCTGCTCCTGCAACACGAAGTAGTAAAAAGACACTACGGGAACTGGGAGAAGGATGAGGGTTTTGCTGCTGCACTGTGGTACATCCCCAAACTAAACTCACGCTCATAAATTAAGGATAATTGCAGAATGTGGTGCCACACAACGTGGCACTACACAAAACTGGCGCTAATAGAATAGGCACATAGGGAACACACACGACACAGATCTGTAAGTGTACGCTAATAGGTGATAAGTTGAGAAAACCGTCCCGAGACTTATGTGCTACAAAACGCTACTGTTTCCTGCGCATGTGCCCCGACATTAGTATGGGATATGATCACCATGCACACGTACACAGGCCGCACAATGGGTTGGCATACTCTGGATCAGGTGGTCGTGGAGCTGCTAGGGTATAGCCTCCCATTCTTGCACCAGTGCCTGTCGGAGCTCCTGAAGTGTCGTAGGGGTTTGAAGACGTGCAACGATACGTCGAATGAGAGCATCCCATACGTGCTCGAGGGGGTTTAGGTCTGGAGAACAGGCAGGTCACTCCATCCGCCTGGTATCTTCTGTTTTAAGGTACTCCTCCATGATGGCAGCTTGGTGGGGTCGTGCGTTATCATCCATCAGGAGGAAAGTGGGACCCAATGCACCCCTGTAAAGGCGGACATACTAGTACAAAATGTACTCCCAATACACCTGCATATCATTGACAGAGGAACTGTAACAAGTCAGGTATAATGGGATTACATTTTGAACTAGTACCTGGACTCGTCCGAGAACATAACCTGGGACCACTGTTCCAATGACCTTGTGCTGTGTTCTTGACACCAGGCTTTACGGGCTCTCCTGTGACCAGGGGTCAGTGGAATGCACCTTGCAGGTCTCTGGGCGAATAATCCCATGTCTGTTCAGTCGTCTGTAGACTGTGTGTCTGGAGACAACTGTTCCAGTGGCTACGGTAAGGTCCCGAACAAGGCTACCTGCAGTACTCTGTGGCTGTCTGTGGGCATTGATGGTGAGACATCGGTCTTCTTGTGGTGTTGTGCACTGTGGACATCCCATACTAGAGCGCCTGGACATGTTTATCATCAGATGGAATCCTTGCCATAATCTTGAGATCACACTTTGTGGGATACGGAGGGTCTGTGATACGACCTGCTGTGTTTGACCTTCCTCCAGTCGCCCTAGTATTCTACCCCTCATAACGTTATCAATATGTGTTCTTTGAGCCATTTTCAACACACAGTCACCATTAGCACGTCTGAAAACGTCTGCACACTTACTCGCTGCGCCGTACTCTGACATGCACCAACACACCTCTGCGTATGTGGACTGCTGCCAGCGCCACTGTGGGATGACCGCAGGTCAAATGCACCGCATGGTCATACCCTGAGGTGATTTAAACCCGAAAACTGCCCACCAGAGCGTTTTTTCACCATATATCAGCATTATCCTTAATTTATGAGCATGAGTGTACATACAAGTACTGCTGTCCGAAGCAGATCGGCGTCCCCCAGGACCCATTCACGTCTATGGGGCCAACATGATATCATCATTATTCTGTACCATCCAACAGAGAAACATTACGAAATATAAAAGCTCCACTAACTTCATCCGATATAGAACTCGATAAGATTTTTACCGCGTCTCTCTCCTCCCATATATCGAAAACAAATACTGTCTGCGTGCCGGCATTGAGCACATGTGACAATCCTATTAAATATGCAGGTAGTGATCAACTGCACAGACCAGTTTAAAGTTTCATCACCTGTACTGCAGGAGGATGACCGTATCCCACAGATTATATTGTAAGTCTAAGAGACCCTCCCTGTGACACTGTGTCGTTTGAAACATTGTTTTTTCGTGTTGTAACACGCTTTGTACACTGCCATACATGTTTTTCCTTGCACAACGAATTCGAAGTCTCTGTCAGGTTCTGAACTGATATTGACACGTTCTGATCCATTGCTTCTCACAGAAAACTAGTGTTGCACAGTATAAGCCATATTGTTACTGCTGCTACCATAACACAAACCACACACTAAATGATTTTAAATGAAGGACAGTTACGACATAAGGAAACTGGAAGAGTTTGGCGGCGTTGTGGGGAGTTTCCAAACCACTGTCCCAAGGCGATTGGTGACATCCACATTTAAACTCATCTGTCAGAGTGATGAAATAGCTGATGGCTCTGCATTCCATTTCGACTGATTCCTCATACTGCAGTCATGTACGCAATCACTGTTTCAGTGCTAGCCATCCCCAGAAGGTGTTGCCCTCTGTCAAAACTCTTTCTCCAACTCAAACAAGCGATGTCAGTCAATCATTATGTGGTAACCAACAGCATACCAGTGGACAAATGGGATGGAAAAGACACCGTCACTGTACTGAAATAATAAGCATCACAGTTGATAGTGCAAACAATTTTAGCAATTTTACAGTAATTTCAACTCCGACCAATGATGTGACAGCCTCTTTCCCAATTTCAGTATCATAGCTAAACTGTCCCTTCTCTACTTTGCGAGTATCATTGCGAATGTAGGTAAATGACTGTGCACTACGTCCATTCATTGTTAATTCTCGAACATATACATCATCAGAGTATACCAGACAGCACTCTACATATTTCTAGCACCTCTAGCATAGTGCTTAATTTACGATCTACCTCTGTGCGGATGGGAGTCAGAGAACATTCTCGCAGTCTTAGGATGAAATTAGAGAGTGAAAGACGCCCTCGCACTGTCTTTGACTAACCCGCCCTGCAGCACCGTTGCCGATTTACAGACGGAATAAGTTTCTAGTTACTGAGTGATTTACAGCACACCCCACCTCGCTAAAGTTTCAGGTTTCTAGAGAAATAATTTCCAGTCTATATCTTCGGAATAATGTGGCGCGAGCGTTACAACTATGCAAGCGATATTGCTATGTGCTTGATACCGAGAAGTGTGACGTAAATGCCGGCCGGTGTGGCCGAGCGGTTCTAGGCACATCAGTCTGGAGCCGCGTGACCGCTACGGTCGCAGGTTCGAATCCTGACTCAGGCATGGATGTGTGTGATGTCCTTAGGTTAGTTAGGTTTAAGTAGTTCTAAGTTCTAGGGGACTGATGACCTCAGATGTTAAGTCCCATAGTGCTCAGAGTCATTTGAACCATTTGAGACCAAGAGATGAATGCACTAAGCAGGTTCAGAAGGATGTAGGTTGTAGTAATTACTGAGAGATGAAGAGCCTTGCACAGGATAGAGTAGCATGGAGAGCTGCATCAAACCAGTCTCAGGACTGAACACCCCAACAACAACATACACTGATAAGTATGTGTCTGGTTCCCAATATTCTTGTGAGTCTGGAGATGGCCTTAGAACGTGTAGCAAGTAACAAGCAGGACGGGACCAGAAACTGTAATGCCGTTGTTCAGAGATGAGTCTTGCCCATCTTTGGTGCATCAGTTCAGTGAGTCTGAGAAAACTTATGGATTATTACGATTTGGCTCGCGGGTCCCCCTGGGCAGGTGAATAGTGAACTAATACCCAGTTTGTGTTGAGTTGCCTTCGAGACCACGTGTGTTGCATTTATACTCTGCAGAAATTTGAAAAGATTCAGTACTATGAGTGTTTGCACTGGGAGTATCGATAGCGTTCTCCCGGGATATGGGGTCGTCCACAGCTGGCTGGCCTCACTCTCTGGTTGATACGCTCTTCCACAGCTGCAGTCATGGGCTACGTTTACTGTGGTAGTTTCCACTGCCAGCACTGCACAGTGGCATGGTGAATACGTGGGACATATTTGACGATCTGTAGATCACTTTTCTAGGGTTTAACTGTCAATGCAATATGGTGATCTGTACAAAATAATTTTTTGCCGCTGAAAGTCTTACCTGCTTCCACACCGGCAGCATCAGTAATTTGATGGATAAATTCAGTAAGAGCCAATCAGAATTCATTTACAAGAAATCCTTTGTGCTGGGGTACAGAAGCCTCTACATAGTGGTGAGAATGTTTGTGTTTTGGAGATGTTTGTTGAAAGCAGGACTTAACGATTTCCAAGAAGGGTAACACATGATGGACGGGGTGCCTTGTTAGGACCATGAGGAAAAATTCAGTCGGTGTTATTCTCTGCTATTTTTGTGCGTCATGCGAGGATTTCACAGTGATGCATCAGCCACGCTGGGGTTGATGGGGGATAAACGCATACACGGCTAGACACAGCTCACATGTCCCTTTAGGATCGCTAGGAACAATGCAGCCTGTGCTATTCTGGGAAGCATTGGAACGAATTTCTATAGCGCGACCTGTGTCGTCAGTATCCATAGGTAGAGAGGTATCGTGCCAGCAATGGTAAACATGTGCGCGCAGCCCAGAGGCGTCTTGCGTATTGGAGCAGCGTGAATACACTGTCTGGCATGCGCATCCAGAGGATGTCTTGGCTATTATTTACATAGACATGTGACATCAGTATAGCGCTCGAAGAACTCTAACTGTATACCCAAAAATAGACACGATTTCACCTGCTGGCTGTGTGCTGCAGAACACCTGTGTGGTGTTGGCGGCGTCGACATGTGCGCACATTGGAACAGTTCATTGATACATCGCGGTTGAAGCTAGTTCGAAAGAGTTTTTTATGTGCACTGAGTGTTTGTGCACAGTATTATTTTTGGCTGTTTAAGCGTTGTGAGAGTGTTTACAGAACCTTTTACTTGCACTATTTTGACAATTTATGAGTTGTTTGCGTGTCTGTTGTATTATTTTGCAAGCAGGTCTGTAGGCTGTGGTATGCATTATTTCAGTAATTTACGAGTTATTTGGGTGCCTGTGATCAGTGTACTGCATTATTTCGACAGTTTATAATTAGTGAGCGTGTCTGCAGAGCGCTTTATATGCATTATTTTGACAACTTACGAGTTGTTTTCGTGTCTGCACGTCAGTGTACTGCTTATTTCGTATATTTACGAGTAGTTTGCAGGTCTATATGCTGTGTACTGCATTATTTCGGTAATTTGCGAGTTCTTTGTGTGTCTGTATATCAGTGTACTGCATTATTTCGGTAATTTAGGACTTGTTTGCATGTCTGTGTGCTGTGTATTGTGACCCCAAGCACGGCAGGGCGAGTGTTTTCTATCAGTGTAATAAATGTACTACGTCAAATCCATCCCTAAATAAAATGCTTGGAAATAAATAAAGTGCACTTTTTCCTCTCTCCAGCAGGCCAGCACAGGGTGAGTCATTTTCCCGCCATTTTTCACACAGACTGCCATGGGATGATAGCACACTCTGGTGTCAGTACTGTGTACTAGGTCAGTTGGGCTCTGGACCTCAGGGTGGACATAGTGGATGAAGCTACTGCCTCAAATTGTTTAAATAAGCACTGCATGCAAAATAAAGACTTACATCCATCCTATCCAGCACAGGTTGAGTCCTTTCCCCCCCAACTCCTAGGAAGAGGTGGCAGTCAGATGACTTAGGTTAGTGGAAGTAGCCCAAGTACCCTATTTTACCGCCACTTTCTTAAGTTAGTGAAGGTAGCTGTGGTGTGTTGCATTGTCCTGCTGAAATTTGAAGTTGCCGCCATTTTCTGGTGGAGGGGAGGGGGTAGAGAAGGGGGTTAGGTTAGTGGAGGTAGCCCAGTTGACCTATTTCCCCGACAAAATTTGAACTACCCACCATGACATCATTGTGACATCGCTATATCTATCGCCGCCATCTTGGATCCGCCATCTCGAATACATTTGGCAAAAATGTAGAGTGGCTAGAACATACTCTGTTCCACTACTCGTGTCCCTTCTTCTTGTCAGTTTTTTGCACATATTCCTTTCCTTGCCGATACTATGGAGAAGCTCCTCATTCCTTATCTTTTCAGTCCGATAATTTTCAACGTTCTTCTATAGCACCACATCTCAGATGCTTTGATTTTCTTCTTTTCTGGTTTCCCCACAGTCCATATTCCATTACTATAAAATTCTTCTTCATCAAATTCAGCCCTGTGTTTTATACTAGTAGAATTCTCTTGCCCAGGAATGCTCTTTTTACCAACACTAGTCCGCATTTCATGTCTTCTTTGTTCCATCCATCATGGGTTATTTGGCTGTCTAGCCAGCAGAATTCTGTAACATCATCTATTTCGTTATCACCAATATTAATGTTAAGTTTACCACTGTTTTCATTTCTGCTGCTTCGCCTTACTTTTGTATTTCTTCTACTTACTCTCAGTCCATATTCTGCTTTACCAGTATCTGATTTCGGAATCTCTGCCTGTCCACGACGTAATCTAATTAAAATCTTCCGGTATGTCCCGACCTTTTCGAAATGCAACGTCTGCTCTTGTGAGTCTTTAACAGAGTATTCACTATTACTAGCTGAAATTCCAGAATTCAATTAGTCTTTCTTCTCTCTCATTCCTAGTAGGCTACGAAGCCCACATTCTCCCACGTCCCTTACTTCTACTCCTTCCCCTACAACTGCATTCCAATCCCCCATGACTATTAGATTTTCATTTCCCTTTACGTACTGAATTTCCTGTTCAGTGTCTTTTTACACTTCCTCTATCTCTTTATCTTCCTCTAGCGACGTCGGCACGTATATCTGAACCTTAACAATAATCCCTACTTTCTTCTTTTTTTCTTTTCTTTTTTTTTAGAACTAGCAATATACGTCCTCAATTAGTTGCTGGATGTATTCCAATCTCTGTCTTCCTCTACAGTTTTTGCCCTCTACACCTCCCTCTAGTACTATGGAAGTCATTCCCTGATGCCTTAACACACGTCCCATCATCCTGTCCCTTCTCGATGTCAGTAATTTCCACATATGCCTTTTCTCTCCAATTCTGTACAGAACCTCCTCTTTCCTTATCTTATCAATCCATCTAATTTTCAACATTCGTCTGTAGCACCACATCTCAAATGCTTAGATTCTCTTCTGTTCTAGTTTTCCCAAAGTCCATGTTTCACTACCACACAATGCTGTGCTCCAAACATACATTCTCAGAAATTTCTTCCTCAAATTAAGGCCTATGTTTGATATTAGTAGACTTATCTTGGACAGGAATGCCCTTTTTGCCAGGTCTAGTCTGCTTTTGATGTTGTCGTTGCTCCGTCCGTCAGGGTTTATTTCATTGCATTCCAAAACTTCATCTGCTTCGTGACTTTCAATCCTGGTGTTAACTTTCTAGCTGCTCTCATTCCTGCTACTTCTCCTTACTTTCGTCTTTCTCCGATTTACTCTTAATCCATATTAGATTGTACAGCAGATCATGTAATGCTTATTCATTTTCACTAGCAATGTCATCAGTGAATCGTATCACTGATAAACTTCCACCTTAAATTTTAATTCCAGTCTCAACAGTTTTTTTTATTTCCATCATTGCTTCTTCGATGTGAATATTGAACAATAGGGACGTAAGACTACATCCCTGTTCTACGCTCTTCTTTAATTTGAGCACATCGTTCTTGGTCGTCCACTATTAATATTCTCATTTGGCTCTTGTACATGTTGTATATTAACTGTCTTTCCTTAGAGCTTACCCTCTTTTTCCTCAGAATTACCAACATCTTGCACCGTTCTACACCGTCGAACGCTTTTGCCGGGTCCACAAATCCTATGAACGTGTCTTGATTTCTCTTCAGTCTTCCATCCATTACCAACTGCAACGTTAGAATTGCCTCTCTGGTGTCTTTACCTTCCCTAAAGCCAAACTGCTCGTCATCTAATTCATCCTCAATTTTCTTTTCCATTATTCTGTTCATCATTCTTGTAAGTAACTTGGATGCATGAGCTATTAATCTGATTATGCAGTAATTCTCGCACTTGTCAGCTCTTGCAGTCTTCGGAATTCTGTGAATGATAATTTTTGGAATGGCAGATGATATGTCACCAGACTCACAAATCCTGCTCACTAATATGACTAGCCGTTTTGTTGCCACTTACCCCAATGATTTTAGAAATTCTTCTGGAATGTTATTCATCCCTTCAGCCTTATCTAATCTTAAGTGCTCCAAAGCTCTCTTGAATTCTGAATCCCTTATCTCTTCTAAATCGACTCCTGTTTCTTCTTCTATGACATCAGACATATCTTCCGCCTCATAGAGGCCTTGAACGTAGTCTTTCCACCTATCCACTGTGCCCTCTGCATCTAGCAGTGGAATTCCCGTTACACTCTTAATATTACCACCCTTCCTTTTAATTTCACCGAAGGTTGTTTTGAATTTCCTATCTGCTGAGTCAGTCCTTCCGACAAACATTTCTTTTTCGATTAATTCACATTTCTGATGCAGACATTTCGTCTTAGCTTCCCTGCACGTCCTATTTATTCCATTCCTCAGTGACTTGTATTTCTTTATTCCTGAATTTCCCTGAAAATTTTTGTACTTCCTCCTTTCATCAATCAATTGAAATATTTCCTGTGTTACCCATGGTTCTTTCGCAGTTAGCTTCTTCGTACTTATGTTTTTCTTTCCAGTTTCAGTGATTGTCATTTTTAGAGATGTCCATTCCTATTCAGCTATACTGACTACTGAGCTATTCCTTATTGCTGTATCTATGGAATATTCGCTATTACTAGCAGAAATTTATTAGAGAATTCAATTAGTCTTTCTCCTCTCTCATTCCTTGTCTCGAGCCCGTATTCTCATGCAACCTATACTTCTATTCCGTCCCCTACAACCGCATTCGTATTCCCCATGACTATTAGATTTCCATCTCGCTTTATGTACTGTATTACCCTTTCAGTATTCTCATATACTTTCTCCGTCTCTTCATATTCAGCTTGCGGTGGCGGCATCGCTGTTGGTGCTGGTGTGCTGTAGGTTCTGATAAGAACTACCCTACCACGGAAGTGTCCAAAAAAATGGTTCAAATGGCTCTGAGCACTATGGGACTTAACATCTGAGGTCATCAGTCCCCTAGAACTTAGAACTACTTAATCCTAACCAACCTAAGGACATCACACACACCCATGCCCGAGGCAGGATTGGAACCTGCGACCGTAGCAGTCGCGCGGTTCCGGACTGAAGCGCCTAGAACCGCTCGGCCACAACGGCCGGCTGGAAGTGTTCACTGTAACACACTCTCTGCCCTACCTTCCTATTCATAACGAATCCTACTCCCGTTATATCAATTTCCTATACTCATCTGAACAGAAATCTTAATTCCATTTCCCATCACTGACTCTTACTATATCTAAATTGAGCCTTAGCATTTCGCTTTTCAGAATTTCTAGGTTCTCTATCACGTTCAGACATCTGGTATTCCACTCCCAGACTCGTAGAACGTTTTCTTTTCGTTGGTTATTCAATCTATTTCTCGTGGTCACTTCCCCCATGGCAGACCCCGACCAGAGATTCGAGTGGGAGCTAGTACGGAATCTTTTGCTAATGGAGAGATCATCATGACACATTTTCAGTTACAGTCCACATGTCTTTAATGCAATGGTTTGCATTGCCTCCTGTATCCTCATGCCGTTCATGATTCTTCCATCTTTGGGGGTTGTTTCCCACCGCGAGGACAAGAGAGTTCCCCGAATATTTGTCCGGTCCTCCGTCTTCTTTGACAAGGCCGGTGGCTGAATAAAGGTAGCTTCTTCAGCTGGAAATCATCGGCCACCATTCTGGTGATTTTCATTAAAAATTTAAAAATTTAAACTGAGGCGGGGTTCGAACCCGGTACCGAGGACTTTTTGATTACTAGGCTAAGACACTACCCTGTTTTTCGTTGTATATGCTCACGTGATATCCTTTTTAAGTTCGTCACTGACTGTTTCACTCAGTTTTTGCATTACATAGGACAGCCATCTGTCTGCCCGAACACCATGAGTCGCCATGCCGGCGCCTCTAGACCACAAATGCAGCGAACATTCCGCTGGTGAGTAATAGATTAATTGTGGAGATGTTAAACATGGCTTTGTGACATCCTTCCTAGGAGTGCAAGTCCAGAAATTCATTCATGAATAGGCAAGAAGGTTGGTGTTTTACATCCCGATGACGATGCGGTCTTTAGAGACGGAGCACAAAGCCGAATTACGGAAGAATATTGTATCTGAACAAAAGTATCTGAACATCTGTCAGAAATTAATATGGGGTGTGGCCGTCAATCGCCTTTGTGACGGTTTCAACTCTGCTAGGGACTTTGAATGCGATATCTGAATGTCTGTTGAGGAGTGGCAGCCCAGTTTTACTAAAAAGCTGAAAGGAGAGAAGGTAGTGGTGCTGGACGCTCGGTTGTTGTTGCAAGAAATGTGACTTCGGATTCTGTGTTGTTCCATGTTATGAAATACACTGCTGGCCATTAAAATTGCTGCACCAAGAAGAAATGCAGATGATAAACGAGTATTCATTGGACAAATATATTATACTAGAACTGACATGTGATTACATTTTCACGCAATTTGGGTGCATAGATCCTGACAAATCAGTACCCAGAACAACCACCTCTGACCGTAATAACGGCCTTGATACGCCTGGGCATTGAGTCAAACAGAGCTTGGATGGCGTGTACAGGTACAGCTGCCCATGCAGCTTCAACACGATACCATAGTTCATCAAGAGTAGTGACTGGCGTATTGTGACGAGCCAGTTGCTCGGCCACCATTGAGCCGACGTTTTCAGTTGGTGAGAGATCTGGAGAATGTGCTGGCCAGGGCAGCAGTCGAACATGTTCTGTATCCAGAAAGGTCCGTACAGGACTCGCAACATGCGGTCGTTCATTATCCTGCTGAAATGTGGGGATTCGCAGGGATCGATTGAAGTGTAGAGCCACGGGTCGTAACACTTCTGAAATGTAACGTCCACTGTTGAAAGTGCCGTCAGTGCGAACAAGAGGTGACCAGTGCCACCCCATACCATCACGCCGGGTGATACGCCAGTATGGCGATGACGAATACACGCTTCCTATATGCGTTCACCGCGATGTCGCCAAACACGGATGCGACCATCATGATGCTGTAAACAGAACCTGGATTCATCCGAAAAAATGACGTTTCGCCATTCGTGCACCCAGGTTCGTCGTCGAGTACACCATCGCAGGCGCTCCTGTCTGTGATGCAGCGTCAAGGGTAACCGCAGCCATGGCCTCCGAGCTGATAGTCATGCTGCTGCAAACGTCGTCGAACTGTTCGTGCAGATGATTGTTGTCTTGCAAACGTCCCCATCTGTTGACTCAGGGATCGAGACGTGGCTGCACGATCCGTTACAGCCATGCGGATAAGATGCCTGTCATCCCGACTGCCAGTGATTCGAGGCCGTTGGGATCCAGCACGGCGTTCCATATTACCCTCCTGAACCCACCGATTCCATATTCTGCTAAAAGTCATTGGATCTCGACGAACGCGAGCAGCAATGTCGCGATACAATAAACCGCAATGCGATAGGCTACAATCCGACCCTTATCAAAGTCGGAAACGTGATGGTACACATTTCTCCTCTTTACACGAGGCATCACAATAACGTTTCACCAGGCAACGCCGGTCAACTGCTGTTTGTGTATGAGAAATCGGTTGGAAACTTTCCTCATGTCAGCATGATGTAGGTGTCACCACCGGCGTCACCCTTGTTTGAAAGCTCTGAAAAACTAATCATTTGCATATCACAGCATCCTCTTCCTGTCGGTTAATTTTCGTGTCTGTAGCACGTCATCTTCGTGGTGTAGCAATTTTAATGACCAGTAGTGTATATCATACAGAAAAGAATTACTGAAATATTTACTTTCTCCATCTGTTTACCTCTGCTTGCTAATCGGCCCACTGAAAATTCGCAACAACCTACAAATTTGGTTGGTTTTGTTGGTCCGGATATTGGAATTATAAATTTAGTGACTTTCATTGAAACAGGTAACCAAACAGTTCCAGACTTGCCTGAAATACTCAGAAATTAAGGGAAACGTGTGTATTGCGATTTTGCTTCATTGAGGCATTCGAAATGGCGAACTAACAAGGGCGGATGGGAGAATCGCGTTGTGAGGATTAAACAATCGGCATGAGTGCGGTGCTACACTACTGGCCATTAAAATTGCTACACCACGAAGATGACGTGCTACAGACGCGAAATTTGACCAACAGGAAGAAGATGCTGTGAGACCCAAATGATTAGCTTTTCAGAGCATTCACACAAGGTTGGTGCCAGTGGCGACACTTAGAACTTGCTGACATGAGGAAAGTTTCCAACCGATTTCTCACACACAAACAGCAATTGACCGGCGTTGCCTGGTGAAACGTGATGCCTCGTGTAAGGAGGAGAAATGTGTACCATCACGTTTCCGACTTTGTTAAAGGTCGGATTGTAGCCTATCGCGATTGCGGTTTAACGTATCGCGCCATTGCTGCTCGCCTTGGTCGAGATCCAATGACTGTTAGCAGAATATGGAATCGGTGGGTTCAGGAGGGTAATACGGAACGCCGTGCTGGATACCAAGCAGTCGAGATGACAGGCATCTTATCCGCATGGATGTAACGGATCGTGCAGCCACGTCTCGATCCCTGAGTCATCAGATGGGGACGTTTGCAAGACAACAACCATCTGAACGAACAGTTCGACGACGTTTGCAGCAGCATGGACTATGAGCTCGGACACCATGGCTGCGGTTACCCTTGACGCTGCATCACAACCAGGAGCACCTGCGATGGTGTACTCAACGACGAACCTGGGTTCACGAATGGCAAAACGTAATTTTTTCGTATGAATCGAAGTTCTGTTTACAGCATCATTGAACAGTGGACGTTACATTTCAGATGTGTTACGACCCGTGGCTCTACCCCTCATTCGATCCCTGCTAAGCCCTGCATTTCAGCAGGATAATGAACGACCGCAAGTTGCGAGACCTGTACGGACCTTTCTGTATACAGAAAATGTTCGACTGCTGCCCTGGCCAGCACATTCTCCAGATCTCTCACCAACTGAAAACGTCGGCTCAATGGTGGCCGAGCAACTGGCTCGTCACAATACGCCAGTCACTACTCTTGATGAACTATGGTATCGTGTTGAAACTCCATGGGCAGCTGTACTTGTACACGCCACCCAAGCTCTCTTTGACTCAATGCCCAGGCGTATCAAGGCCGTTATTGCGGCCAGAGGTGGTTGTTCTGGGTACTGATTTCTCAGGCTCTATGCACCCAAACTGCGTGAAAATGTAATCACATGTCAGTTCTAGTATAATATATTTGTCCAATGAATACACGTTTATCATCTGCATTTCTTCGCCGACCGGTGTAGGCGCTACAGTCTGGAACCACGAGACCGCTACGGTCGCAGTTTCGAATCCTGCCTCGGGCATGGATGTGTGTGATGTCCTTAGGTTAGTTAGATTTAAGTAGTTCTAAGTTCTAGGGGACTGATGACCACAGAAGTTGAGTCCCATAGTGCTCAGAGCCATTATTTTTGCATTTCTTCTTGGTGTAGCAGTTTTAATGGCCAGTAGTGTAGTTGCGGCATTGCGTGATCGGAAGACCCTCCGTCACTGAGGAGCCGAGCGGTAGCTGGAGGTAGGAGGGTCCCCACTCGCCAGCAGAATGGGACGGGGGAGAGTGCGAGCTGCAGCAGCCAGAACTGCTCCGGGGCGGAAGCGGGTCGCGTGCCGGCGCTCACGTAGCCCCTTCCTCTGCGGCCCGCGGCCTGCGGCACGTCGCCACGCAGCGCCCAGGTCTGGCGTGTGCTGCCGCACGCACCGCGCCACGCGTAAGCTGCTCTCTGACTGGGTTACACGGGCCACAGCCGTCAGCAGCCGTTGCTGCAATGCCGCTATAACTGGACCGACTCCTGCTTGGGCTGGTCAAGGTTCCAGGAATGACCGACTCTAGCATCTGCCAGCAAAACCTCCTCGCTTTTCTTCTTTACTTTTTTAAAATTTATTTTTACACATTCCAGCCACATTAATGGGACCACCGCCTATGGTAGACGTCAATGTGTAAAAATCACTCAGAGACGGCAGGTGGCAGCACTACCACTGTCGGAGAGACGCGTGAAACAGTCCAGCCGGAAACGGAGAGAGTTATCTGACATCCAGAAGGTAGGAGTCGAGGTACTGGCTGAATTAAAGCTGTGAGCACGGGGCGTGAGATGTGCTTGGGTAGCTGAGTTGGTAGAGCACTTGTCCGCGAAAGGCAAAGGTCCCGTGTTCGAGTCTCGGTCCGGCACACAGTTTCAATCTGCCAGGAAGTTTCATCCAGAAGGGTATCATTATTGGCTTTCGGGCCAAGGGCACTTCCGAAGCGGCGAAGTTCGTAAACTGTTCGCATGCCGCCGTGGTTAAAGTATACGGTACAAAATGATAAAATGGCGCTATCCGAAACCGGCACCGAGGCGACCGTGGTACACCACGGGCCATGGATGACAGGGGTGAAAGACGGCTGCAGAGATGTGAACAGGGTAAAAAACGTGAACTGTTGAGCAAATGAGTGCCCAGATGAGGCAGGGGGCTACCAACAGCGTCTCCTCAACGACCGTCCAGCGAACATTGCTGCATAAGATCCTCCGCATCGGGCGCCTAGTTCCTGCACCCATGCTAACTGCTGTTCATAGGCGACGAAGGCTGGAATTTGCACTGAGTGGCGACAGGTGGCCCTTGCAGACCAATCACTGTTTACGCTCCATCTCACAGATGGCCGTTGGCGTGTACGGCGTGAAACGTCTGAATTCAAACAAAATGCATCAGTCTTCGGAATAGTCCAGGCCGAAGGAGGAACGTTTTCGTGACATTTCGTGGGTGCAAAAAAATTTTCAGATGTGTGTGAAATCTTGCGGGACTTAACTGCTAACGTGATCAGTCCCTAAGCTTACACACTAATTAACCTAAATTATCCTAAGGACAAACACACACACCCATGCCCGAGGGAGGACTCGAACCTCCGCCGGGATCAGCCTCACAGTCCATGACTGCAGTGCCTTAGACCGTTCGGCTAATCCCTCGCAGCTTTTCGTGGTTGACCTCGTCATTATTGAAGGCACAATGGATCAACACAACTATGCGTCCATCCTTGGGGACTATGTCTACCCCTACAAGCAGCTTTTTTTCCCCCTCGGCATGATGGCATCTACCAGCAGGACGATGTAACGTTTAGACACAGCTCACAGTGCTCGTGCATGGTTCTAACAGCACCAGGATGAGTTTTCCGTACTCCCCTGGTCACCAAACTCACAGAATTAAAACCCAATCGACAATCTGTGTAACTACATTGATTGGGCTGTTCACAACATGAATCCTCCTCCGAGAAACCTACCACAGCTGGCCACAGCACTGGAGTAAGTATGGTTCCACATCACTGTTGGTACCTTCAGAACCTCATTGACTTCTTTCTGCACATATCGCAGCGGTACGTGCTGAAAAACGTTGTTATTCAAGCTTTCGACTGGTGGTCACATTGATGTGATTGGACAGTATTTTTAGCTATCGCTCTACAGTTAATATCGTTCCACGTATACTTGTTAACTGATGTCTGCTGTAGATACATCTACATCTAAACCTAGTTCCATATTCCGAAAGCTACGTTACGGTGTTTGGCGGATGGTACTTTGCGCACTCGTGTCACTTCTCCCTTTTCCTGTGCCAGTCACGAATGATTCGCGGGCAGAACGATTGCTGGTAAGCCTCCGTGTGGGCTCGAATATTTCTAATTTTATCTTCATGGCGAGATATACGTAGGAGGAAGCAATATATTGGTTGGCTCTTCTAGGAACCATAAATTTCGGTACATGTTGGTAGACGTTTCTCCTCCTTAAGCGATTCGTAAAACGGGCTTCTCGTAAACAACCAGCAATTAAACGAGATTTCTGGGTGAGAAACGACTGCAAAATTTTTCCTTTTGAGTATATTTCAATCGGAACGATTGCGATAGCATGTGTTCCAAAATGCCGCGCATGAAAACGCGATTTTCCCGAGTCTCATACCTCTGGCTGTTTTGGCTGTAGAAAGGTAGGGTCAAGCGTTTTGGATAGCCCTCGTGCTAGGGAGCATTTCTATATCAAACAGAAGAATCGTCTTACTGTAACTACTGTACAGTACAGGGTCAAAGTTTGAATATTACACACTCCCTCGAGTTTAGGCAAATGGAGCAAATCGGCTGGTTCTTTTTGCATTAGATGTGGTCTACGATGCGCCTTAAGAGGCTTACGAGAGGCACCATTTACTTCTTGGGCGGTCCTTGAGCACACCGAACAAAATAGTTAATTACAAGTTTTTCGGCGTCAGCTTCAGATATCTAACTCACGAATTGCAGTAAATTGCTCATTTTAACAGTACATTCTGAAGGTATTTATCTATTTACTTCCCGTTTTCATAAACCTTTATCCGTTATCGAGAAACGCCACAAAACGTGGTTCTTGGGCACCAACAATCTTGAAAATTATCTTGATATCGTTCTTCGAAATAAAGAACGTAAATTTCCCTTACTTGTACATGTAAAATACGCACATAAAATTCGGGAAGAAGCGAAAACATAATTTATCAAGCGCAGAAATATGCTGTACAGTGTTTCCATTCTGGGAACCCCGTGCTGTAGTATTGAAGCACATGCAAAATTTTTGTGCACATAAAATCCCTGCTGTTGTGTGAAATTAGTTATCCGTTATTTCAGTATCAAGTAAGTAAACTATCAAAATTTTAGTGATGCAAGAAGTTCTATTCATATGGGTGACATATCCTGCTGTAGCAGGGAAAAGAAGGGAACCAGAGGAAAAAATGCTCGTATCGGAGAACAAAAAACCGAATATGCTCCTGTTTAATAGACTGTGACTGAATAGTGGGGTATCAGCTGCCTCAGTCTACCTTCTCCAGCACCTTTAAAAATTTTCCCAAAAATTTGGACCGCCCGGTGTGGCCGAGCGGTGCTAGGCGCTTCAGTCCGGAACGGCGCGACCGCTACGGTCGCAGGTTCGAATCCTGCCTCCGGCATGGATGTGTGTGATGTCCTTAGGTTGGTTAGGTTTAAGTAGTTCTAAGTTCTAGGGGACTGATGACCTCAGCTGTTAAGTCCCATAGTGGTCAGAGCCATTTGAACCAAAAATTTGGCATCCGAACATATCCACGCATTTTTATGCTGCTAGAAAAGGAGATAGTGGCAGTGAAAAAGAGGCGGAAAAGTAATAAATACTGGAAGACAGTAGACGGAAGCACCAGCAGCAGCGAGTACTGTTTGTATAAAGCGTTTATTTTGCATTTTGTTTACGACCTTCCACTAAGGAAGGGATTCTATTTGTGTTTATCTGTTCTGCATAGTAACTAACAGTTCTTGATAAAACTTTACGTAGTTTTCGTGTTAGATTTCTTAGTGTTTTCTTGATCGTTTAGAACAGAAAGCGCCCTAAAACCGTCTTTTGTTTGTTTCGCGGCCGTTAGCCACTAGTCACTTGAATCAGCAGTTGTCTTGTGACAGCCAGAGCGAGAGCACCAGCAGCAGCGAGTACTGTTTGTATAAAGCGTTTATTTTGCATTTTGTTTACGACCATCCACTAAGGAAGGGATTCTATTTGTGTTTATCTGCTCTGCATAGTAACTAACAGTTCTTGATAAAACTTTACGTAGTTTTCGTGTTAGATTTCTTAGTGTTTTCTTGATCGTTTAGAACAGAAAGCGCCCTAAAACCGTCTTTTGTTTGTTTCGCGGCCGTTAGCCACTAGTCACTTGAATCAGCAGTTGTCTTGTGACAGCCAGAGCGAGAGCACCAGCAGCAACGAGTACTGTTTGTATAAAGCGTTTTTGTACTTATTTGCTGCGCTTAGCTTTTAAACAGTTTTTCTGGGAAAACCTAGCGTAGTTTTCGCGTCTCGTATTTCAGTGAGTGTTTCTTGATTATCAGAGTAGCTCATCAGAAGATTATCTTGGGAATTTGTCACCGTATAGAGTAGGGTAAACATAGTCATGTGTAGGGACTGTGGTTGTTGTGAGCGGACGCAAGGAGAATTGGCCACTCTTCGGGGGCAGGTGGAGGCTTTGTCTGTTAGGCTCATCGAGCTCGAGGCGCAGGCGTCGGCTCGTAGTGGCGTTGGGGCAACTGTGGTGAGACCTATGCCTACTTCGGTGGCCTTGGAATCACATGGAACCCCTAATGTCGCTGCGTCTTCCGGCAGTGAGCATCTTACCGGTCAGCCATCACTCCAGGGTGAATGGCGGACAGTGGTGGGTTCGCGCGTGCCTGGCCGAAAGGCAAAGGTGGGATCTGGCCGCGTGGCAGCTGCCTTACCCCTTTCCAACAGGTACGGGGTGCTTCCTAGTGATGATGACATCGTTTCCGAGCCACCACAGGATGCCTCGCCTGTTGGGCCAGTGGCCGATTCTCCGGCAAGGTCCCGACAGTCACAGAGGGCGGGCCTATTAGTTATAGGGAGCTCCAACGTTAGGCGGGTTATGGAGCCCCTCAGGAAAATAGCGGGTAGGTCGGGGAAGAATGCCAGTGTGCACTCGGTGTGCTTGCCGGGGGGTCTCGTCCGTAATGTGGAGGAGGCCCTTCCGGCAGCTATTGAACGCACTGGGTGTGACCGGCTGCAGATAGTAGCACATGTCGGAACGAATGACGCCTGCCGCTTGGGTTCTGAGGCCATCCTTGGTTCCTTCCGGCGGCTGGCTGATTTGGTGAAGACAACCAGCATCGCACGCGGAGTGCAAGCTGAGCTTAATATCTGCAGCATAGTGCCCAGAGTCGATCGCGGTCCTCTGGTTTGGAGCCGTGTGGAGGGTCTAAACCAGAGGCTCAGACGACTCTGCGACTATAATGGTTGCAAATTCATCGACCTCCGTTATTGGGTGGAGAACTGTAGGGCCCCCCCAGACAGGTCAGGCGTGCACTACACACCGGAAGCAGCTACTAGGGTAGCAGAGTACGTGTGGCGTGCACACGGGGGTTTTTTAGGTTAGAGGGACCCCCCCTTGGGCGAAACGATAAAATACCTGACGGCTTACCAGAGAGGACATTATCATCGTTGATAAAGAACGTCCGTCCTCAGAGACCAAAAACAGGAAAAGTTAACGTAATATTGGTAAACTGCAGGAGTATCCAGGGCAAGGTTCCTGAATTAGTATCTCTTATTGAAGGAAATAGTGCGCATATAGTATTAGGAACGGAAAGTTGGTTAAAACCGGAAGTGAACAGTAACGAAATCCTAGACACAGAATGGAATATATACCGCAAGGATAGGATAAACGCCAATGGTGGAGGAGTATTTATAGCAGTAAAGAATTCAATAATATCCAGTGAAGTTATTAGCGAATGCGAATGTGAAATAATCTGGGTTAAGTTAAGTATCAAAGATGGGTGAGATATGATAGTCGGATGCTTCTATAGACCACCTGCATCAGCAACCGTAGTAGTTGAGCGCCTCAGAGAGAACCTGCAGAACGTCGTGAAGAAGTTTCGTGATCATACTATTGTAATAGGGGGAGACTTCAATCTACCAGGTATAGAATGGGATAGTCACACAATCAGAACTGGAGCCAGGGACAGAGACTCTTGTGACATTATCCTGACTGCCTTGTCCGAGAATTACTTCGAGCAGATAGTTAGAGAACCAACTCGTGAAGCTAACGTTTTAGACCTCATAGCAACAAATAGACCGGAACTTTTCGACTCCGTGAATGTAGAAGAGGGTATCAGTGATCATAAGTCAGTGGTTGCATCAATGACTACAAGTGTAATAAGAAATGCCAAGAAAGGAAGGAAAATATATTTGCTTAACAAGAGTGATAGGGCACAAATCGCAGAATATCTGAGTGACCACCATCAAACGTTCATTTCTGAGGAAGAGGATGTGGAACAAAAATGGAAAAAATTCAGAAACATCGTCCAGTACGCCTTAGATAAGTTCGTACCGACTAAGGTCCAAAGCGAGGGGAAAGATCCACCGTGGTCTAACAATCATGTACGAAAGGTACTACGGAAACAAAGAAAGCTTCATCATAGGTTTAAGAGTAGTCGAATCATAGCTGATAAGGAAAAGCTGAACGAAGCGAAAAAGAGCGTAAAGAGAGCAATGAGAGAAGCATTCAACGAATTCGAACATAAAACATTGGCAAACAATCTAAACAAGAACCCTAAAAAGTTTTGGTCATATGTAAAATCGGTAAGCGGATCTAAATCCCCTATTCAGTCACTCGTTGACCACGATGGCACCGAAACAGAGGACGACCGAAGAAAGGCAGAAATACTGAATTCAGTGTTCCGAAACTGTTTCACTGCGGAAAATCGTAACACGGTCCCTGACTTCAGCCGTCGCACGGACGCCAAAATGGAAAATATTGAAATAAACGATATCGGAATTGAAAAACAACTGCTATCACTTAGTAGCGGAAAAGCATCCGGACCAGACGAGATACCCTTAAGATTCTACAGTGATTATGCTAAAGAACTTGCCCCCTTTCTATCAGCAATTTATCGTAGATCGCTGGAAGAAAGCGCAGGTCGTTCCCATTTTCAAGAAGGGTCATAAATCAGATGCGAATAATTATAGGCCTATTTCGCTTACGTCAATCTGTTGTAGAATAATGGAACATGTTTTGTGTTCTCGTATTATGACGTTCTTAGATAATACAAATCTCCTTCATCATAACCAACATGGATTCCGCAAACAGAGATCATGTGAAACTCAGCTCGCCCTATTTGCCCAAGAAATTCACAGTGCCGTAGACACTGGCGAGCAGATTGATGCCGTATTCCTGGACTTCAGGAAGGCATTTGATACGGTTCCGCACTTACGTTTAGTGAAAAAAATACGAGCTTACGGAATATCGGACCAGGTTTGTGATTGGATTCAGGATTTCCTAGAAGAAAGAACACAACATGTCATTCTTAACGGTTCAAAATCTGCAGATGTAGAGGTAATTTCGGGAGTACCGCAGGGAAGCGTGATAGGACCTTTATTGTTTACAATATACATAAATGACTTAGTTGACAACATCGGTAGCTCCGTGAGGCTATTTGCAGATGACACGGTTGTCTACAAGAAAGTAGCAACATCAGAAGACTCGTACGTACTCCAGGAGGACCTGCAGAGGATTAATGCATGGTGCGACAGCTGGCAGCTTTCCCTAAACGTAGATAAATGTAATATAATGCGCATACATAGGGGCAGAAATCCATTCCAGTACGATTATGCCATAGGTGGTAAATCATTGGAAGCGGTAACGACCGTAAAATACTTAGGAGTTACTATCCGGAGCGATCTGAAGTGGAATGATCACATAAAACAAATAGTGGGAAAAGCAGGCGCCAGGTTGAGATTCATAGGAAGAATTCTAAGAAAATGTGACTCATCGACGAAAGAAGTAGCTTACAAAACGCTTGTTCGTCCGATTCTTGAGTATTGCTCATCAGTATGGGACCCTTACCAGGTTGGATTAATAGAAGAGATAGACATGATCCAGCGAAAAGCAGCGCGATTCGTCATGGGGACATTTAGTCAGCGCGAGAGCGTTACGGAGATGCTGAACAAGCTCCAGTGGCGGACACTTCAAGAAAGGCGTTACGCAATACGGAGAGGTTTATTATCGAAATTACGAGAGAGCACATTCCGGGAAGAGATGGGCAACATATTACTACCGCCCACATATATCTCGCGTAATGATCACAAGGGAAAGATCCGAGAAATTAGAGCAAATTCGGAGACTTACAAGCAGTCGTTCTTCCCACGCACAATTCGTGAATGGAACAGGGAAGGGGGGATCAGATAGTGGTACAATAAGTACCCTCCGCCACACACCGTAAGGTGGCTCGCGGAGTATAGATGTAGATGTATGCTACAGAAAGAGCGAAAGAGAAAATAGCCTTGTGAGAGAAAGAATGAACAAGTGGGAGGGGATGGGTATGAGCAACTGACAGCGATGGACTAGTGGGTGCGAGGGATTTACATTTAGGGATGCTTATGGGAGTGAGAGGTGAGTTGCATGTTAAAAAGAGCGTGAATATGTTCGCATGAGAAAATTTTTCGGAAAGGTTTTAAATATCCTGAGGTCTTCTGTTAAACAGAAGCACAGTCGTTTTTTTGTACTCCAATAGAGTATTTTTCGGCTGCTGCGGTTAGTTTTAATTACTTGGTGCAGTTGCACTGATACGACAATTATCTGTGTCTAGTATACTTCATGCCAATTTGACATTCCATGTCGACTTGAAGGTCTTGCAGTTTTAATGACGAGCAGTGTAGTAAAGTAAGATGTTTTTTAATTTGTCTAGGACTACAGAGTTTATCTTGACTCCACCTGTAAGTTTGTGGCTAATGTGGTTGCCGGTGGGGGAGTCCATCATGCGTCCAGCTCGCTCATTCATTATGTGGTGGCCATGGTGGATGATCAGGTCCATCCGATGTCACAGTGTTGCTTCTCCAGTTGTGATGACATGTTTCAAGACGACAGGGTCACGGTTCACACGGCTTGCAACGTCCATGACTGGTTTTATAAGCACGAAGATGAATTACTATCACATTTCCTCTGGTCATGCAGTAGTCAGATCTCAATATTATTGAGCGTTTTTAGCCTATTCCGGAGAGAATGGTGTGTCATCGCTGTCCACCTTCGTCATCGCTACCTGAACTTCCCACTATTTTGCAGGTAGAGTCGTATAAGATTCACTTTAAAACCACAGAGGACCTGTATTTATCCATTGCGAGACGACTGGAAATTCTACTGGATGCCAACGTGTTTCCTACACCGCATTTGGTCTGGTAATGTGTTGTGTTTGTGGTATTCTCAAATTTTTGTCCAACGCTTGTATGTATATCGCGTATTTTGCAGTAACGTCTGTATTTTAACCAATAAATGAAATAGTTGCTACAAGCCTTTCCTGATAGTGAAAAGAATAACATGTAGTTTCTTTTGGAATATTCATCTTGTGATTGAAGCTCTAGTTTTGCCTGTGCTTGCTTCCCAATATATAGTTGTAGAAATGCGGTTCTTTCTAGAAGAAATACAAAGCGTAGTCAGCTCATCCTGTGGAAGCACAAAAAAGCGAAATCAACAGAAAAGGACAAACTGCAGCAAACTCTAAACTGTACTGCAACTGTCAGACAGCCACATAAACATCAGCACATAAAATTAAGAGAATAAATTAATTCAGTGGTGATAGTGAAACTCCACCGAAACATGTTTGGATGTTAAACAAGGAGAATTTGTTTACTCAACGCAGAACCACATTTCCATAATAACAGAGTTTTGTGAATTCATTCCGGTTCAACAGAAGGAAGACAGCAGTTTCCTCTGGCGTTTAGAGTTCAGTGACGTGGCTACAGTCGTTTGAAATGCAAAATTAACTGCACCAGGCACATACCATAACGAGGACGAGGGAGCTTCGTATTGTTTTCTCTGTTTCTAGGGAAAAGATTTACGGCCCTTTTTGTTTGAGGGGGAGGGGGGAGGGGCGGATGTGAGATGGCTGCAGTAATTACGTACCTTTATATATTGGACATTTGGCTTTTTCCCTAATTGCGAGAATTTGCCGAAAAGGTAACTTTTCAGCGGGAAAGAGCGCTATCGCACTAGTATCTGTATGTAAGGACTTGTGTTAATGATGACTGCCACATAAACGGATCGGCTTCACGGATTGTGTGTTGCACCACTGGCCTACCAAGTCACTTGATCTCATGGTAAGTGTTTTTCTTTTTCTGTGAATGTTTGTGAAACATTAGGTCTACATGCCTCTCATTGCATCAACTTTGGTCGAAGTGCCATGCTGCATAGCAACAGGAGCGACTGCCGTAACACTAGACAGGCTCGCAAAAGTGCGGCATTAGTTTAACTACTATCTGGTGTGCGCTGCATGAGCGGTATAGGGTGCACTGAACATTTTTGTTACGTAAATGATAATTTCGATAGCAAACACAATTGGAAAAAGGATCCCAAGGCTGAAACTAATAGAAAATCGAACTATCGAAACTAGATTCGCGGCGAATGATATTGCACCAAGAGTACTTTGTAATACGGTAAAAAACATGGTTATAGAATTTACTACTTTTCGCATTCATTCGATAGCTCGTGGAGAGATGATTTTCTGGAACGTACTACCATCCCGACGAGAGAGAGAGAGATACGGTTAGATAGGTAGTGAGAGAGAGGCTGGGTGAGAGAGAGAGAGAGAGAGAGAGAGAGAGAGAGAGAGACCAAACTATACTGCTAAAACATCGCAGTCTTAGATTGGGGACTGGCAGGGAAAGAAATTCGCCATGTACGTCTCAAAGGTACACCACCGAAATTTGCCTTATGCAGTTGAGGAAAGCATAATACGTAAATGGCATGACGGGGGTTTCTACCCCCGCCCTCACGAATGTGAGTCCGTTGTCTTAGCTACGTACAAAGGGAAATTAACCTGGAACAACATTGTCTCCTCAAAATTCAGCGACTCAGTTTTCGTCTTTTGCACATTTTTCACTGCAAACACACACATATGTTGTGTCACTACTCACGTTTTCACCAGATTTTCAATTTCTTTAAGAAGTAAATTGTCCCATTAAGATTAAATGGTTCAAACGGCTCTGAGCACTATAGGACTTAAAATCTGAGGTCATCAGTCCCCTAGAACTTAGAACTACTTAAACCTAACTAACCTAAGGACATCACACACATCCATGCCCGAGGCAGGATTCGAACCTGCGACCGTAGCAGCAGCGCGGTTCCAGACTGAAGCGCCTACAACCACTCGGCCACAACGGCCGGCAGTTCCATTAAGAAAAATTATCATTTTAATATGTCAGTGCCGTACATAAAAAGGTAATCACACATCAA
Source organism: Schistocerca serialis cubense (assembly GCF_023864345.2). Lineage (NCBI taxonomy): Eukaryota > Metazoa > Arthropoda > Insecta > Orthoptera > Acrididae > Schistocerca > Schistocerca serialis. Next base: position 574,532,967 of record NC_064641.1, on the reverse strand, counting down.
GATAAACGCCATTTTGCACACTTTTACTCAAACTCCTTTCTTCGTAGCGGCACTAGGAGAGGGAGAATGGCGAGCCTATCGCCACGGCCGCGTTTTACCCCCGGGAAAGATATACGGTACTCATTTGACAGCAGGCTAAGTGGTCTAGTGGACTTCATGGGCAGGGATTAGTACGAGGAAAAATCCGCACCCTTATCTATGACTGAACCCCGACTCTAGAGCTCTAACCACTATCCCAGCACGGCCACATTAAACATGTACGAGAGTTAACTATGGTTAGTAAGCACAGTGTCCTATACAGACATGTAACGCATTACTTAATAGCTAAACGAAATGTTTTATTTAAGTCCACTCGCGTGAAAATACAGAAGGATTGTGACCAATGATCGGATAAAAGTGCTTTCTTACGTCTTTAACCTAATGATGGAAGTATTAGGTGATAATGTCTTCGACCTAATGATGGAAGTATTAGGTAATTGACGTCTATTTCTTTGCACAAAATACATATCTGAGGCTTCTTCGATTATATAGTAGACTGATGATATGGAAATTGTTTAGTAATTTATAAGGGGGTGATCAAAAAGTATCCGTTCGAAGGCCATACAGTCCAGGATCAGCATGCCAAACGGGCAAAATCGCCATGAGCACTGAGGCACCAGGTTGAAGATACTCGCTTGGTAAAACAGTGTCTTGCTCGTGAAGAAATCCGTAACTGCCTGCTGGACATCCTCGTCCGACAGCAATCTTCGTCCGACAGGAATCATCGACCCTTGCAGGCCTTTTTTAAGGTACGAAAGATGTAGTAATCGCAGGGGAGAGATCAGGACTATAGGGCGGGTGCTCGAATATCCAATATGAGTTGATTAACTTCTGTGTTACAACATTTGCGATATGAGGGCGTGCATTATCATGAAAAAGATGCGCCAGTTCACAACGGTGATTTTCGACAGACGTGGTGCCCCAGACACATTCTTCATTCTCCGATAGCAACCGCTGTTTGTCCTTCAGCAGCCAAGCAAATAATAGCAGCACGTTGGTCCTATATGGACGCGTCTGGTAATAACGTCACCATAGTTCACGCTTCCACATGCACGTCGGGAAGACACGAATGCCACACTACCCCCTTGCGTACATGTCGGTGCTTATACAGCCGCATCGGGTGTGCGCTACGTTGCATATGCGCTACAGCAACGCCCTCAAACCGAAACTTTTTGATCGCCCATTATAGTCAAATACACGTACTCGATGTATTAAACCTGTTATGTATCGCTTTATATCTCAGCTCTGTGTGTCAGATCAGCCATAACTAACTTCCCTGATTACATTGGCCTCAGTATAATGTATTGATGCCTCCTCAGGTACAAACGGACCAGTAAAGGTTTCTTAAATTTATTGTCCTACATTGTCTCTGGTCGTGGTACTGGAACTACCAATATAAATCTGAAATAATTCTAGAAATATGCTTCAGACCATAATGACAACTTAAGGCTTCAAATTTAGAATCTTCAGTTTGAATGGTGCTATCAAAAATTGATACATAATCATCCCAGTACACTGCTCCGTACCTCAGGTCACGAACACACGGCTGTTCGGTGGTGCTCGGTTCGCAGGTAGCTTTTTCTAATCATGGCAGTACCTCCAGTACTGAAAAGGCAAGGGGAGTAGACGAGGTGACTTACGACCCCTGATCACCAGGCATTGCTTCAGTGTCCTGGATTAGCCTCGCTAGACTAATTGAGTAGTACGGAGGTCTCTTTTAAATGACAAGCAACTTTGAAAAATAATTTAAAGGAAATTATTTTTTACTGCTTGTTCAATAGACACAAATACCTACGTAGTACATTTAATAGTAGAGTAAGCGTATTTACGCCTGTAATTAAAGTAAAAAAATCATTCGCGCTTCACCGACTTCATGTAAACGTTTAGGATAAAATCATATTAAACGTCATGGTTTTATATGTACTTTCTTTTCAGGTCGACATTTACTACAGCAATGCATTGTTTCATGAAACGATACACGCAGCAAGGAGCTGTGAGACAAGAAAACCAATTCGTTAAAGGAAAATCGTTTCACATCAGCTTATTTTAGTTCTTCTCTTGCCTTTTTCCAACCTTTTTATGCAAACGACGTTGCGTTGTTTTATGAAGAATTCGTTACTTCTTACTTCACCTGTCTAAGAGTATTTTAGTATCTGTGGCCTTGTAACAATAACTTTCTCCCCTTCCTAGCATCGTGAATTTTCGACAATACGCCTTTATCGTGCTCTAGTCGAAGCCGGACTTAGCCACACTTATTATTTGGTCTCGTGACATAGCTTCACCTTTGTCTGAGAATAAACTGTTAACCAGCGGCCCTGGATGGAGTATTTGTTCTACCTTACGAGTGCTTTTGCTTTTGAACAGGATCGCCAGTCTGTCTTTGACCACGGAACAAGGTCGAATTGTCAGAACTCTGACATTGTTGATTACCGGCGTGTTGCAACGTGGCAGCACTCAGAGAAATGATCGACCACTAGAGTGAAATTACACAAATAACAGTTTTCATTCATCCTCCAATAGATTCCTCTAAGTTCTCAGAAAATTTTTTGAGATATCATTCACTAGATATGAATGAAAAATACTCATCCCAAAATCCATCACTTCAATGTATTTCGACTTTATAGATTTCGCTTGTGACGAAAATATCCTTCAAATAATCATTATCTCCCCGATCTTATTCATTCCTGCCGTCAAATTATAACAGCCGCCTAGGCTTCATCACTGCAACTTCGACGTTGACATGTGCAACTTTTCATCAATTTAAGCACAGTAATCCGGCATAGTAAAATCACGCACTACTGGCTAAGTGACAACTCTCGCCTATGAATCTAAAATGGAAGATTATAGCCAATTAGTGCTGCTGCAGCAGCATGATTGTCTCATTTCTCATTCATAGGCTTTATCATTGGTTCAGTCCCTGTGCAATTGTATTTACGACTGCTCTTTTGAGGACTCTCTCATAATCTTATTTGCTAACTTACGTGCAGGAAAAAAATCCCATAAGATCTTCGGAAAGCTTCTGAACACTAATCAGGCTAATGATTACACTTGAAACTCCGAAAAAACGATCACCCTGCTTTATTTTTTTTAAACTTTCTCAAGACCCACATTTTTCTAGAATTTTCGGAATACAGCCTCCATCAGTTCAACACTGCTGAAGATGAGAAGACTCCTAGATTGTACTTATTCTGAAATTTCAACTGATTCCAGTCCCTGTCTCAAGATCCACGGTGAACCCTCCCATGACATTTAAGGCACATAACAATTTTCTGCAGACTGAAATCTAGGTTGAATCGTTACTCCCTTGTCCCTTCGAGTTTGGAAAAGGTACTTCACACATCGACTGCCACAGAGACCACACCACTGAGAGTAGTACTTCGTCACTGACGGGCATAAAACGAACGGAAGCAAACAGTAGCCAGTCTTATCGTTTCATCACAACTGTAATAATAGAACCCAGTAGGTTGTCCTCGACAACGAGTGTTCATCTGACACAAGGGTATCGATAGGAGTGCCCCAGGGAAGTCTAATAGGACCGCTGGTGTTCTCTATACACATAATCTGCGGTTGCTTGTCGATGACCTCGTGGTATACGGTTAGGTGTCGAAGTTGAGTGACGGTAGGAAGATAGATGAGGATTTACACATAATTTCCAGTTGGTGTGACGAACGGCAGCTAGCCATAAATGTGAAAAAATGTAAGTTAATGAGGATGAATAGGAAGATCAAACCTGTAATTTTTGGATACAATATTGTTAGTGTCCTGCATGACACAGTCAAGGCGTTTAAATACCTAGGCGTAAAGTTTCAAAGCAATATGAGATGGAACAAGCATGAGAGAACTGCGGAAGGGAAGGCGAATGGTCGACTTCGATTAATTGGGAGAATTTTATGAAAGTGTTCAAATGGCTCTGAGCACTATGGGACTTAACATTTGAGGTCATAGTCCCCTAGAACTTAGAACTACTTAAACCTAACTAACCTAAGGACATCACACACATCCATGCCCGAGGGAGGAATTGAACCTGCGACCGTAGCGGTCGTGCGGTTCCGGACTGAAGCGCCTAGAACCGCTCGGCCTCAACGGCCGGCTAGGAAAGTGTCGTTCACCTGTAAAGGAGACCGCACATGGAACGCTGGTGCAACCTGTTCTTGAGTACTGCTCGAGTGTTTGGGATCCGTAGCAGGTCAGATTGAAGAAGATATCGAAGCAGTTAAGAGGCGGGCTGCTTGAGTTGTTACCAGTATGTTCGAACAACACGTAAGTGTTACGGAGATGCTTCGGGAACTCAAATGGGAATCCCTGGAGGGAAGGTGACATTCTTGTCGAGAAACACTACTGAGAAAATTTAGAGAACCGGCATTTTAAGCTGACTGCTGAACGATTCTACTGTCGCCAACATACATTGCGTATAATTACCACGAAGATAAGATACGAGAAATTAGGGTTCATAAGGAGGCGTAGAGATAGTAATTTATTTGAGAGTGGAATAGGTAAGGAATGATTAGTAGTGACACAAGGTACCCTCCGCCACGAACCGTACGATGGCTTGCAGAATATCTCGTATGTAGATGTAGTAAATGTAGATGCATTTTCTGGTCTCAGCATTATTGTAATGAAACCTGCACTGATGCTTTTCCTACGTATCTACACTGGCATGGTATCCTACGTTTGCGTCCGCAGCTCGTGGTCGTGCGGTAGCGTTCTCGCTTCCCACGCCCGGGTTCCCGGGTTCGATTCCCGGCGGGGTCAGGGATTTTCTCTGCCTCGTGATGACTGGGTGTTGTGTGCTGTCCTTAGGTTAGTTAAGTTTAAGTAGTTCTAAGTTCTAGGGGACTGATGACCATGGCTGTTAAGTCCCATAGTGTTCAGAGCCATTTGAACCATTTTATCCTACGTTTGCATCTTTTTCGAGTCATTGCGCGTTTGATTTATTCTGTTCTACTGAGTATTTTCGTATTGTGTACTCTACTCTACTCTGCCTTAATCACCTTGTAGATATGTACAGGGCGAGTTCAAAGGCTCTAAGCACTATGGGATTTTAACATCTGAGGTCATCAGTCCCCTCGTCTTAGAACTACTTAAACCTAACCAAACTAAGGACATCACACACATCCATGCGCAAGGCAGGATTCGAATCTGCGACCGTAGCAGCAGCGCGGTACCGGACTAAAGCGCCTCGAACCGTTCGGTCACAGCGGCCGGCTGTACAGGGACAGTCACAAGTTGTAGTACATCCTGTTACGACAAAAATCCTGCAGGAACGGGGTAACCCGAATATTCCAGTAAGGAATGGGTGAGGTGGTCTACCCTTTACGATAGGTACCGAACATGGGCGCCATACTGAAATCGGCCATCTTGAATTTAATTCACTTTCTTTTTATGGAAAGGAGATCGTGTGACGTATCAATTAACATCATCAATTTCTGACAAATTCACTCCTGTAAACAAATTCGAAATAGCAGTTACGGTTCAAAAGATGCAACACATTTTGGTTCGAATTAGAGGATGGACTGTTCTCCATAAAGGATAGTCATTTAATGTGCAGGCGCTGAATCAGATCGTCATGCACTCGCAGAAGGACATCTGCAGAAGTGCTGGCACACGCTTCTTCAGTGCATTGCTCGAGATGGTATCTGTTTCTTATTTTCTCTGCATATATGAGTAGCTTTAAATGACCCCAAATATAAAAGTCAAATGGTGTGGGATCAGGTGATTTTTTACTTTTTATTTGCACGTCACGTTCCCTAGGGCCATGGAACGTGTCAGTACATGAAATTACAACATAAAAGTAATAACAGATAACAATAAATGTTTATGAACCAGAAAATAGTCAGTCCATAAGTTTAAGTAAACGCAATCAACAATATAACAAGAATAAGCTTAATTTTTCAAGGAACTCCTGGACAGAATAGAAGGAGTGATCCATGAGGAAACTCTTCAGTTTCGATCTGAAAGCGCGTAGATTACTGCTAAGATTTTTGAATTCGAGTGGTAGCTTGTTGAAAATGGATGCAGCAGTATACTGCACACCTTTTTGCACAAGATTTAAGGAAGTCTGATCCAAATGCAGGTTTGATTTCTGCCGAGTATTAACCGAGTGAAAGCAGCTTGTTCTTGGGAATAAGCTAATATTGTTAACAAGAAATGATAGTAAGGAATATATACAATATTGAGAGGTCAATGTCAAAATACCCAAACTCGTGAACAGGGGTCGACAAGAGGTTCGTAAACTTACATCAGTTATTGCCCGAACCGCCCGTTTCTGAGCCAAAAACATCCTTTTAGAATGGGAAGAGTTACCCCAAAATATAATACCATACGACATAAGCGAATGAAAGTAGGCACAGTAGACTAAGTTTCATGTCGAACGATCACTCACTTCTGATACCGTTCGAATAGTAAAAATGGCAGTATCAAGTCTTTGAACACGATCCTGAACGTGGGCTTTCCACGACAACTTACTATCTATCTGAACACCTAGAAATTTGAACTGTTCAGTTTCACTAATCATATGCCCGTTCTGTGAAATTAAAACGTCAGGTTTTGTTGAATTGTGTGTTAGAAACTGTAAAAACTGAGTCTTACTGTGATTTAGCGTTAGTTTATTTTCTACAAGCCATGAACTTAGGTCATGTACTGCACTATTTGAAACCGAGCCAATGTTGCACACAACATCCTTTACTACCAAGCTAGTGTCATCAGCAAACAGAAATATTTTAGAGCTACCCATAATACTAGAGGACATATCATTTATATATATAAGGAACAGGAGTGGCCCCAACACTGATCCCTGGGGCAGCCCCCACTTGACAGTACTATACTCAGACCCCACATGACAGCCGTTATCAACATTGTGGATAATGACCTTCTGCTGCCTGTTGCTAAAGTAAGAGGTGAACCAGTTGTGAGCCACTCCCCGTATTCCGGAATGGTCCAACTTCTGGAGCAATATTTCGTGATCAACACAGTCAAATGCCTCAGTTAAATCAAAAAATATGCCAAACGTTCGAAACCTTTAGTTTAGCCCATCCGGTACCTCACAGAGAAAAGAGAATATAGGACTTTCAGTTGTTAAACGACTTCCAAAGCCAAAATGTACATTCGATAACAAATCATGTGATATAAAATGATCATTTATCCTTACATACACAGCCTTTTCAACAACTTTTGCAAACACTGATGGCATAGAAATCGGTCTAAAATTATCTACATTATTTCTTTCTCCCTTTTTATATAGCGGGTTTACTACTGAGTACTTTAATCACTCAGGAAACTGACCATTCCTAAAGGAAATATTACAAATATGGCTAAATACAGGGCTAACATGTAGAGCACAGTACTTTAATATTCTTCTAGACACTCCATCATAACCATGAGAGTCCTTAGTCTTCAGTGGTTTAATTATTGACTCAATCCCTCCCTTGTCTGTATCACAGAGGAATATTTCAGACATCAGTCTCGGAATGGCATTTGCCAAGAAAGTTATATGATTTCCTGTAGAAATTAAATTTTTATTTAATTCACCAGAAATGCTCAGAAAATGATTGTTAAATACTGCACATCTATCTGATTTGTCAGTAACAGAAATATTTTTACTGTGAACTGACTTTATATCGTCAACCTTGTGCTGCTGACCAGACACTTCCTTCACAACTGACCATATGGTTTTAATTTTATCCTGTGAATTAGTTATTCTATTTGCATACACATACTCTTTACCTTCCTAATAACATTTTTAAGCACCTTACAATACTGTTTGTAATGGACTACTGTAGCTTGATTGTGACTACTTCTAACATTTTGATATAATTCCCACTTTGTTGTACAAGATATCCTTATCCCACTAGTCAGTCACCCAGGTTGCTAATTGCTGCTAGTACCCCGTTTAGAACGTTCTAATGGAAAGCAACTCTCAAAGAGCATGTGTTAAGGAAAGCATTGTATTTATCATCTATGTTATCGGCACTATAAACATCTGCCACTCTTGTTCCTTGACAAGGTTTAAAAAGCTCTATATTGCTTTTGGATTAACTTTCCTTGCTACATAGTTTGTAATTAAATATGACATTGATTTGAGGACAAAAGCCTTTTAGTGTTAAAATTTGTGCATCATGGTCTGAAAGGCCATTCACGCTTTTGTGAACAGAATTCCCACCTAGTAATCTGTATGGCCATTCCACAGAACCATGTCGGCGAATCCAATGACCAGGAAATTGACCATCTCACCACTGACGAACAACTGCTCTGTAGTATGGTGGATCTCCATCCTGTTAGAAGTTGGGGGAAAAGCTGTCATCTTCATTCATAACTAAGGGAAACACCACTCCTTGCAGCATTTCCAGGTAGCGTTGAGCATTTAGGTTCTGGTCAATGGTCCAATTACACAGGTGCCCCATATTCCACACTACACCATAATTTTTACGTCACTAGGTACCTTGTAAGATTCCATCTAGTGTGGATTCTGGTCACCCCAGTATCTGTGATTGTGACGGTTGACTTGACCGCTGGCAAAAAGTTGTGCAAACTTGCTCTAGGACCTACGTGCAAAACTGCTTACATCTGTCTAGGTCATCATGTTGTAGGTGCTGGAGTAGCTTAATCTTGAAATGGATGCCACTGACTGATTCCACATTCTACTGACAAACGTCGTGTGATGCAGTGTGGGCTCTTCACGAAGGACTCCAGAAACATTGTTGAGGTTGTCTCGTTAGCAGCATTTTTTAGATGGCCATTCCGTGCCTTGTCAGCAACATTTCCAGTTTCACGGAATTTGGAAAGTAAGCACCTGACAGTAGTGTGTGAAACTGAAGGTCTTTTGGGTGACGGTTGTTATAATCTGCCGCTAAGACGCGGAAACGCCGGTCTTCAGACATCAAAATGGCCTCAGTTCTCTCCTTCTTGGTCCAGTCCATCTTGAGTTATCTGCAACAAAACAGTGTTGCACCTTTTGAACCATAATTGCTACTTCGAGTCTGTTTACGGGAATGAACTTGTCAGAAAATGCAGACGTTATCTGATATGTCACACAGCCCCCTCTCCATTTAAAAAAAATTGACTTAGATTGAAGATGGCTGATTTCACGATGGTGCCCACGTTCCGTACGTACCGTAAAAGGTAGAGTCCATACCTTAATGGAATATGCAGATTTCTCATTCCTGCAGAGTTTCTGACACGATAGGGTGTACTGCAACTTTTAACTCACTCTGTAGTTTTACTGATTATTTCCTGAGCTGGTAACCAACTTGTAGTGATAAGGAGTTACTGAATGCCGGTACTGTCGCAAATTCTTAACGATACGTGACCTACTTTCACTAGAAAAGTCATGTGCTAGAGACTCTGTCGCCTACGTCATATATTCACTAACGATCGCCTTCCCCTCCTCTAAATAGATTACATCACTTATGTGTTAAAACAGAATACAGACCTTCCTCCGACCACTCCCACTCCCGCTCCCCCCTCCCCCCCCCCCCCCCCCCCCCCCCCCCGCCACCACACACACACATACAGGTATTTGCAATTGGCCGTTTCTGTGTGCTAGAGAACTTACAATGAACTAGACCTTAAATAACAGTGGTGTCCGAAGAAGTCGCTGGTGGAATTGCGGAACGCAGCTGTTCTAACGTAGTCACTCGCCGTGTCCATCGGCGTACTCTGCCATCTTCGTTTGGAGCAAATCGTGGAGGTTATGAGGTTCCACACATTATTCAACTGGTACCCGGTATCACAATTCATCAGATTTTTGGGAAAACGTATATCTCGATTGATCACCAGGTCTCACATGGGTAAACTTGGCTTCTGCGTTGTGCGACACAAATCAACCGAAAAGTGAGCACTTGGCATGTTAATAGATATTTTATGAAATTTTCTTAGCTACAAACCATTTTCCCTGCCCTTCAAATTCCTTGCTAATTCAATAGCCTTTGCATGAACTATACAAGGCTTTCCATTCCTTTATCAAAATTGCATCCTCATATCATTACGATGAGTAATGAGTAATTATCTTGAAAACACTGATCTTACGTAATTAATTTTTCTTGTTCGTTTTTAGGTGTATGTCTGTAGCCTTGGTGCACAGTGGAATACCCGCACCACAGTGCCGTAGTACAACACTACAAGAACCAAAACCAAATGATACAGTCATTGATAAAGCGGAGCATCGTGCGGTAACTCGTCTAAGGCATTTGAAAGGGGATAACGCTCCAACAATCCATGCTATATAGGTGGAAGTGTGCGGCAGCGAAGTACCATCATATGTAACCCTGATTACGTTGTGCAGATGCTTTCAGAGTGGCCAACAAGTTTGAATGACGAAGAACGAAGTGGCAGACCGTCTCACTCCAAAGAGCCGTGAATCACAGGAGAAAGGGAGGCCAAGGTGCTCGAAGACCGCCCTGTATCAATCGAAGCGATAGTTCAAAAAGTGGAACCAGTCATGGATCAGTTTTCAAATCCTGTACAACATTTTGAACAGGACAAAGAACACAAATCGCTGGTTTCCGCGCTCTTCAACATCCATTTCAACAATCGTGCCGGATAGTGGCAACAGTGAAAATGTTACAGCTATGTCACATAAATCCCGAAACCGTCAGCAGGCGAAGAGCTAGGAGTGGTAAGGTACGAGACCACAAAAACCTTTACACGTCACCCAGAGAAGACAAATTACTTTTATCTAACAAGATGTCCACACTGTAATCATAGAGCTGAAATCAATGCAATTATTTAGACCAATCCAAAAAAAAATCAGCAGTAAAATTTAGTATTTCAAATTTGACGAATATTAATTTGAGCTTTGAAATATTGACCTTGCGTAGAGCTTCACTCACTAGAGTGGTTCTGTCTCAAAATAAATTCAGCGAAGCATATTATGAATTCAGGTACTATTACAACAGACAGAAAAACATTTTAATTGACAGATGTTCTAGAATAATACATCAAGCATTAATTAACATTTGGTGAACATATCAGTTAAAACCTCTAAACACACCAGATCACAACAAGCAATGATCAACAACAAAAACGATGTCAAATATCTACATCTACACCTACATGGATACTCTGCAAATCACATTTGAGTGCCTGGCAGAGGGTTCATCGAACCACCTTCACAATTCTCTATTATTCCAATCTCGTATATCGTGCTAAAAGAACTAACTCCTGTATATTTCCGTACGAGCTCTGATATCCCTTATTTTTTCGTGCTGATCGTTTCTCCCTATGTGGGTCGGTGTCGCAAAATATTTTCGCATTCGGAGGGGAAAGTTGGTGATTGGAATTTCGTGATAAGATTCCGTCGCAACGAAAAACGCCTTTCTTTTAATGATGTACAACCCAAATCCTGTATCATTTCTGTGACACTCTCTCCCATATTTCGCGATAATACAAAACGTGCTGCCCTTCTTTGAACTTTTTCGATGTACTCCGTCAGTCCTATCTGGTAAGGATCCCACACCGCCCAGCAGTATTCTAAAAGAGAACGGACAAGCGTAGTGTAGGCAGTCTCCTTGATAGAGCAAGTTACATTTTCTAAGTGTCCTGCCTATGAAACGCAGTCTTTGGTTAGGCTTCCCCACAAACTACCTCACAACCTTTGCGTGAATCAGAGGAAGGATTCTGAACTCTTCCAAATAGGTAATGGTTCTCCCCTTAAAGCGCATGAGATTAGAAACAGATAATCAAATATTGAATTAGGTGGAATGCAAGTGTCAGCCAAGTGCGAGTGAAGGAGCCCCTGATTTCAAAATTAAATGTCTCGAAAACTAAGATCGATAGACGAGTGCAACAAACGGCTTGTTTGACAAACTGTCTATTGGCTTTTGTCTCGGGTGCAATTTGTCAACAAAGTGGACACGAAAGCCTTAACAATTTAGTAAACGGTACGTTTATTGTGAAAGCCGTAAGAATTTTATGCAGAAGTTCCACAGAAGTTTCGAAATAGTTTGAAAAGCTGCTAACAGATTGCGTTGTAGTCGCAACAAGTAGTGCTTGTAATGAAGTGCACCTGTGAGCTCAGAGCTATCATATCCGCCATTGAAACGCACTGAAGAAAAAGGCTGAAATCACGTAATATATCGAACGAGGTGTTTTTCTGGTACTGGAGTACCACAGGCTAGAACATAGTCCTTCGGCAACAAGCGCAGTTTTTAAAAACAATTTCATGTTCCAAAGGACCCGATGCGAAAACCATTCGCAAGCTCTTCTCCAAATGCCAACGGACATCCGACATGGCTGATGATCTAGCCTGGAATTTTGACCCCAGGTAAACTATGGTTACTCCTGAAAATGTCGCTACGATTTCAGAAATTATTCAGCAAAAAACGAGGAAATGCGTTTCAGAAAGCAGAAAATACTGAGGCAGAGCTTATACATTTTTCATTCATAATCCAAAGCCAGCAGGCCATACCTATACGAGCTATGTGACAGATGGCTGACTTTGCGAATTAGATTCTCATAATGACTGATAATAAAGGATTTGATGTTGGCTGCATGTGGTTCACAGATGAAGCACACTTCCACCTGAGTGGAGTAGTAATAAAGGAAACAAGTGGTTTTGGGGTATCGAAAATCCCCACTCGAGTGAAGCGAACCCACTGTTTTCTCCGAAATTACTATTTGGGCTTCAATATGCAGCAGAGGCATCATTGGCTCTTTTTTCATGTGAGAAACGATCACTAGCGAACGTTACGCTGCAGTTTGGAACAACTTGTCGACACACAGCAAGTGTTCGATCATTTTGATTAATACTTGGAGAACAGAGTCACTGCGTTGGATCACTGCAAATTTAGTGGCGCAGGGATGGACTGGCGTCCACATTCGCCCAATCTGACTCATTGTGACTACTTTATGTGGGGCACATTGAAAGACACAGTCCACCGGAGCCGCTCACCATTCTAGACCAGCTTAAATCGGCAGTCTGTGTGACATCTGAATATATTTCCGTTGAAGCGCTACATGAAGTGATGGTAAATTTCATTGTTCGTTTGTACCATCTTCATACTGCGAGTGGTGGACATTTAGAAAAGTTTGTGATGTCATTACAAAGACTAATTGCAGAGGACGAGTTTAATTATGCACCCTGGTACAGTAAGCGCCACAAAGTGTACAGCGGTCTCTGTTAGCAGCTTTTCGAACTATTTCGAAACTTAGGTATAAAACTCTTACAGCATTCATAATAAACATGACCTTTGTTACACTCTTCTGTCGATCTTAGTTTTCGAGATATTTACTTTCGAAATCAGGGGCTCCTCCACAGGACACCTTGAACCAACGCACGTTGCTTGGTTTTAAGTTGTGATAACTCGGGCTAGTTCTATAAAAGAATTTATAGATAAAATTTAAACAACAGACAAACACATGGTTAAACTAAAACAACAGATAGTAAAATTAATCGTACATAATACAATGAGTACCGAATAAATTACACATAATCAGCAAAAATAATATTCGTAAATTATCAAGAGTGCTCAAATCCGATAGACAGGAACTAGGCAATCCAGCCTGAATGGCTGTGACAGAAACTATTTTAGCCATGTAAATTAGCCAAGTTGAAACTGGCTAACTCTTTAAATAAAATCAAAGTTGACTCAGACCTAAAACAGTGCAACACACATAGTTTGAAGAACCCTTTGGTACAATGGACAGCTTCCAACAATCGTTTGTACAGTTTACGCACCACTAATGTGCTTAACAAAAGTGTCGAATAAACACCGAGAAGTGTGGGTCACTAATCGTTAAGTTGATACTGTGGAGATTGCGTATGCACCTTGGCGGGAGTGGTGGGGCAAATAGAATTCATGTACACTTCTGATGTCAAACTGATATGCTAAATAATGAAATTGACAATGTAATCCCCTTAACCCATTGTTCTGCTAAGTAGTTGATGACCCACTGGGGTTGATTCATGACCCCCTGTGGACAATCCATCCTTCTGAGAAACAACCGACCTCTCCCTCTCCCCTCCCTTATCCCAATCCAGGGACACATTTTTTTGTCACCCCTCCCCAGTTCAGTTCTGAGCTACTATCCCCCGCTCCTAGGAAATCCCCGGTCCTCATCCCTCACCCACTCTAATACGAGCATACTTTTGATATAAAATTAATTGACTAATTAATTAAATTGATGAATTAATTACCTCCTCCCCCTCTCGGAAATCTCCAGCAAATCGGAGGGTCCCTCCACTCTCACCCTCTGGGAAATCCCCAGCCTTCCCCATCCCTTATCCATCCCCTCCCATCCCGCACCAGAAAAAACGACGGGAAATTAAAAAGTCAGTGGGAAACTCAAGTTTTCGTGGTAAATTCGAATTTTGGCAGTAAATTCAAATGCTAATTACATTTTATCACAGAGGACGACACAACAATTAAATCTGCATATCAGTGGTATGGAAGGGTATAAGGTGCTCTCTTTACTTCATCATCTTTGGAATACTGGTGTCACAATCCAAGGTGGCCAATCCCGGATACTAGTGCAATCTAACTTCCCACCTTCATACTGGCGGAAAATTAAAAAATCGGAGAGAAAATTAAAATTTTTACCTCTGGCTGTGAGGCATGGGAGTTGAGGAAGGGTAATTGCTATCGATCAACCACTAGGGAGGAGCTCTAGCCAGTCTCATCAATTTTCTGGATGTAGAGAGGATATTTTCGCTGTTAGTCAAGAACTAGAGAGTTGCTCCAGCCAGTCTAGTCAAAAGCCCTATGGGGGAAGGACGCCGAACTATCACGAAGTGCGGGGGAGTAGTCTTCTGCCGATCTAAAAGAGATCTAAGAGGCTTCTAAGAACTGTGACTGACGCACGAACAACAGGGAACTGACATGCATCGAGACTAGAAAATAGTTCACTGATAATGACAAGGCACTAGCCGAAATCTGGATTTGCCAAATAAAATCAGCAAAAAAAAAAAAAAAAAAGAAAGGGATTGCTGTGCCTTATAATTTCGTCTTCTTCCTGCGTTACGGCCTCTGTAGGACCACGGGTAGCCCCTTCGTGGCCTGCATTTTCCTCTTCTTCTCCAAGAACCTCTTCATTCTTTCTCTTCTTCTCTCCCGCTCTTCTTCCGAGTTCTTCAGTGTCCTTTTCTCCTGTCGGCTCCGCTGGTGAGACTCTGATCTTTTCCTGTATTCTTTTCTGTCGTTGATCTCCAGCATATTGGTCGGTGTGTATTTGTTCCTCCAATTTTCCTTTCCTTCGACCTTGATCCCCAATTCCAACCTGTCCTTCCGAAGTTCAACAACCCACTTGGTTCCTGTTCAAAAAATGGTTCAAATGGCTCTGAGCACTATGGGACTTAACATCTGAGGTCATCAGTCCCCTGGAACTCAGAACTACTTAAACCTAACTAACCTAAGGACATCACACACATCCATGCCCGAGGCAGGATTCGAACCTGCGACCGTAGCGGTCGCGTGGTTACAGACTGAAGCGCCTAGAACCTCTCGGCCACTCTGGGCGGCACTTGGGTCCTGTCTTTCCCCTTGTCCTCCCTTTTGTTTCCCACACTCTCTTCCTAATTACATGTCCAGAAAACCCTGCCCTTTTGAGTCTGATTTCCATGGATATTGTTCTCATGTTCCGTTACAGTTCTTCCATAGGTCTTCGCATCCATCTCTCTCCACCTCTATTTGGACCTATTATTTTTCTCAGTATTTTTCTCTCTTCTTTCTCTAGTTGTTCTGCCCCATTTGTTCCTAGTGTCATCGTCTCAGCAGCATATAATACTGCATTCCTCACCGTTTCCTTGTAGTGGTTTATCTTTGCCTCTGTGGATATATTCTTTTTATTGTATATCTCTCTCGTCGAACAGAAGGCTGACCTCATCTTCTTTATCCTCTCTGTAATTCCCTCCTTGCTCCTGTTCCTTCCTGTTATAAATTCTCCCAAATATTTAAATTTGTCCATCATTTGTACAGTGCCTTCCGATGTTTCCCTGTCTGCAGTGGTATTTAATGTCTTTGTGTTGTTATAGGCGATCCTCAGTCCCACCTTTCTAGTTACCTTACTTAAGTTGTCGAGTTGTGTCTTTGCGTCTTCTTCCGTCTCACTTACCATTGCTATGTCGTCTGCAAAGGCTAGGCAGTCCACTTGAGCCCTATTGTCCTTTTTGTCCCACACATGGGTCTTTGCTATTTCCTCGTTTATTGGTCTCCACTGCCTGATCACTTCGTCCGGTGCTATATTGAACAACAATGGTGACAATCCATCTCCCTGCTTAACACCAGTATTGATCTCAAATTCTTCTGACAGTGCTACTCTAAAACTCAACCTTGCTTTTGTGTCTGTTTAACACCAGTATTGATCTCAAATTCTTCTGACAGTGCTCCTCTAAAACTCAACCTTGCTTTTGTGTCTGTCAGAATTTCTTTTATGAGTTTTTGTGTAGTTCCACCTAATCCTCTGTTCCTCTGGATCCAAACAAGAGTCTGTCGGTAAACGGAGTCATATGCCTTTGTGAAGTCTACGAAAGTATTTATTGCCTTTTTCTTCTTTAAGGGCCTATGTTCCATCAGTCGCTTCATGATAAGTATCTGTTCTATACATCCCCTTTCCTTCCTGAATCCCGATTGATAGTCGTCAGCTGTACTTTCTACCTGTTCTTCTACTCTTTTGAGCAAGAGTTTTGACAGTACCTTGTATGCGACCTCTAGTAGCGATATTCCTCTATAGTTGTTTGCATCTCTCTTGTCCCCCTTCTTATGTATTGGTACTACAATTGCATTCTTCCATCCTTCTGGTAACTTTTTTGTTCTCCAAATCTGGTGGATTATGTTGGTCATGTTGTCTTTCGCTTTATTACCTCCTCACTTTATCATCTCGGTTGCTATACCATCTTCTCCAGTTGCCTTTTATTCTTTACATCGCTTATGGCATGTGCGACTTCATCCCTTGTTGGAGGGCGTGGCTCTCTCTCTTCTGTGTCAGTCCCCAATTCCAGCTCGTCTTCAGGTGGTTCACAGTTCAGCAGGACGTGAAAGTACTCTACAAAAATCCTACTGTTCTCCCTCGGACTAACAGCTAGCTCCTCTTTCTTATCTCTTATAAACAGTTCTCTACCCTTGAACCCAATCAGACTCTTTTTGAATTTCCCGAAAAAGTGTGTGCTGTTGTTTCTCCTGGAGTTGGTTTCAATCTCGCCCAGTTCCTGCTTCATCTTCTGTCTTCTGGCCCATCTTATTGTTCGGGCCGCTTCCTTTCTTGCTCCTAGGAAAACTTCCCATTTTTCCGGGTCCTTCTTGCTGCTCCAGTCTCTGCAAGCTTTACTGTGAGCCTCTACTGCTTTCTCACATTCCTTGTTCCACCACCAGTGCTTTTGTTTCTTTTCTTACTTTCCCCATAGTTCAGCCTATTTCGCTTCATGTCGTCCCATTCACTGAATGCTTCAATGCCTTCCTCATATGTGGATCGATTGTGTCTTAATTTTCTCTGTCTATCTTTATGTTTCCTGTTCTTCTATTCGTCTGTGGCAGTCTGTCTCTGTCTGGAATCCAAAGGCATTTACCTTCTGTAAGATAATGATCCGGTTCTAGTGTACTGCCTGACCTTTGTGTTCCTGATCTCTTTAGTGTCTGTCCAGCTGATTTCTATGTGGTCAATTTCGAATTCCCCAAGCCGGGTACATGGGTTTGCCCATGTCCTTTTCTTCCTCTTGAAGTGTGTTTTCATTAGTCACATTTTGTGTTCTCGACACGGATCAATTAGTCTTTCTCCAGTTTTGTTTGTCCGTTGGTGTGCAGGGTACTCGCCTACTACTCCTTTATCTATAGTTTGTAAAACATTATTGAATTTTTAGTGTTCGTTTTTTAATATAATTTTCTGTACATACTTTCATTCTACCTTTTTTATTGTATGTTATGGTATGTTTTTTTAAGAATTGTTGTCACTGTTTGCGGCATATTTTCTGTCGTTATTCTGTTGTCGTTCTTTCTCAGCATACGTCACGTCATCTGCAACTGTGTGATCGGCTGTTACAAAACAGTGTTTACTAACAGCCGCTGAAACAGTTGCAGATGACATGATGTACGCTGAGGAAAAACGGCAACAGAATAAGTACAGAAGATATGCTACAAACAGCGACAACAATTATTTAATAGAAAAAAGAAAACATGCCATAACATACAATGAATAAGGTAGTATGAAAGTATCCCCAGAAAATTATATTTCGAACACGAACAGTAAAAATGTAATAAAGTGTTGCAGTGTTTGTGTAACTATGCTATTTTCTGCATGTTTTAGATTTAAACTCAACTCATGAATCATATCAGTGGCACATCATTTATATTTAATTGATCGACTAATTACTTAAATTGCTCATGAGAGCGCCTTTGCACGGTGAGTTTTTTTTTCCTGCAGTCGGATTACACGCACCAGGTAACTAAAATGGGAATCCCCTGAGGGTAGATGTTCAAAGTTTTGAGGTACTCTACGGAGAAAACTAACTGGAACACGTGAGGCAATACTGACCTTACGACTTATCTTAGAAGAAAGATTAAGGAAAGGCAAACCTACGTTTCTAGCATTTGTAGACTTAGAGAAAGCTTTTGACAATGTTGACTGGAATACTCTCTTTCAAATTCTAAAGGTGGCAGGGGTAAAATACAGGGAGCGAAAGGCTATTTACAATTTGTACAGAAACCAGATGGCAGTTATAAGAGTCGAGGGACATGAAAGGGAAGCAGTGGTTGGGAAGGGAGTAAGACAGGGTTGTAGCCTCTCCCCGATGTTGTTCAATCTGTATATTGAGCAAGCAGTAAAGGAAACAAAAGAAAAATTCGGGATAGGTATTAAAATTCATGGAGAAGAAATAAAAACTTTGAGGTTCGCCGATGACATTGTAATTCTGTCAGAGACAGCAAAGGACTTGGAAGAGCAGTTGAATGGAATGGACAGTGTCTTGAAAGGAGGATATAAGATGAACATCAACAAAAGCAAAACGAGAGTAATGGAATGTAGTCTAATTAAGTCGGGTGATGCTGAGGGAATTAGATTAGGAAATGAGGCACTTAAAGTAGTAAAGGAGTTTCGCTATTTGGGGAGCAAAATAACTGATGATGGTCGAAGTAGAGAGGATATAAAAGGTAGGCTGGCAATGGCAAGGAAAGCGTTTCTGAAGAAGAGGAATTTGTTAACATCCAGTATTGATTTAAGTGTCAGGAAGTCATTTCTGAAAGTATTCGTATGGAGTGTAGCCATGTATGGAAGTGAAACATGGACGATAAATAGTTTGGACAAGAAGAGAATAGAAGCTTTCGAAATGTGGTGCTACAGAAGAATGCTGAAGATTAGATGGGTAGATCACATAACTAATGAGGAAGTATTGAATAGGATCGGGGAGAAGAGAAGTTTGTGGCACAACTTGACCAGAAGAAGGGATCGGTTGGTAGGACATGTTCTGAGGCATCAAGGGATCACCAATTTAGTATTGGAGGGCAGCGTGGAGGGTAAAAATCGTAGAGGGAGACCAAGAGATGAATACACTAAGCAGATTCAGAAGGATGTAGGTTGCAGTAGGTACTGGGAGATGAAAAAGCTTGCACAGGATAGAGTAGCATGGAGAGCTGCATCAAACCAGTCTCAGGACTGAAGACCACAACAACAACAACAACGGAGAAAACTTCGAAGAACTGAAATTTGAAGCTGACTGTAGAAGGAAGTTACTACCGCCAACATACTATTCGTGCAGTGCCTGTAGCGGCACAGGGTACCCTCCTCCATGCTGGTGACTTGCAATAGATACCTCTAGATGTTGATGTGAATTTATTCTACCTATTAAGGTATTAGCCCATTCATTTATAGACAAAATTGGCTGAAGAATGTTGTCTATTATTTATAGAGAAAACAAAATCCGAACTTCTACTGCTGATTGTCTCCCAGTAAAATCCTTCGTTTTAGCTTCTAATTTTTCCACTGCAGTCACACTGTAAGATATATGGGAGAGGCTGTAACATACATGAAGCTGGTAGGCTGTAATATGTTTGCCAACAACACTTAGAAAATGCGGTATGGACCGCACCTGTCAACTCCACTTTTGTCGGACTACCGCTTACGTACCATATTCTCACGGGTCTTCCAGTCTTTGTAAACACCGTTAGAATCCGCCAGATTTTGAGAAGTAAGAGATGTCTCCCACCAAGTCACAGACCCTGCCAATTCTATCGAAATTCCATAACGTTGCGACGATACTGGTTAGAAGGCTGTCTAGCTCTCTAGTCGTCACTGGCTATGAGAGAGCTATCAGAACGAGAAACAGAAAAATAGTACACTAACATTAGGGGAGAAATTCTCCACCATGTGGATGCTCGCGTCCAGATATTTTTTTTTTTCTTACGATTGGTGCTGCCTCTAGTGATTTGTAGTCAGTGTCATAACAGAACAGTAGCTGGTCTCTTCGGCTATTTTAAATTCAATAGTTACATTTATCTACATCCAGCTTTAACGTCCATCAAACATCAATCGTCTGCAAATCAGTATAGCTTACCAGTATCGCAAACCTGCTACAGACGGGAGCCTAACTCTAAATATGTACTCTGCAAGCCACTACACAGTGTAGTAGCAGTATTATTGAAATCGTCGTTCCTTTTTCTCCAGTCACATGCTTAATGATCGAGTAAAAATGAATGCCTGTATACCTCTGTGTGTATCCTAATCTCCTCTACGAACTTCGTTGACAACATAGTGTTTCGCGAAAAATACATCACCCTTTCTTTCAACTGGAATAAACCTCCATAACATAATTCTAACAGTATCACAGCATATAGTACTTAGATTAAGATACTAAGCACCTACCACCGCCAGTTCCGATTTCATCTGCTGTGTAATGATATGCTAAAGAAATATTACTCATGGCCTTAGGAAACACTCAGATTTTATTTTTCTCCCTGCAAATAACCTCCAATATAGAATCTAGTCGCTACTAGCTTAGTGAGGTGTACAAGTCACAAAGCACTTGTTATCAGATCATATAGAACACTATAGCACAGATGTTAACAACAGTACTCTGTTGTACATTGGAGGCTTCTACGGTGCGGTATAGGTTTGGGATAGGCTCGAATAGAGCTGTAGGTGGATCCCCCAGATGATCTGGGATGAGGTTCGAAGGCGATCCACCACGCGTTATGGCCAGGATACGGTTCAGAGGTGGATCCACCACGTATTGCAACAGGGATAGGGTTCGAATATGAACCCACCTGAAATATACACACGGTGCTGTAGGGGAGGTGGATTCACCCGTGTAGGTCCGGCGTGGGGTCTGAGGAGCCACGTGAAAACGATACACACACATACAAAAAAACAGCGGAGTTGAGCAAGGTGTTGACAACTGTACTACATTACAAGGAAATTTAGAATATATGGCCAGAAGTGATGTCATGATCACATGAGCGTAAGTGTCAGCATCTCGGCTATATATAAAGTGAACTTCGGAACCAGGTCACTTCGTGACATACTGAAAGTGTTAAGGTGGTCTACTGGTGGCTCGAACTGTTTGTTTTGCCCGATACTTGTAACTTTTGCTTAATGAAAATACTCGCACAGTCATCTCCAGAATCAGGAGCATTATGCAGTTCATAATGTGATGTGCAGAAGATCAGGTTAGCTCATCCTAAACGTAGAGCATGCAATGTGAGGGTGGCATGTTTCAAAGGTTAGTCTTAGCTACTAAGCAACGTCCTGACAAACTAAGTGAATCTCGATTATTTTACACCAGTGGCGGAGATGAAACCATGTGCGTCCATTCTGGTGGAGGGTTGAAGTGGTGGAATGAAATAAATAACCCATGATTTGAACATGTTGTATTGTTTTCCAAGTGCCTGTCTGTGATTCTTTTGAGGGGTAGGGATGCAAAAATTGCTGTAAAGGTTCCAACTAATATTAAACCTCTATTAAATCTTCGGAAAACAGCAACTGGATACAATGTGACTGAGAGAGCTTCTGGCAATGCTCACCTGAGTAAAATCTGCTTCCAGGAAGAAGTGGGTGTAGTAAACATCATTTAATCCCCCAGCAGAGTATTACTGTTAAGATCTGTGCTATAGAGTTTCATGTGATCTGGTAACAAGTGCTTTGCGATATGTACACTCCACTACGCTAGTAGCGTATAGATTCTGTACTGGAAGTTTATTGCAGGGAGAAAAATAAAATCTCAGTGCTGCCTACAGCCATGAGTAATATTATTTTAATATAAAGCACTACACAGAAGATGAAACTGGTATTGGTTCTTTCTTGGTTTCTTAGTTTAAGCACTGTATGCTGGATGATGTCATATATCAGTATTTTAATTTGGGGTATTCAATTCTACCCTATTAATCAAATCTTATTCAGAATTGTTGTATGTTTATTAACATGAATTGGTCAGAAATAAATAAATGCATTTTTCAGCATTTTTGGAAATTTTATCCCTATGGGGGTGAAATAGTGAGAATTTTTTTTTTGAAATATATCATTATTAAAGAACTACTGAATTATTTTTTAAGCTACATCTATAAAAATTAGTATTCCACGTCTTGATTACAAGTAAAATAGTAAATGTTTCAGTGTTTTTGGAAATTTGACCCCTAAGGCGATTAAATAAGTGATGAAATGATTTATGAAATATTTCACTGCGAAAGTTTTTTAAAGCTAAATGTATAGAAATTTGTAATTGGCTTCTCTATTAGAAATAGAAAAAATATGCATTTCACTGCCTTTATAAATTGGGAGTGGGAAACGGGGAGTGTAACGTTTCACGAAAATATTTCATTGCGAAATCGCTTTTAAAGCTAAATCTATCAAAATTGATACTTGGCTTCTTAGTAAGAAATGAAAAAATGCTTTTTTTACTGTATTTGGGAATTCAGTCCTAAGGGGTTGAAATAGGTCCCGACTGATTCACTGACTGATCATCGCCCAGCCTAAATTACTAGCGATAGAAACTTAAATTTGGAGAATGTGGATCTTGTACTGTGGGCATCGCTTAAGAAGGGATTGTTCGAAATTCCACTCCTAAAGGGGTAAAATAGGGGATGGAACGCTTTTTGAAAATATGTCGCTATTGTGGCAATTTAAAACTAAATCTACGAAAAGTAGTATATAGTTTCTCGGGCAGCAACAAAAAAAAGAAAAAAAAAAGAATCCACCTCGTGTTTCAGCATTTTTGGAAATTCAGTTACTAAGCGATTTAAGTTTAAAACAGTTTTTTTTAAAGTCATTATTAAAGAACTATATAGCATTTTCAAAGCTACGTCTATGAAAACTGGTATTTGACTTCCTGGTTACAAATGAAAAATGCGTGTTTCGTATTTTGGAAAGGGTGTGACATAGGGAATGAAAAGTTTTTTGAAATTATGTCATTATGAAGACATTTTCAAGGTCAATTCTATGAAAATTTTTATTTGGCTTTTCTGCTAGAAATATAAAAAAAAATGCGTTTCACTGTTTTTGGTACTTCAACCGCTGTAGAATGAACATTTTTAAGAAAACATTTCGTTATTTTAAAAAAAAAATTATAACTGAATCTATGAAAATTGCCTTTTAACTTCTCGGCTGGATATAGAGACATTTGCTTTAGAGGGCGAATGTTACTATGGAAATATCACCACAAGAACGCAAAAGGTATGACTAATAAAAACGTTGGAGTCCAGCTACCAGTACCGCATTTTCGTCAGTAGTACATTCGGGAAACACCATGCTTCTACCTGCTTAATTAGCGTGAAATGTTTAGAAGGTGCTCCAATTTGTTAATAACATAAAAATCTGATTTAAAAAAAAAACAAAAAGAAAAAGAAAGCTTTGCAGACCATACGGTCTACGCGAGTGAAGCAGAGGGCGCTAGGCTAGTTTCTTAACCATTTTTGTGCAGATCATCTGGAGAAGTGTCATCAGTTGATGCGAAACAATAAAAGGTATTTTGCAGTCATTACGGATCGTTTCGTTCAAATTATTAAAAATTTGCCTTGTGCTCTCCCCCCGCTTCTTCTCTGGACCTGAAGGCCAGGGACTTCCTCTGTCCTCGATGAATAAACCATTGCACCATGTCATTTCCAGAATGACAACGAGATTACAATCAAAGTGGTATGTTATCTGAAGAGGCAAAGAGCAGACTTCTACATCCAATGTCTCCCTCATTTAGAAAAATATGGCACATTGATGAGTGATGGTGTAGGGTGACTGTTTTTGAGTTTATAATTAAAACTCTATTATATGTCTCGTACTTTCAAAGTATGAGATGGTAATTAAGTTTAATAGATCGATTTGTAAGTTTCTTCATAACGAAGGGAACTTTGGTATCTCTAACAGACGGGTATGGCGGTCATAGCTGAAGATTTCTGGACCTGCGTTATCGGGTGGGGAATTGTAGGACTTCCCTAGATAGGTGAGGGGTGCACTGTAGAAAGCAGTTACTCAGGTAGCGGAGTTCTTGTGAAGTGGACATGATTTTTTTTTTAAATTTGGTTTTTAGGTTAGGGGGTAGTTTGAGGAATGCTTGCCAGTCGATACGCAGAGAGCGAAATCGAAGTAGAGACACTTCGACTGTCATAATGTTAACAGCTAACTGTCAAAGTATCGGCAACGAGTTTCCTGAACTTAATGCCTTCCAAGAAAATTGACGCACTCAGATTATTCTCGGAACCGAGAGCTGGTTGAATCCCGAAGTATAAAGCTCCGAAGTATTTAGTGACGCGTGGAACGTATATAGAGAACACGAAACAGACGTCGTACGAGGGAGAGACTTCATTGCTGTCGACAAAAGTATTTTGTCTATAGACGTCGCAATTGGGTCGGACTGTGAGGTTATCTGGACACGAGTAGTAGGCCTTCGTGAAATCAAGTTAATTATCGGACGTTTTTACCGGCCATCTGACTCCGCTGTAACAGCTGTAGAATCATTCAAGTCTACGCTCAGCAGCGTGGAAATACGCATTTCATGCAGTATTAGTTGGAGGCGATTTTAATCAACAGCGTTTAGACTGGGATGTCTATGAATTTAGTGCATGTGGTACGGCCAGACAGCCTTTTGAAGCAATTTTGAACACTTTTCCTAAAACTAACTTGAACGAGTAGTTAGATAAGTCACACGCACTGGAAGTATTTTAGACCTTGTAGATAAAACCGGCCTCACTTTATTGACAGTGTCAGTGTAGACACAGGGATTGGTGACCATTTTGTCATCATAGCGAGTATGGTTACTAAAGTTAATAAACCTGTCAAGAAGACCAGGATAATATTTATGCTAGAAAAATCAGATAAGCGGTAATTAGCATCCCACTTAGTCAATGAATGGACATCATTTAACTCCATTATGACGGAATAGATGAGTTATGGGCAAAGTTTAAGCGGATTGTAAACCGCACTTTAGAGACGTAGGTTCCAAGTAAGTGGATTAAGGATAGGAAGGATCCTCCGTGGTTTAATAATCAAATTCGGAAGATGCTGAAGAAACAGGTATTGCTTACTCTCGGTTCAAAAAAGAAGACGCAAATGTGGACAGGCAAAAGTTAGTAAAAAATTCGCGCTTCCGTAAGAAGATCAACACGCGAAGCACACAACTTCCAACGTCAAACCTTAGCGCAAGATCTTCCCGAGATCCCGAGAAAATTC
The DNA here is from genome assembly GCF_023864345.2 of Schistocerca serialis cubense. Classification (NCBI taxonomy): domain Eukaryota; kingdom Metazoa; phylum Arthropoda; class Insecta; order Orthoptera; family Acrididae; genus Schistocerca; species Schistocerca serialis. The sequence goes on along the minus strand of NC_064641.1, from coordinate 574,507,362 downwards.
TGGTCTTACGTAAAGTCATTAAGTGGGTCGAAGGATTCTAAGTCACTCGTCGACCAGTCTGGGGTGGCAACAGATGACAGCAAAAGGAAAGCTGAAGCTTCAAATATCACGTTTAAGAAATCAATCACGAAAGAGTATCGTAAAACATACCGTCGTTTGTTTGTCGCACAGACTCCCGCATGGAGAACGTAGAATCAGACATCCCTCGCGTAGAGAAGCAACTGAAAGAGTTGAAAACAAGTAAGTCATCTCAATTCGGTTTTATAGAGAATACTCTGCGGCATTGGTGTTACCTTGCACTTAAAGTAGATCTCTCGCTCAGTCAAAAGTCCGAGAAAACTGTGAAAAAGAACAGGTGACTTTTACATGTAAGAAAGGCAAAAGAACGGACTCGCATAAATACGAATCAGGTCAACAAGAGACTTCCACATTACTAGAGTTTCGGGCAAGCGTTTGACAGTGTCTCACTGCAGCATATTGACAAAGGTCCGAGCATACAGATTAGGTTCCCAGATACGTGAGCGGCTCGAAGCCTTTTTAAATAATGGAACTCAGTACGTTGTTCTCGACAGCGAGTGTTCACTGGAGACAAGTCTGTCGTCTGGAGTGTTGTAGGGAAGTGTGACAGGAGCGCTCTTATTCTCCATAAAAAGAGGGTCCACTTAAACGTTCCAGCGCAAATATCTCTGGAACAACAATAGATATTTAAAAACGACTTTCACAGCTACGAATGCAAGGCAGGGGCTGATGAGAGTAAATACTAGGAGGTATTCTAAGACGCAAGAAACTACTATTTTCAACACAAACTTATGTTTTTTAAATGGAAATGCCATATTATTTCTTACACAATCAGTAACATGAAAAATCACAAATAGAATGGCGTTGGATGGATCGCAGTACGTCAATTACATCCAGAGAAATTGCAACGCGAAGTTGACACTTGAAATAAACGAAACGCACCGCTGCTGAACATCCCGAGATGCAAGCGTGAACCCCACGTTGATCTTAATCGCGATGTGATTGACGTACTACTATGCAACAAACGTTCTAGGTATTGGTATTTACACTGTTATTCGGTGGACAGGTATCAATGCAGATGGCTTAAAAATGGTTCAAATGGCTCTGAGCACTATGCGACTTAACTTCTGAGGTCATTAGTCACCTAGAACTTAGAACTAATTAAACCTAACTAACCTAAGGACATCACACGCATCTATGCGCGAGGCAGGATTCGAACCTGCGTCCGTAGCGGTCGCTCGGTTCCAGACTGTAGCGCCTAGAACCGCACGGCCACTCCGGCCGGCGCAGATGCTCAGTCACAATACTTGTACAACTGCCATTTACCTCTCTGTTAGATCCTTGGTCAGCCATTACCTTGGCCACTGATATTCGGCCTTTCGTTACCGTTATGTCCAGTCCAGTGTTACAGCAAAAATAAAGACGCATGAACGAGTAAACTCTTTCCTTAGTTTTCATTGTGTGTGACTGAACATATGTATTGATTCCAGTTCACTTCACAACACTGCAAAAAGCAATAAGTACTGTGTTTGTTGCAATGTGGTACGTCAATCACATCGCGATTACGAGCAACGTGGTGTTCACGCTTGCACCTCGGGATGTCCAACAGCGGCGCGTTTCGTTTCTTTGAAGCGTCAACTTCGCTTTGCAATTTCTCGGCACCTAACTGACGTATTACGATGCAACCAACACCATTCTTTTTGTAATTTTTCATTTATTGATTACGTAAAAAATAATACTGGGCGCAGATTTAAAGAAGCATAAATTTGTGTTGAAAATAATATTTGCTTAGGTTGTAGAGCCCCCTTTCGTACCCGTGAAAGTCGGTTTTCAATATCTGTAGTTGTTCCAGAGATACTTGCGCTGAAACGTTTAACTGGACCACCCTGTATATCAATAGCCTGACGAACAGGGTGAGCAGCAATTTACGGCTGTTTGCTGATGGCGCTGTGGTGCACGGGAATGTGTAATCGTTGACTCACTCTAGGAGGATACAAAATGGCTTAGATAGGATTTCTAGTTCGTGTAACGAATGGCAGTTTTCTCTAAATATAGAAAAATATAGCTTAATGCGGATGAGTAGCTAAGAAACTCTTGTAACGCTTGAATACAGCACTATTAGGATGCTGACTGACACAGTCTCATCGGTTAAATTCCTAGGCGTAATGCTGCGAAGCGATGCGGCATGGAACGAGTACGTAAAGAGATTAGTAGGGAAGGCAAATGTTCGACTTCGTTTTATTGGGAGAATTTTGAGGAAGAGTGTGCCACCTATAAAGGACACAGTCTGTAAAATGCTAGTGCGACCCATTCTTGATTACTGTTCGAGTGTTTGAGGTCCTCACCAGGGCGGATTGAAGGAAGACATCGAAACAGTTCAGAGGCGTGCTGTTGGGTTTGTTAGCAGTACGTTCGAACAAGAGGCAAGTATTACGGAGATCCTTCGTGAAGTCAAACGGAAATTCCTGGAGGTAAGACGACGCTCTTTTCGCGAGGCACTATTGCGGAAATTTAGAAAACCGGCAACAGAGGCCGACTGTAGAACGATTCATCTGCCGCCAACGTAAATTTCACGAAGGACCAGGAATTAGGACTCATACGTTGGCTTAGTCGTTCTTCTCTCAATATGTTTGAGAGACTAGTAGTGGTACCTGATACTCTCCGCCATGCACCGTACAGTAGCTTGCGGAGTGTATACGTAGATGTAGATGTAGACAGCTATTTACGCAGCGACTAATAAGCTAGCAAGGTGGGACTCGATATACCACTCCTGTCGCGTATAATGGGCGAGCAGTCTGTATAAAGCAAAATAAAAGGGCCCGCTCTGTAGCAAACAGCCTTACCATGGATGTCATCAATACCTTACCGCTACTAGAATTTATCGAAGCTCGTTACTTATTACGACCGTTTGGCTGTTTACTAATAACTCTGGTATTGAAACACGTGCTACGGACCGGTCTTGATTGGAACGTCCCTACACAAGATTTCATTTAGCCTACGAAGACTGTGCTCTTCTAATCTGATCGTTGTACAGTAAGACTGCGATAATCCGGCAGACCCGATAGCCTGGCACGCATCAGAAATTTTCCGGTATTTTTTATCGAAAAAGAGCTGACTGACCATGTGGCACTACCAAGTGTTTTTAACCCACAGGAGGCACCAGAAACTAAGAGTGACGAAGAGGAAAAGCCTACAACTCACATCTCTTGATCTGAGACTTCAGAAGCCCTATACACTATTGGAAATTTGCTAAGAGTAGCCAATAATACAACGCTTCTGAAGTTATGAATTTGCACATCTTACCAAATACTGTTTGTCAAAAAAAGGTCAATCTAAGAAACACGCAGTGTTCCAGAAAGCTTAGAAGAAAATTTCAGCTAAACCATCTGTAGTAGATGCCAGTCAGACATATTCCGAGCCCTCGACACCGTCAGATGTCTGTACTATTCCTAAAGACAGTGATTCCAATTTAACTGCACCAAACTCCTTTAGCTTATTCTTGATCCTTTCAAAATCAGTGGTGCTTATTTTATTTCATAACTGGCGTAAGAAATTATTTGTGTATATTGCACTTTTGTAGAACTTCTGAGCTTAAACTGATTTAATAGAGCAGTAGCGGACTTTAAATTCACTTTTATTTTACAGAATAATAATACATATTTTTAACTTTTTTGTACTGCAGTCTCTACTGATTTTTTTTACGTTAAAACTGTAGGTTTTACTTGCATCCATTTTTTAAAAACAGGTGTTTAAAAAGACCTTGATAATCCGGCATATTTGATAATCCGGCATTGACATATCCCCGAGCACTCCGGATTATCAACGTCCTACTGTACACGTCTGTATCCTTGAAAAATGACTGTCGCTGCGTGGTTTAATAACTGAACAGACCTTGCGGTAAGCACAATAGAGACTGAATAAAATAACTGAAACGGTTTAGTGTAAATATCAATAATGTAGGAAGAGACAGGTTGCTACTTACTGTAAAGAAGACGCGTTAAGCTGCAAAGAGACACATTTAAAATACACTTACATATAAGCTTTCGGCCGCAGCCTTCGTCGGAATAAGAAAGAGAAACACTCATCATTCAGTCACACAAGCAAGCACACCTGAAGCACACATGACCGTCAACTCCAGCAGCTCGGGCCAGTGTCTTTTAATTGTGCCTGTCCGCAGCTTAACGTGTCGCCTTTACGGTAGCTAGCAAGCTGTCTTGTCCTACATTGTTGATGTTCCAACCTGGAGTTTCCATTTTTTGATTTGATGTAAATATATCATTCATTCCACAGACAACCTGTCTAAGGATAATGTTCGTTCTTTTCGTTTTGTTATAATACTAATAATAATAATTTTTATTATTATCATTTTGAGTCTTTAGTCTTCTGATTGGTTTGATGCGACCCACCACGCCTTTTTTTCCCTTGCCAACCTCTTCATTTCAGAGTAGCACTAGCAGTGAACGTCCTCATTTATTTCTTGGACGTATTTTCCAGTCTCTGCTGCGGGCTTTCAAAACAGAAATATCAAATGAATGAGGTGTGGCCCTCAACTACGTACCCTCCGACTCAGAGTTGAAATATTAAACGTTTAGGCTGGTTTCGTTGTCTAGGGGCTGGTATACGTAGTTGCCGCATTACAAGCCAAATACTGCTGAGCCTACAGTATACAATATGAATAGACACATGAATCGAATGGTCGAGGGTTCCTATCACTCGGCAATTGCGAATTTTGAACGTAATATTGTTGTTGTTGTAGTCTTCAGTCCTGAGACTGGTTTGATGCAGCTCTCCATGCTACTCTATTCTGTGCAAGCTTCTTCATCTCCCAGTACCTACTGCAGCCTACATCCTTCTGAATCTGCTTAGTGTATTCATCTCATTTATGAATGAAAGATTCCAATTGAACAAAATCTGCAGGTTCTATCTTAACGACTTTAAATGATGAGTACAAAAACAGAAGTACTTTTAAGAATGCTGTATATTTCTGCCAAATACTTATTGGTGTCGATGGTCCAGCAATTAAATAAAATAAAAGTTGAATAACAGGGAAACAATAGATTCCTACTGCACGTAATTAGTTATGTACGACAACATAGCTCGTGAGATATTCACTTCTAAACGCATACTACGTCTTCACTGCGGAAACCACGGAGATCTCACAAGTTCACAAGTTGGCACTACGAGATATTTCTATCTTCCAAGCCCACGCGCAAACTGCTCAACTGTCCAAGTCTTCCCGCGACTCTGTGTCCGACGCGCCGTACTCCAGGACCCTCTCCGTGTCCTGTGTCGTACTCTCCCTCGCGCCGCACTGTTCCGAATTGCCTCGTGGCCTCTCTCGAGACCTTCTGCCGCTTCCATCCAGTCTCCCCATTTACGAGCGCTGTGATTGACTAGAGCGCTCGCGCCCTGTCTTCAAGCCCACGCACCTACACAAACATACGGATTCGAAATACTGGATTTACATTTAAATAACTTGAAATTAAATAAATATTCCTACGGCTGGACCATAAACACGCTCTAACACACATTATTAAACACATAGACAAATTAAATACTAGAAATAAGAATAATCTTCACAATGATTTAAAGTCACTTAGTCTTGTAGAAAAAGGTGTGCATTATTCAGGAACACACATTTTCAATAACTTGCCAGCAGCTATAAAAAGCTTAACAACCTATGAAATTCAGTTTAAGAGAAACCCAAAGTATTTATTGGTGGCCAACTCCTTCTACTCCATTGATGAACTTCTCAGCAGAACCAACTGATTTATGTGTATATATATATATATATATATATATATATATATATATATATATATATATAAGTACAATATTACTTCTGCACAATTTCAGTGCAGTAATGTGTTCATTGTAAATAAATGTGTGTGTGTAAGTACGCATTAGGAGTGATTTAAAATGGAATGATCATATAAAGTTGATCGTCGGTAAAGCAGATGCCAGACTGAGATTCAATGGAAGAATCCTAAGGAAATGCAATCCGAAAACAAAGGAAGCAGGTTACAGTACGCTTGTTCGCCCACTGCTTGAATACTGCTCAGCAGTGTGGGATCCGTACCAGATAGGGTTGATAGAAGAGATAGAGAAGATCCAACGGAGAACAGCGCGCTTCGTTACAGGATCATTTAGTAATCGCGAAAGTGTTACGGAGATGATAGATAAACTGCAGTGGAAGACTCTGCAGGAGAGACCCTGAGTAGCTCGGTACGGGCTTTTGTTGAAGCTTCGAGAACATACCTTCACCGAGGATTCAAGCAATATATTGCTCCCTGCTACGTATATCTCGCGAAGAGACCATGAGGATAAAATCAGAGAGATTAGAGCCCACACAGAGGCATACCGACAATCCTTTCCACGAACAATTTGAGACTGGAATAGAAGGGAGAACCGATAGAGGTACTCAAGGTACCCTCCGCCACACACCATCAGATGGCTTGCGGAGTATAGATGTAGATGCAGATCTAACTTCTGCACCATTTCAGTGCAGTAATGTGTTCATTGTAAATAAATATTATAGTTGTTGTATTACACGTTTATTGCCTTATAAATAAATAAATAAATAAAAACTTTTATTTTAAATTCACTGCATTAGTATTTGTAGAATGATTCTTTCACATAATGTTCATTAAGAAATGACGATCATTCCAATTGGGACCTATGGAATGGTACATTAGCTTATTTGTTTGAGTTGTAAATATTTGTCATGTATTGTTTTTCTGACATGTTCTACATCCTGGAGGACCTCCTCACTACGGATCAATTGGAATGAAAGTAAATCTAATCTAATCTGAACATATATCAAAGGAATAGTAACAAAAGGTAGGCCAGTAGCCTGATGTCTCTGTGCTTTCTAAAACACAGTAAATATTTAACCAATTTTTTCATGAATAGTATATATGGGATATAAACAAAGACATAGATGAATAAACATATTTATAAGCGTTTCTTCGTGTAACTGTGGAGTACTTACGGCCTGACGCGATCGATAGTAATCGGCCACTTTGGCCCCCAATAACTCGTGTACTATTGAAGTTACATTCCTGTAATTTATACCAATTTAGGTTTACACTACTAGCTTTCTAAAGAGACGTTGGTCGACTAAATCGGATCAAGCATTTAGATTTTGGAAATTCGTTGCTGGGTGTTACTTGTATAATTTACAGTCAGATACTAAACTTTAAACTAACAAAGATATTGAAAATCTGACCACACCATCAGAATCGTCGTGCAAATAATGTTATTGTACATGTTTCTTTTTGAGGTATCATGATTCCTCTGGCTACTATTAATTTCTATACGAACTGTGAAACGTCAGTCATTAAGGTTTCACAAAGTCCGCCATCTTTGGCACTCCCGGCATATAAATCTCCTTCATCGATACAAAGCGCACTCCTCGCCACAGCGCCAACATGGAATTCTCAGCCACACGATCGGCCTGGACCATGCGCTGGGGCTGCCCCTCTTGCTCAGCTAACGTTCGGCACCACGTGTTTGCTGCCGGGTCCCGGCTTGCCGAGCGGCCCGTTCAGCCACGCCAACTCCGAACTTAGAATATCTTTAGGGTGCCACAACTCGCTCGTTACCTCACATTGTCTACCCCAAAGTTTTTATCCTCTACAGCCCCCTTTAGTGCAATGGAAGTTATTCTCTGATATCTTAACACATTTCCCATCATCCTGTCCCTTCTTCTTGTCAGTGTTTCCCATATATTCCTTTCTCCGCTGATTTTGTAGAGAGCCTTTTCATTACTTATTTTATCAGTCCATCTGATTTTAAACATCTGTCTACAGGTGCCACATCTCAAACGCTTCGATTCTTTTCTTTTCCGGTTTTCGCACTGTTCATGATTCACTACCAAACAATGCTGTGCTCCAAACGTACACTCTCAGAAATTTCTCCTTCAAATTAAGACCAATGTTTGATACAAGTAAAGATCTTTTGGACAGGAGTGCCCTATTTGCCTTTCTAGTTTGCATTTGATGTACTCCATGCTTCGTCCGTCATCTGTTATTTTGTTTCCAAGATAGCAAAATTCCTAAACTTCGTTTGCTTCGTGATCACCAACTTTGACGTTAAGTTCGTTGCTAATCTCATTCCGGCTACAACTCACTGTTTTTGTCTTTGTTCGGTTTACTCGACCAGCTGAAGTATTTCTTCTGTTGCCCAAGGTTTCACCTTCCTGGTACCTATGTTTGCCTGTCCAGCTTCTGTGATCGCCTTGTTTATAAATGTCCACTTCTCTTCAACCAAATGGGCTAACGTGGCATTAATTACAGCAATACGTACAGCCTTACTGAACTTCAAACACATCTCATGGTACCTCAGTACTTCTTCCGCATCTTCCGGACATTTGTCTTAAACTTTAGTCTACTCTTCATTATTATTAAATTGTGATTGGAGACTATATCTACACCTGCGTAAGCCTTACAAACGATGATGCAATTTCGGAATCTTTGATCATGATGCTCTCAGGATCGTATCTTCCCTTGTTTCTGGGCCTTTTCCAAGTATAAGTCCTCCACTTGTGATTTTCGAACAGTATTATTTTTTATTAACTGAAATCTGTAGCTGCATTTAGTCATCCACCGCTCTCTTTCCTCCCACCAGCTCCACATTCTCCTGTGACTGTGTCTTCTATTCCTTCCAATACTATCGCAATCCAATCACCCATGATTATTAGATTATCGTCACCATTTAAATACTCAATTATCCATTCAATACCCTGTTATATCTTCTCTATCTTTTCATCGTCTCTTTTTGGCGTCGGAATGTATATGTGAAATGTTGTTGCTGGCATTGATTCACTACTGATTTTGAGGACAATAACTCTACCACTGAACTATCCCCAGTAACTTACTGTCTATCCTCCCTTCCTATTCATAACAAATACTACTACCATTATACACTTTTCTGCTTTTATTGATATTACCGTACGTCAATATGATCAGAAATCCTTCTTTCCATTTCAGTTCACTGACGTCCAGTGCATCTGGTCTAAACATTTGAATTTTCATTTTCAGATTTCATAGCTTCCTTACCAAGTTAAAAGTTCCAAGTGCCCACCCTCGAATTCATAGAAAGTTACCCTTTCGTTGCTTATTCCGTCTATTTCTCATAATCACCTCCCTCTTACAAGTTCACCCCCTGCGATCCGAATGGGGGACTAATCAGGAATCTTTTGCCAATGGAGAGATCGTCATCATATTTTCTCTGTTACAGACCACATGAACCGTGTCACATTATGTGTCTTTAATGCAGTGGTTGATATTGCCTTCTGCATAATGATCTCGCAGAACATTGCTGACTATTCCGCCTTTTGTTGGTGGTGTCCCACCCCATGCGCAAGAGTATGACCCATAGCTCTGTCGGCTACCCCGTTCACTTTGACAAGCCATTGGCAGAACGAACCCTTATACCGGAAGTCTTCTAGCGCCACAGCTGATGACTTTTATTCAGAAATAGAGCAGTGATTGCGTTCGTATCAGGGAGCCATGACCTGATTACGAACTAAAGACGCCACCCCTAGACCAGAGTAGCAACTTGTATCAGGTATAATTCAAAAAGTATATAAGCACCTGGTTGCTTCAGATCAGAAACTTTGACGCTCTGATAAATCATTGGCTGTTTCCCTAAGCCTCAACTGAATTTCGCTTCTGACTCACATGCAACGGTGGTCACTGCTCAATGAACTTACCTCTACGCAAGAAGTTGTAGCAGAAAGAATTGCAATTCATTTGGAGTCATTAAAATACTCATGGACTGGCACAAGCTTACTATGGTCTCCGGTTAAGAAGAGGGATGGAATGTTACTATATTTCTCATGAAACAGAAATTTGTCTACGCACATCCGTATATTTCACCTGCGGACTGTTACCTACCACGCAACAGAAATAACGTCACATTAACAACGAGTCAGATGGACAAATTTCAATGGACAGGGTAAAAATTAAGTCTCTCGCAGAGTAAAAGATTTGACTTGTTTTTCCTCCTGCATGTCATGACGCACTTCAGGAATAAATTTCTTTCCATTATGAAGTGAAAGTATTTACAATGTCATCTTTTTATGATTTTAATGCAGTCGTTAAAATATAAATGTTTTGATTTTTTACACATTAATATTAGAAAAAAGTGAATTCTGTGGATGTACTTAACTTAGTGGCTCTTCGACTGCGCAGAAATTCGCGCACAAGCCTACAATCGCTCACACTCTTTGTTTATATGAAATCAAATATGGTACATAAAACAATAAGTCTTTGCAAAGAATTTGGATTGAGTCAGGTGTGTCTCATTTTTCAGAGTTTGCTTTATTTGCATCAATCTGTCACTTACAACTTCTGTCACTAACACCACAGACTATTTAAACTATCGGTTGTAATTTATATTCTATTTCATATTATTTCGTTGCAAATAATCAGTGGAATGCATGAAGGAATGAACATATTTATGGGTTTACCATAGTAATTACTTAAGGGAGAAACATTTGCGGAATTACCCGCTTCAGTGTCTAATTTGTCTCTGAGAACTGTTTCTCCTGACTTCTTGTGGTACACAAAAATTTCCAGTTCATCCATTCATTCTATGTGATTTCCAGAAGTGACTAATATCTTAAGATTTTCTTGCTTTTTTGTGCATGAGTATCCATGGTTTTTTACATATGTTCCAAGGGTTGTTTTGTTAATTGGTTACGTTTTCAGTGTATCTAGCATGAAACTTATTGCCAGTCTGCCCTATGTAGTAGCTTGCGCAAATTTTGCATGTGATTTTGAATGTCCCTGAATAGTAGAATATATTTTTTTAATGTGTAAGGTATGGAATAATTTCTGTTAGGGATAAAGCTACTTTCAGTTTGTGACATGTGAAGGTTTGCTATTTTTTGAGAGGTGATACCTGCAAAAGGTATGGTGGCCACGCATTGGGCTGTATTACTAGCTTCTTCTCTAGAGCTAGAAATATCTTTCTTATGTCATAGGTTTCTGCAGTTAGTGTATAATTGGAGGGAAGTTATTAGTAACACAATTCGCCTAACGATATCCAATTCCTCCCCCTGTTCTCTTTCTTCAAAGTAACTTTGCTTCCTCTGTGTACTTTTGTTTTGTTTCCAGCCCTCTTGGTACATTTCGGTGACATGATGTGGCAAGGATTGTGGTGCTGGAATGTATCTTTTTCCTATGTATCTCTAAATTCTGCCTTTTACTGTGATTTTCTACGCACAAAACTAAGGAATCAATGGTAGTGAGTGGGGCTGCCAAGGCTGTTTAAAACCATTTGAGTGAATAAATAACCACAACAGCTGCCATGACAACCATCACAGCAGCTGTTGGATTTGTTTATTTATTGAAAATAATTTTCTGATATTCATCTGTGAAATTTATTTTTTGTTTGGGTTATGAAAGAAATGTGTGATGTTATTGGTGTCATTGGTGTCACCCTTGACTAAAATTAAGGTATTATCTACAAGTATTTTATAGTACACTGTGTTTTTTAAACAGTACTTCTGGCTGCTAAATGATTTCTGCTCTAGATCGCTACTGAAAAAGTCTGCATTGTGACAGACATGGACAAGACCATATGTAGCTCTTTAGGTGATTGTAGTCAGGAATTAGTTTTAGTAACTCTATAAATTCAACAAATTCAGCTTGTGAAAACTTCTTATACTTTGGTAAATTGTTCTTTGCAATTGCAATGGGTTCTTTCATTCTTGAGTACAGGCTGGCTATGTCCTGTGATATAAAATGAGCACCATCATGAATGTTTATTTCTCTTGTTTCAAAGACTAGTTTGGTACTGTTGCATCATATGTTCAATACTTTTTCAGAATCTAATTGAGTTTGTGAGATAGTTTGCAAGCAGAAGTATTTAAACAATTTATTATTGGCCTGATAGGACATCCTCCCTTGTGTACTTTACATTAGGATCTTAATACTGCTGTTTTAAAATTCATGTGGGTGATATTTTTCTTTTCATATCCTGTGTACAAGAAATGTATCTTAAATTTCCTCTTATTTCATCGTGGAGCTATTTCGTTATATCTTTGTACTGTTGCACTTTGTTGTTTTCTAAAAAAATAAAAAATAAAAAACTAAGTGTTTGATATGTATTAAATGTATTAATTTTCTTTCATAATGGGTATTGTGTAGCGTTTATCTGTTTTTGTGACTAATGCCTGATTCTCTCATCGTTTTTTGTTTATACTGCCCATTGTTTTTAAATCGTTTTGTGTGTGTCTATAGATATCTTTATAATGCCTTAGTTCCTTCTCTAGGTATTTGTTTTGTTAGTGACCATTGGCAGACTTATCATTGCTGTTCAGTTTTGCAAAGGCTGTTAGATTCTTTGTTGTCACTATGAGCTGTTTTACTGTGTTGCTTGATTGTTTCTCTTTTGCATTATTTTTCAGACCTTTGTGTAATATGGTTAACACTTTATCTTTGAATACTGTGTTGTTCACTAATCTATTATGGAATGACTGAGTGCTTTTAACACTGTACCATTGTTTATTGTTCTGATATTATATGGATTTCACATTGTTCAGTTTCTTAGTGTGTGTGTTACACATATAAAGGTACTCTTTACAAACTATGTCATGAATTTTATCTGACCTAAAACTCTGAATTGTTGACTGTTTGCAGCTCTATGTCTAAAGGTTGGCTATTAAACATGTATTTATTCTTGTATAACTGCTTTGTGTCTATTTAGCCACATTCCTTCCACTTTACAGTTTACAATCTTTGTACAATGACTTCTGTATCATAGTTTAACAGAAGTGTAATTTGTAATTAGATCTAACTGTTGATACTTTTTGTTCAATTTTATGTGTACAGTTGCTATTTTTGCGGTTTTGAACTTGTATATTACCTTCATTGCCAGGCTTATTACTAACAACTTAATTTCAGTCATTCAGTTTCCACATTAAGTCAGGTAATTGTATCAGTAATCACTTTGATTGTGTGGATGCCAATAACACTCCACATTCATGAGAATGAGGAATATAATTTCAAAATTGGGAATGAATAGGTGGAAATTAGAAAAATGGTGTGATGACTAATTACATTGTGTTCAAAAGATAAGGGAGAATTTTGGGTTCGATAATAAACAATATCGCAATGAGGAGAGAAATAATTTTCGGTGGTTGGGATATTTATTTAATTAATGTGTGTTTGTTTTCAGTTTCTATTAGTCTTTGAAGTTCATGTCTGGTCTACTTGTTTGTTCTGTTTGTCATTGTCGCTGTTTTGTGGATACATTTTTACGTGTATTGTGTATTTCTTTGTGTGTTGTGCTTGGGGATATATTGTACACACATCAAAGTAGAACAACTGTGGTGAAAATCTTGTTCCTTTATCATTACCCTCTGTTGAATGCACACTAGGAGTCAGAGATCTAGAGAAAGGTAGCTGAAAATGAAATATAGAGGCTGATCGTAATAGGGAGGAAACTGCAGAAGCCAGAGAGCAAGTGGTATTCTCCACTGAAAGGTGACTTCAAATGATAGACAATTTGAGACAGACCAAAGAGATAATTTGGTGTTGTCTGAGGTGAGACACTATGTTAATGAGGAAGAGGACGAGACAGTACCTTATCCAGTGGATGGGATTGTGATCTTTCATAATTGTGAGGCAGAGGAAAATTTAGTAACGCATTACACACCTCCTAACAATGCTTAGTTGATTTCACTTACCCATCCTCACGTGCTCCTTCCATAACACAGGATGCAAAGATTAGGAACTTTGATATTAACACAACACGTTGAGGATACGGAGCTCCCATAAGATGAGCAACATAAAAGTATCGGAAAGCTTGATAAATGCATGAAGAAGACTGAAAAGAAAGTTAGACAAACTTCTGCAAAAAATGAACAACATTTGTGTACAGACATGGATCAGCTTGTGTTTAAAAACTGTGCCATGATTTGGAGAGAAACAAAGAATGTGTGGGTGGAATAAGTGGATATGTGTCTGGTGCCAGTAGGAGAAGCACTGGAAGTGCAAGCAGACCTTGCATTCGCAGAGCAGTTGGAGGGCTGAGAACTTAGAACATGACTATGATGGCTTTAAGGCGAAAGTGCCAGAAGTTTTAGGCTAGAGTAGTAACTCTTGACAGCGCGAATAATTGCACACCAGAAAATACTGGGCTAAGAAATTTTGGGTCAGAATCGCAACGCTACCTGTAATTGAAGTGGGACAACTTCTGCGCGCCAGCAGGTATGTTACCTAAGTTGGAACAGTTTGACTACAGGCGTTAACTGCAGTATCCGTATGCAAGATCCAGATGTCCAAGGACAACAGGAACACTACATTCCAAGGCTTAGTTGGAATTATTTTACTGTTGTTTCCCGATTTCATAATCAGTGATGCATCATCTTGAGTTTGTCTGTGGCCTGCTCGAAGGAAAAATGGCAGTAAGGATGAATCCGACCGCACTGCAGTGTACATTGCAAAAGAGTTCGAAGATTCTTTCCTGGGGCACTATTGGTCGAAAGCTTCACAGGAAAGAGAAAAGCAGAAATAATCATGGGCCATGATCTGGAGGGATCCAAAGTTCCGAGTCCACTGAAATTCCTAGAGAACATAAAGAAAAATCAGTCCTTGTATAGTTCCTCATAAATCATTCACTTCTGCCGTCACAAGTTAGCTGCAAACTACCAGTAGATTCTTGCTTCACGTGAAGAAGATACTGAGGCATTTACGGGCTTGCTACAAGACCTGAAGTTTGTACAAAGACAAGACTACTGTTGGAACCAGCAGTATGAAACAGGACGAAATTTTATCGGAATATAGCGACCGCAATCTCAACGCCATAACAATCGTTTTAAAATGAACTGTGGCAGTCATTTCTGGCCATATCAGCCGAACTGAGGAGGACTGAGCAGCTGCCAATGCAATGGTTCAAAATGGTTCAAATGGCTGTGAGCACTATGCGACTTAATTTCTGGGCTCATCAGTCGCCTAGAACTTAGAACTAATTAAACCTAACTAACCTAAGGACATCACACACATCCATGCCCGAGGCAGGATTCGAACCTGCGACCGTAGCGGTCGCTCGGTTCCAGACTGTAGCGCCTAGAACCGCACGGCCACTCCGGCCTCTGAATGCAATGGCAACCCGTGGTTTAGTCTGTAGGGAATAATCATGAGCAACCCAGCAATATAGCTGAGGTTCACCAAATCAATGGCTGAACCCAACTGCTGGCCCTTCATCGCAACAATGACCAGTTGCTAGAAGATTTTCAGGAAGTTTCGTTAGAAGAAAAGGAGAATATGACCACAGAAAATTCGCACCTGGTCGTACGATGCTCCGAATCGAAAATCTGTGGTAAATTTTTGTGGGACCAAACTGCTGAGGTCATCGGTCCCTACGCTTACACACTACTTAATCTAACTTGGCCAGGGACAACACACACAGCCGTGCCTGAGGTAGGGCTCGAGCCTCCGACGAGGATGGGGGGGGCGAGGGGGCATGAACCGCGCGTCTCGTGAGTTATTAAGATAACATGTGGGCTGGCTGGTCTAGATAGCGGGAGTCAGCTGTCGGGCATATCAGAATCTGGTTTTGAAAGTTGTGCAGGAAACCATTGTTGACTGATACTAAGCTTACAGAAAATGGATGTTTGAGGAGCAATAGTGGGGAAGAGCATGGAAGTGCACCAGCAAGTCCAACATGTGTTTTTGTGCCAGATAAAAAAGTTGTAATGGAACGTTTTGGTTATGCCAAAGTTGGCAATATCATTTGTCTTCGGAGAGGAACTTTTAAGCGAAAATCAGTGAGTTCTGGACTTAGGGTGCAGAGAATTTATCATGCAGAAGAACATCCCAATACATATATTGTTTGAAGAACAGGTGTCACATGAACAATTGCCTGCACATTGCTTGAAATAATTTGTTGAATAGAAAGAGCCGAAGATTGAATCAGGGAGACGTTCCGAAAATAGAAGTGATTACCCTTCAAGTGATCAGAAGACAAAATCTCACTAAATATCCAGAAGAAAATAGAAGCAATTAGATAAGCAATAATGGACGAAAAAGAAGAGCTGCACGAAATTTTGAACTCCTGTGTGTCTGTTTTTTTCTTTTCTTACTTAAATTGAGTTCTATAAATTCAGTGTATTTCTCGTTCAACCGTATTCCATTCTGCGGGTGAAGAAGCGGGAGGTATGCGAAGAAATACAGGTAATGTTGGAGCAAGACGTGACTGAATCAGTGGTTTCTTCATGTAAGAACCCTCGGTGGGCCGTAGAGAAAAGAGATGGTATGAGATGGTTGGTGCTCAGCCTGCAACTAGTTAACACCACTATAATGCCGGAGATCCATAGGCCAGAAAACTTGGAAAAATTACTCCAGAAGTTCCAGCGTGTGCAAGTTTTTTCATTGCTCGACCTCTGATCAAACTACTCAGAGATCAAATTGGAGCCATCTTATTATTAGGGATGGGAAAATCCATCAATTAAAACCAATACTGCTACTGTAGTTGTGAAAACTGGTCTTCTTGGTATTTGTTTGGTTATAACAGGTGTTGAGTAAAAAACCGAAATACCAGTTAGCCACAGCAGCAGTGCTAAGACTTTTTTTCCAAATAAACCGTTTCTAAAAAAGAAATAATTTTTATTCATAATTTGCGTTGGTTTTAAATACTTCGTTGTTATATGAAATGGGAAAAAGGATCAGTGGTGTGTTAATGACATTGCCAACACAAATGATCAACAAACATATGGCATACGAATAGGTACAGTATTGCTGAGACAATAATATCCCTGTTGACATGTGTTGTGGCTTAAGGAACACACATGTAAGCAGTGTGCAGGAATTTCCCCTGCCTGGTCTGTATGTTACTTTCTCCTGGCGTCGCCAGGCATCCGTTGTATGGCAGAACGGCACCAACCGTAGTGTGCAGATATTTTTACAAAGTGACGCAGCAGTGAAGTACAATGCTTTAAAATATTGAAGATTTGTCTGCTAGTTCTATGAAATAACAAAGAATGTAGGAAATTATGGTAACCGTAATAAACTAAAAACTTGACAGCAATACAGTACATTCGTTGCAGACAATAAAAATAGAAACTAGCTGAGCTGCTGCCTATGTCTACATAATATGCCTTTATCTGCTTGTAGCCCTTGAAAACGAACAAGTTAACACAAAAAATAGAGTCCTACAACCTTAATTTTCACTCTTTAGCACTGACTATTTACAATGCCCAAATAGTGGTATGATCCTTAATTACAGCATGATATTTGAGCGGAGTTTTAAAAAAAATTAGAATCTGTACGAGAATACTGGGGGTGTTTTGCGGTATTCATCCACTATCACTTTTCAAGAAAAACAGTAGATGGTGGACGGACTAAGGTTTCTTTTATATGCCTATTTAATTTAATATTTTGATTCCATTTATCTTGAAACTGAGAGAGTCGATGTTTTTCATTTTTTGTTCAATTTTTGTGTTTATTTCCACACATAAAAATAATAAAAAACAGAAAATTGGTAATTTTAAAACCTGTTATTCTGAGTGGTTTTAACAGTAAGGTTAAACTGGCGTGAAAAAAAAGATATAACCGAAAACCGGTTGTTTTGGCGATAACTGCCATCCCTACTTATCATCAATACACAGCCTTTTTCATTCCATTTCCCCTTCCGCAAGTAATGTCCTGTCACAGTTGCCAGTGTAACGTGTCCCGATAAAAAAGAAAGGGGAAATGGAACTTGAAATTGAAATGCTGACATTGGTGCCAGTGTAACGTGTCCCGATAAAAAAGAAAGGGGAAATGGAACTTGAAACTGAAATGCTGACATTGCATTCTTCGGAAGTCTAATTGTTCGGAAGTCGGGACACATCACAGTGACAATAGCAGGGGCAACACAATATGGAAAGCATAGTAAGATAATTTCTGTTCTTAATAACTTATCTTTCAAATGGTCGATTTAATAAATTGATTTTGTTACCTGTTTTAGTAATCATCAGGCTCAGAATCTGTGTTGGCGAGCAGACACGTTTGGTGATGGCGGACTGTGGTTGCATGAAGTATAATGCAACAAAATAATTTGCATTGCACTAGATCAGATTTCGTTAAAGAAATTTAGCCTGCAAAGGTTCGCAAAGGTGCACATGATGGCACGCAGATGGCGTGCAAATCGACACATCATCAAGCTGATTACTTCCAATGTAATACTGAAAAATAACACAAAAAAACTTTACACTGTGTGAGTGCAATGTAGTAATATCATTCAGGATAAATAAAACATAAAATGATTTACGTTTTATGGTTGTTATTCCAAGTATGGTATAAGCAAATAACATGAGATGCTTATAATGTACTGGACAAACAATGAAGCAGGCAAATGACAAGAGACAAGAGTCTAACTGTTCCTCAAATATTTTTAAAATAAGCATCAAAATTCATCAGAGATCTTAGATAATGACAGTATTATAATGCACATCGAATTTTGTTGTTTTAAGTACAATACATTAATTTATTACAAGAAGTCATCCCAGATTGGCCTTGAGAGATCAGTACTACTACTTGAATTCTAAATTGCGTTTTCAAGAGAAAGATTTGTTGTAGTTTGTCAAGAAGTTTCACAACATACACTCTACTGCAAAACGAAATATTCTTTTTGCACAGTTATTCTAGGCTGTTGCTGAGTTGTTCTGCGCTGAAGCTAGTTTGGAAGTTACAAAAGGGGTACTGAACAATTCTAAGAAAATGTGACTCATCGACGAAAGAAGTAGCTTACAAAACGCTTGTTCGTCCGATTCTTGAGTATTGCTCATCAGTATGGGACCCTTACCAGGTTGGATTAATAGAAGAGATAGACATGATCCAGCGAAAAGCAGCGCGATTCGTCATGGGGACATTTAGTCAGCGCGAGAGCGTTACGGAGATGCTGAACAAGCTCCAGTGGCGGACACTTCAAGAAAGGCGTTACGCAATACGGAGAGGTTTATTATCGAAATTACGAGAGAGCACATTCCGGGAAGAGATGGGCAACATATTACTACCGCCCACATATATCTCGCGTAATGATCACAACGAAAAGATCCGAGAAATTAGAGCAAATACGGAGACTTACAAGCAGTCGTTCTTCCCACGCACAATTCGTGAATGGAACAGGGAAGGGGGGATCAGATAGTGGTACAATAAGTACCCTCCGCCACACACCGTAAGGTGGCTCGCGGAGTATAGATGTAGATGTGTAGATGTAGATGAAAGAACTGGATTTGTGTACAGAGGTCATGTTTTGCTTCAGGTTTTTTCAGTCGATAGAAATGACTTCGAAAGATAAAGCTTCAGTTCCGGGTTCTAGATCGTCAGAACAGTCTGTTGGTGAGTTTCATCACACTGAATACTTCATGTTTCTAGTATTGCAGTAGTTGCTTTCGGACTTTACACTGATGAGCCAACACATTGTGACCACTGTCCACGCTAGATCAAATTCCGTGTGGTGACGTCGCAAGCACATGACGTGATAGAGATGGTACGTAAGCATATGGGGAATCATTGTAGCGACGATACGGAAAGCGAATAGGGATATCCAGCGACATAAGTCACTGTGCCAAAGGGTAAGTTCTTATGGCCCAGCACCTATGAACAAGCATCCCGTAAGCGGTAAGGCTAGTTGACTGTTTGCTTGCTATTGTCGTGAGCATTTAAAGATGGTGAAACCACGAGTTTGTGACATGACGGCGGTTGTCGACGCATCGTCTCCAAAGGTGGAGGCCACAGTCTTGCCCGCCCAGTAAGCAGGATAGGTGTCGATCTGAGCCAGATCTGAAGACAGGATACAATGGTGGTGCAGGTCCAAGTGTCTTAGAGTATATCGTTCAGCACCCATTGTTGAACATGGCACTCTGGAGTAGACGAGTCTTACATGTTCCCGTGTTGATCCACCGTCATCGTAGATTATGACTGCAGTGGGCACAGGGTTATCGACATTGCAGGGCTGATCAATGCCTATGCGGATGAATCACATTTCTTGTTACACTAGTCCGTATACGCCGTCATCTAGGAGAAAGGATGCTGGAAAAAAGCACTGCGCAACGGATGCAAGCTGATGGGTGTGGTATTATGCTATGCGAGATTGACCTGGATTTCCATGGGACCTATGGCTGGTAATAGAAAGTGCCATGACGGCTGTGAACTACACGAATGACATTATAAACCACCTGCAATCCTTCAATCTTTCCTGACTGATGTCTTCAAAAAAAAAAAAAAAATTCTGAGCACAATGGGACTTAACGTCAGTCGTCAAGTCACCAGTCACCTAGACTTAGAACTACTTCAACCTAACTAACCTAAGGACATCACACACTTCCATGCCCAAGGCAGGATTCGAACCTGCGAGCGTAGCAGCAGCATGGTTCCGGACTGAACTGATGTCTTCCCTGACGGCTATAGCATCTTCTTGCTTTACACGCAACTGCTATGACATATTCACCAAACACAACGAAAAAAGTTGCGCTCAGATATTCAGACAATGGTGGAAGGGTAAAAAATTTTAACGATAAAATGTTCAAATGTGTGTGAAATCTTATGGGACTTCACTGCTAAGGTCAACAGTCCCTAAGCTTACACACTACTTAACCTAAATTATCCTAAGGACAATCACACACCCATGCCCGAGGGAGGATTCGAACTTCCGCCGGGACCAGCCGCACAGTTTTAATGACAGGGGAGACATAATACAGGGAGTCACACAAGTTTTAGTTTTGGGTGTAATGCGCCCAACTTTTGGGTGTAGATATTCATGAATATTTGAACTGGAAGAGCATATTAATGAGATTCTGAAACAATTAAGTTAAGCTATTTTTGCTGTTCGAATAATTGCTAGGCTTGGAGACAAACGATTCAGTCTCATGATATACACACCTCAAAAAGAGTTTGGAATATCATAGAGTTTATTACATTGACTTCTTATAGTACACCCACTGAAGTCTGTACAATTACTTATTAACAAAATAAAAGTTATTCCTTCTGAAAACAAAAATTATTTTGGTTAGTTATAAAAAACCACTATAACAAAGAAGGTTCTCTCCTAAGCGCACCTCTTGAAAACAAAAACAGCGAGAATCTTCATCTCATGATGATGGATTTAGTAGTGAGTATGTTCTCCCCTCACACAGATGAGATCTTCCACTCTGCGAGGCATGCTCCGAATCAAGTTTATCTTGGGGTATGAGGTCCCACTCCTCAAAGGCAACTCTAGTTTGGTCCTGAGGTTTGTCAGGTGAAATCACTGTGCGATAACCAACCACCTTCAAGAAGTCCCATGGATGTTCAGTTGCATTCATGTCTAGGGAATGTGCTGGCCAAATCATTTGGTTAAGTAGCATCTTACAAGATACCGAGACACTGCTAGAGAACTTGCCAGTGCCAATGCAATTCACCGTGTACTTTATTATTTTATTTTATTGTGAGGGTTACCAGTTTCCGCATTTCATTATGCCACCTTCAGGCCCCATACGCATCTATTCAAATAAACAAACTTGTCGAATAGCGCCATAAATCATTGGAAATCGTGAAATCAATCGTTATACAATTGCTTCACGCCCTCGAATGAAGCAACTGTATAACGGTTCAGATGGCTCTGAGCACTATGGGACTCAAATTCTGAGGTCATTAGTCCCCTAGAACTTAGAACTAATTAAACCTAACTAACCTAAGGACATCACAAACATCCATGCCCGAGGCAGGATTCGAACCTGCGACCGTAGCGTTCTTGCGGTTCCAGACTGCAGCGCCTTTAACCGCACGGCCACTTCGGCCGGCAACTGTATAACGATTTAATTTACAATATCCAGTGATTTACGGTGCTAACGACAAGTTCGTTTATTTGAATAGATGCATATGGCGTCTGAAGATGGCATACTGAAATGCTGAAACTGGTAGCCTTCACAATAAAATAAAATAATATCTTAAAGTACACAGCTGTTGGTGAATTTTATTGACATTCACAATTACTTAACCAGCCGAAGTCCCCTGGCCATGATGGACCAACAGAGACTGCTAGAGAACGGTGGGGTCTTGCATTCTCGTCGACTAGGATGAAGTTGTCACTGACTTCACGTCTGTAGGGCCTAATAACCATTTATAGTACCTCTTGGACGTATCGGGAACCAGTCAATTGCCGTAGATGGAAATGAGATAGGTCTGCCGTCCCATCATTATTTGCCACCCACAACATTACACTTCCTCCTGCAAACGGATCGACTTCCTGGACGAAAAAATGGTTCAAATGGCTCTGAGCACTATGGGACTTAATATCTGAAGTCATCAGTCCCCTAGACTTAGAACTACTTAAGCCTAACTAACCTAAGGACATCACACACATCCATGCACGAGGCAGTATTCGAACCTGCGTCCGTAGCAGTCGCGCGGTTGCGGACTGAAGCGCCTAGAACCGCTCGGCCACTGCGGCTGGTACTTCCTCAACGTATCGGCGTTCCTGATGTCGTCTAGCGCTTCTCCAAACCGTAACTCGTCTTGTGTCTGATCACAAACCAATCCTGGTCTCGTCTACAAAGTTGACATTCCCCCATTCTGCAATTGACCGATGTTGATGTGCAGGAGTCCAGGTCTTTCGATTGCGTCTGTTCCGTTGGTTCAGCGCGAAACTTCTCATTGGTCTTCCGAAATGAAGACCATCCTGATGCAATGTTCTACGCATTGTTACGTATGAGATATCAATTCCTGTTGCCCGGGAGAAGTCATTTCCAATATTTCTAGCAGTTGGGTGCCGGCGAGCCGACAGTTGGAAGAAACGATGTGACATTGGTGTTCTCATACGAGGACGACAACTACGAGGTTTACCGTTCACATTTTCTGTCTCTCCACTTTCTCCACACCTTAGGCACAGCACTTTGAGAGGCATGTGCCCGACTGGTAACATCTTACTGTGTATTACCTGCTAAAAGTAAAGCCACTATCCTGACTATCAAATTATTGTATGCCTCTATGTGGCATGTTACTGCAGTGCTGAACACAAACTAAATGAAGCTGTTATTGATACTGGACTGCTCGCGGTGGGCCGCTGTGGCAGCAGTATGTTTACATGACTGGGAAACGGCCACAAAGCATGCCAGTGGCAAACGCCGCACAGTATATGGTCTCTAACTGGATAATGCATAAAGTGTCTAGGTCAATGAGACCTCTAGTATAGCAGGCTACGTTTTACGATAGTATTCCTAACTTTTGTTGAGCCGAGCATTTCGCACACTCCACTCAGTAATGTTTTATGGAATAATTTTCTGGGGTAACTCATTACTTAGAAAGTATTGATTGCACAAAATTGAGCAGTACATGACTCATCGACGTCATGTAGATACCTCTTGAAGATGCTAGGCGTCTAAACCGCGTCGTCTTCGTTACTGAAATTCGTCATAAATAATCCATCAGAATTTCAGAGGAACAGAGATGTCCATACCTGTAACACTAAAGAATTACTAAAGCTGTCAGTGGCTCAGAGTGCAGTTGAGTACGCGGCAACAAAAATATGCAATTGACGAATTTGTATTTGAAAGTTGGCAGCCTGGGTGGGGGGGGGGGGGGGAGGTGGGGGTTGTTTTTAACTGTAGCCGATGAGTACGACTATAAAATAATGTGTTAGTTCATACAGTGTAGGTTATCACGGTCAGCGTCTTCTTCAGTTAAAACTTACAGACTGAGAGGCTCTGGTCCTAGTGTTTCGTCTCCAAATGTGGTAGATAGTTTCCGAGGTATAAACGACTGCTGCTATTAAGGCTTGACGGCCTCTCCGCTTCGTAGAGTGCATCCAGGACACCACCATACGCATAGAGTATAAATATCTATGGAGTGAGCATGTTCTCAGCACCAAACCGGGCTAGTCACGTGGTATAGGTACGTCGCTGCTTGTCTGCAATTTGTGGTAACAGCGAAACTTTAATATCACACGTTTACACATGTATTTACATACGTTTCTACACGTTTTAGTAGTAATAACAGCGATGGTTCAGTATTGTTAGTATTGTTGTTGCTACGGAAATAAAGAGAAGTACGTGAAAGGAGGGCCAGTTACTTTTCATACGTACGTACAACAAATCTCTAATAGGAATATCATATTGATGTGAGGCGCTTTATATGTTAAAAATATCGAGACGCGGTATTATAATGTCTTGTATTGTGGAGCAAATTTCTTTTTTTGCCCATGTGTTTACGAGAGAAATGCTAGATAAATTTGAAAGTGCGTTTAACCTGCCAGTCAGGTGGTGAAAATTGCTTATTTACAGTAACAACTTCATTGCTACAAATGCTTCCCCCCCCCCTCACCCTCCCCCTTTCCTGTGACGCATCGGCGCCCAATACAGTGTCATTATGACTTAATTAATTAAAACGGAGATTCGACAAACGAATAAGTGCAATAGAAAACCTAAAAAGCTATTGTTGGCTGTTACTTCCTTTCCCGAAAAAACGTAAGTAAAGTGGAACTGAGGTGATACTGCGGCGAAAAAGCACAAAACACTTGCTCTTCATAGCTTTAAAACTATTTCAGTCGCAGGTATAAAATTGTTAAGATGCCTACAAAACGCATGTACAAAGTTTCAGGACACTTCTGAAGATGATCTGTTTGTTCTGTCGACTTTACGAATTAACATGCGCCGTCCGTATACCATGTGACTTGACCAGTCGGAGATGTTGCGGACAGATTTCTCGTTCTGCGCATCCGAATGCTCACTCCATAGATATTTATACTCTATGAACATACGTCACGTATGAAAACTAGTTGACTCCTTGGACTGCGTCATCATTCTCGATTAAAAATAACCGATTTTCATTCTGTTGCCACAAAGTCGATGTCCATATTTATCTAACTTCTTAAATTCTTCTTTTCTATTAAAATTATTATGGTATTTATGAATCACTAAGGCAGCAAGGACATCGCATAGAGATTCATAAACGTCATAAAAATTTTAAAAGAAAAGAAGAAGATTTGAAGTTAGATAATATATGGATGTCGACTTTGCGCCAACAGAATGACAATCGATTATTTTTAATTGAGAATGATGAAGCTATCAAGAGACAGTTATGCAGTAGACGTACTTGGCGTATGGTGGTGCTTTGTATGCACTCCGTAAATGCGAGAGCCCTCAGGACTTCGTGGCAGTGGCCGTTTAACGTCAGATATCTTCTGCAGTTGGAGACGAAACGTCAGGAAACAGTTTTATACGTCGACGACGGCCTCTCTGCCCGGTAGTTTTATCTCAAGACTGTGTTCATTGTTAACATTGTGTATACACGTCATTTCGATAAAATAATCTCTCAAATGATCTACGTAACATATGTATAACTAATCGAGTAATTGCACGTGCTACAGTGGGGTGAGAAGCATGATAGTGAACTTACTTTGATGTCTTGGCCACCAAATTTGCTTCATCTGGACCTGATGAACAACATCTTGGATGCTATTGGGATCTAGCCCCGCACCCACAAACTACCGGCCTTTGATTTACGAAATCTGCTAGATCTGTGCGTAAACATCTTGCGTCACATATCTCCGCACACCTAACGAGAATTTCTCGCATCCTTACCACGCTCAATCGTTGCTGCATTGCATTCCAGATATGTACCGACCCACTGTGAAGCAGTTGGTCATAATGTTTTGGCTCATCAGTGTATGTATGTATGTCCGTGAGAATATTTCCACGAATGGTTAGATCGTTTAATGGGTTTTTCGTATGCCACGAGGCTCCGGCGTATTCGAGAGGAGGGTGAGCGACGGAACGCAGCGGCAGGTAGTGGTCGGCGCGGGCTGTGATTGATTCCCACGAGAGAGGCGCGGCTGAAGGCGAAGGCCGGGACCCGACGCGGCAATAGGCCGCGAGCCATTGGCCGCGCCGCCTGCTGGCTGCTGGCTGCTGCGTAGAAGCCCGGCCGGCTATCCCTGCTGCCCTTCCTCGCCGCTACGCAGCACACGGCACAACGACAGGACGCGACGCGCGACGCGCTTCGCCGAAACCTGTGGCGCGGTCACGCGACGCTGCGCTGCGCTGAGCTGCGTGTCCCACGCCACGCCATTCTGCGTCCCGCCGACGGCCGACACTCCGTGTCAACATCTCTTCCTGTTGTGCTTCCACTGCTTCCTCTAGCACGCTACACGTTCTGTTTATGTATCGAGATTCTCCTGCAAAAATCTTGAGGTCTAAATTCACATTTTATCCGCGTTTTCCTTCTAATGAAAGTGTTTTGGAAAAAGATCGTGCCTCGAGCCAACACGATTTTCTTCTTTTTCACCCACACAAGTGTCAGTGAAATTTTTCATCATCAGTCGGTTCACCTGATTTTACATCAAAATACACAGCGTTTTAAAAAAAGTTTACCAAATATTGAGAGGTCGGCAACGGCCTTGACGCAGTGGATGCACCGGTTCCCGTGAGATCACTGAAGTTAAGCGCTGTTGGGAATGGCCGGCACTTGGATGGATGACCATCCAGCCGCCACGCACTGTTGCCATTTTTCGGGATGCACTCAGCCTCGTGATGCAAATTGAGGAGCTACTCGACCGAATAGTAGTGGCTTCGGTCAAGAATACCATCATAACGACCGGGAGAGTGGCGTGCTGACCCCACGCCCCTCCTATGTCCATCCTCCTCTGTGGATGACACGGCGGTCGGATGGTCCCGGTAGGGCACTCGTGGCCTGAAGGAGTGCTTTTTATATATATATATATATATATATATATATATATATATATATATATATATATATAGGGTGTTACAAAAAGGTACGGCCAAACTGTCAGGAAACATTCCTCAAACACAAATAAAGAAAAGATGTTATGTGGACATGTGCCCGGAAACGCTTAATTTCCATGTTAGAGCTCATTTTAGTTTCGTCAGTATGTACTGTACTTCCTCGATTCACCGCCAGTTGGCCCAATTGAAGGAAGATAATGTTGACTTCGGTGCTTGTGTTGACATGCGACTCATTGCCCTACAGTACTAGCATCAAGCACATCAGTACGTAGCATCAACAGGTTAGTGTTCATCACGAACGTGGTTTTGCAGTCAGTGCAATGTTTACAAATGCGGAGTTGGCAGATGCCCATTTGATGTATGCATTAGCACGGGGTAATAGCCGTGGCGCGGTACGTTTGTATCGAGACAGATTTCCAGAACGAAGGTGTCCCGACAGGAAGACGTTCGAAGCAATTGATCGGCGTCTTAGGGAGCACGGAACATTCCATCCTATGACTCGCGACTGGGGAAGACCTAGAACGACGAGGACACCTGCAATGGACGAGGCAATTCTTTGTGCAGTTGACGATAACCCTAATGTCAGCGTCAGAGAAGTTGCTACTGTACAAGGTAACGTTGACCACGTCACTGAATGGAGAGTGCTACGGCAGAACCAGTTGTTTCCGTTCCATGTACAGCGTGTGCAGGCACTATCAGCAGCTGATTGACCTCCACGAGTACACTTCTGCTAATCGTTCGTCCAACAATGTGTCAATCCTCATTTCAGTGCAAATGTTCTCTTTACGGATGAGGCTTCATTCCAACGTGATCAAAATGTAAATTTTCACAATCAACATGAG
Source organism: Schistocerca serialis cubense (assembly GCF_023864345.2). Taxonomy (NCBI): domain Eukaryota; kingdom Metazoa; phylum Arthropoda; class Insecta; order Orthoptera; family Acrididae; genus Schistocerca; species Schistocerca serialis. Next base: position 574,479,786 of record NC_064641.1, on the reverse strand, counting down.
TGGGTTGACGAGAATCCGCACGCAATTGTGCAATCACGTCATCAACACAGATTTTCTGTGAACGTTTGGGCAGACATTGTTGGTGATGTCTTGACTGGGCCCCACCTACGCTCGATGGGGCACGTTATCATGATTTCACACGGGATACTCTACCTGTGCTGCTAGAACATGTGCCTTTACAAGTACGACACAACATGTGGTTCATGCACGATGGAGCTCCTGCACATTTCAGTCGAACTGTTCGTACGCTTCTCAACAACAGATTCGGTGACCGATGGATTGGTAGAGGCGGACTAATTCCATGGCCTTCACGCTCTCCTGACCTCAACCCTCTTGACTTTCATTTACGGGGGCATTCGAAAGCTCTTGTCTACGCAATCCCGGTACCAAATGTAGAGACTCTTCGTGCTCGTATTGTGGACGGCTGTGATACAATACGCCATTCTCCATGGATGCATCAGCGCATCAGGGATTCCATGCGACGGAGGGTGGATGCATGTATCCTCGCTAACGGAGGACATTTTGAATATTTCCTGTAACAAAGTGTTTGAAGTCACGCTGGTACGTTCCGTTGCTGTGTGTTTCCATTTCATGATTAATGTGATTTGAAGAGAAGTAATAAAATGAGCTCTAACATGGAAAGTAAGCGTTTCCGGACACATGTCAACATAACATATTTTCTTTCTTTGTTTGGCCGTACCTTTTTGTAACACCCTATATATATATATATATACATATAAGATCCATACCTGAAAAGCTATGAACACTTCTTCGGTAGAAGAAATGTGTTTGACAATAGCGTAGATGAACAAGTGTTCATAGCTCTTAAGGTATGCATTTTAGGGCCCATATTTTCTAGACATTTTTTTCTAGTTTTCGGCCATGCTACCACCTCTCAAAATATGGAAATCAGAATAATTAATATATTTTTAACATTCTGTATACACTTTTCGGGTTTTGCTCCTTTTGTTCACAATTATTTTGACAAAGTATGTATATCATAATAGCACATCCTCTGGATCTTGTAGCTGTCTGTCGTCTGCAGTACGGTTGATATTTTGGTAGCCACCTGCAACCACGTATGGAGTTCTCTATAGTACATTGCTTAAATTGAACAAATATTTAAGGTCCAAAATAAACGCACTGGTGTTTGGGTTATTTTATGCAAAACAACTCAAACGCTAATAGTTTCATTTTAGGCAAAACATTTTTGTTATTGTGTACAAAATAACCCATTTTATGCCTAGCATTGTCACTCAATGTACACTGTCAAGCCAAAACATTATGACCACTGCCCATTAAGACGTTGGATGCCGCCTAGCGGCGCTGCGGGCATGTGACGCGGTAACAAAAATATATAAGCGGAGCAGTCACGGTCGAGGGATCATCTTAGCTAAGATATGGACTGCAAACGGGGAAATCCATTGAGATAAGTGACTCAGACAAAGGGCAGACTATTAGTAAGCGGAGCCTGTGAACAAGTATCTCGTAAGGGGCGAAGCTGGTTGAATGTTTGCTTGTTACTGTCTAGAGCAGTAAAAGGGTAGTGAATCTACCACCAGACGCTAAATGTTGGACGCGCACGATTCTTCACAGAACGTGGGGTTCAGAGGCTTGTGTGCTCTGTAAAGTAGAGTAGATGGTGATCTGTGGCATCTCCGCCGAAAGAGCATAATCCTGGTACACTCACAAGTGTCTCAGGACACACCGTTCATCGTACTTTGTTGAACAAGGAGCTCCGCAGCAGACCACCCGTACGTGTTCACATGTTGACCCAACGACATTGTCATTGACGACTGCAGTGGGCCCTAGACCATCTGGATTCGACCTTTGATCAATGGAAACGTGTCGGCTTTTCAGGTGAATCACATATTGCTACACTTGGTTGATGATCGCTTCCACAAACGCCGTCATCGGGATGAACGGTGACTCAAAACGCGCAGCGCGCCGTGGATCCAGGCTGGTGGAAGCAGTATTGTGCTATGGGAGCCATTCTCCTGCACTTTCATGGGACCTGTGGTAGTAATCGAAGACACGCTGACAGCTGAAAATCACCTGCATCCCTTCATGCTTGATGTCTTCAGCTATCCATGTCTCGGGTCCAGAACCGTAGTACAGTGGTCTGTGGGCATTATAGTGAAGTCACGTTGATGTCTCAGCGACCAAATTCGCCTGATGTAAATCCTATGTAACCCATCTGGGTCGCTATCGGGCGCCAGCACAGCGTCCGCAATTCAGCGGCCCATTATGTACTCGAATTAGATTACCTGTGCTGAGACATCTAATGCTATATACCTCCACAAACCTAGCAACAAATTGTCGGCTCCCAGATATTGAGAATCAGTGACGTATTTCGTACAAAGACGGACAAACAAGCTATTAAGCAGGTGTTCTGCCTCGTTAGTGTACGTAATGTATTGTAGAGAAATCAGTGCGAGCTCTGATTTCCTTTATTTTATTATGATGATCATTCGTGCTTATGTAGGTGGGCGCCAATAAAATATTTTCTCACTCTGAGGACAAAGCTAGTGATTGGAATTTGAAGAGAAGATCCTGCTGCAGCGAAAATCACCTACGCTTTAATGATTGCCAAGCCAATTCGCGTATCGTATCCGTGGAACTCTATTACCTATTTCGCGATAATACAGAACGAGCTGCTTTTCTTTGAACTTTTTCAATGTCCTTCATCAATCCTGTCTAATGCGGATCCCAAACAGCACATCAGTACTCCAGAAGACGGCGAACAAGCCTAGCATACGCAGTCTCTTTAACAGTCCTGTGGCATTTTCTAAGTGTTTTGCTTTCCCCACAACATTATCTATGTGACAGTTCCCATTTGATTTAATGGTAATTATAATCCATTTGTATTTCGTTGAATTTACAGCCTTAGACTGGTGTGTTTTATTCTTTGACGAAATTTAGGTGGTTCCTTTTAGTACTCATGTGGATGACTTCACACTTCCCATTTTTTAGAATCATTTGCCACTTTTCGCTCCAAACAGATATCTTGTATAAATCTTTCTGTAATTGGATTTGACCATCTGATGACTTTATTAGACTGTAAATGACAGCATTATCTGCAAATAGTCTAAGAGGGCAGCTCCTATATCGTTTATGTATATCAGGAACAGCAGAGGGCCTATAACACTTCCTTGGGGAAAGCCAGAGACTACTTTTGATTTACTCCATGACTTCACGTTAGCTACTACGAACTGTGATCTTTCTGACAGGAAATCATGAACCCAGTCGCACATTTAAGACGGTACTCCAAAGGCACGCATTTTGATTAGAAGTCGCTCGTGAGGAACGGTGTCAAAAGCCCTCTGTAAATCTAAAAATATGTAATCAATTTGAATAGAGGGCTGGTCGAGTTCCACAAGAACGATATTTTCTGAATGCGTGTTGGCTGTTTGTCGATAAATCGTTCTCTTCGAGGTAACCCATAATGTTCGAACACAACATATGCCCAAAATCCTACTGCAAATCGACATTAGCGATACTGGTCTGTAATTCAGCGGATCACTCTTATTTCCTTTCTTCGGTATTGGTGTGACTTGTGCAACTTTCCAGTCTTTGAGTGGGGGTCTTTCGACGAGTGAGTGGTTGTACATGTTTGCTAGTACGGAGCTATTTTATTAGTATATTCTGAAAGGAAGCTGACTGGTACACGATGTGAACTGGAGGCCTTTCCTTTCTTAAGTGTTGTATGCTGCCCCACCACCCCGAGGATATCTACGTCTAAGTCACTTAGATGGCAGTTGTATCTATTTAGAATTCAAGAAAATTTCCTTCATCTTCTTTGTTGAAGGAATTTCGGAAAACAGTGTTTAGTAACTCTGCTTTAGTGGCACTGTCATCAGTTACGCTACCATATAATCGCGCAGTGAGGCTGTTGATTGAGTCTTTCCGCTGGTGAACTTTGCATACGACCAGAATCTCTTCGGATATTCTGCCAGATATCAAGAGTTTCGCTGTGGAAACTATTAAAAGCGGTTCGCATTGAAGTTCGCCTTTAAGTTTCGAGCTTCTGTATAACTTTGCCAATCTCGGGATTTCTACTTTTTAAGTTTGCGTGAAGTTAGTTGCGACAGATTGGGAAGACTGCAAAATTACTTAATTCATCGTGAGAGCCCTCCAACAGGCAATAGTGTTAAATATTCCATGTGGCCACGCTAAGCCCTAGAAGAGCTTGTTGAGGTTATTGAGTCCCATATCATGGCCTTCCCTGCCCAGAAGGAAGGGAGGAAGGAAGGAAGATTGGGTTTAACGTCCCATCGACATCGAGTCGGGGCACAAGCTCGGATGATGTCAAGGATGGGGAAGGAATTCGGCCGTGCCCTTTGAAAAGAATCATCCCGGCATTTGCCTGGAGCGATTTAGGGAAATCACGGAAAACCTAAGCTGAACTGCCGGACGCGGGTTTGAACCGTCGTCCTCCTGATTGCGAGTCCAGTCTGCTAATCATTGTACCACCTCGCTCGGTCTCCTGCCCAGCAGTCCCATTACTCACTTAGAGATAATCCCAATAGGCGCTATTCGCCAGAAGATCTCACTGTCAAGGAAATGCATCCCGATTTCCTTAACGCCTACTGAATAATGTTCCCTACAAACATTACTGACAGATTTATGAAACTTTCAACATCCATTTCGTATATTCCAAATCTGACACTTGCAAAGAATGCATTTCGCCTCAGAAAAAAGAAAGAAAACCGCAGCTGAGGAAGATACGTTGAAAAGTATTTGAGGTACGGAACTCCGTTCACCTTAAAAAAGTGGAGGCTTTCTTGGGTGAAAACAGAGGTTTTATTCTGAAAGCCAGACAGGGAAAAATTAACTGCTTCTCGTTTGATTTTAAGCAGAATTTACGTCTTTCTCATTTACCAACGGGAGTTCTCCACTACATGTGTTATTATGTTTTTGGGATACACGATTTGATAATAGCAATTGTCAAAATATACAGATGTTTGGCAAATGAGGGAAAGAAAGGTCAAAATGAGGTTATCTCAATGCTACTAAATTTCATAAACAGCATCCCACACTCAGAGTTAAAGGATGAGCTGGTTTTAGTAAGTGACAATTGTCCTGGACAAAATAAAAATAAAACTATGGTTTATTTCCTCTTCTGTGTGGTCCACATTCTTAAAATTTTCAAAAGTCTTATCTACCTCTTTCCTATTCGCGGTTATAGCTAACTACCAAAGACCAGGATTTTCACTTATTTCTGCTTAACGGAGTAAGATTACCGTCACCGAACTTCCCTAAACCTGGGATGAAAGGATTTTCCATTTGTTTTGGATATTCGCCCACCAAGATTTCAAGCATTCAAAAAAAAAGCAACCGACAGTTTGTTTCCAAAGATCATAAAATCAGCATTCAGGCTTCAGGGTGTCTGATCCATTTAGTTTGGCTTCAAAAACAAAACTGTATATTTGCGACACGCGTACCATGGTACTTGGAGCCGTCACATCATCACATCTTCGAGGTTCAAAACTCCCGACAAGGAGTTTTCACATCTCCTCTGGAGTGAAGGACGAATTAAGCCTAACGACGCATTAAAAGTTACCGAATACCTTGAAAATTCTTCAAGCAAAGAATACCACTCAAGACTGTTTCATACAGCTGCATCAGCGGAGTCACCTACAATCAACTGTGACTATGAAATACACAACGGATGTGAAGATCAATGTTTTGAGATGTCAATGTATGCCGTATGTCACATTTTCATCCTGTTTTCTTAATAAATAATTGTTTAACTAATAGAAGTCAGCCTGACAACGACATCTACACGTATTACTGAACTAATCGACCTGCTAGAGTTCACACCATCACACAACTATTGCAAATTCAACAATAAAATCAACAAGCAAACAGATGGCCTGACAACGGGATCAGACCTGTCTGGTTTGCTAGCTGAAACATTGAAAAACAATTTAGAAGACAGGATTCTGAATTCCGACCACCACACACCCAGGTACATTAATTAATAATTCAGATATGCACCTGATTCCACAATTTTAATCAGATTTTAATTGTGGAAATTAGATTTTTCAATCAGTAAATCCTAAACTATCGTGCACAAAAGTTAGTCGCAGTTTATTCTGATATTCCTATGATACCATCATTTTTCACATCCCGCTCACACAGTACCTATTGTACACTTTATGGACGTTTTCATCTGTAGTTTCGGTTCTGGAAAGTCCTTCACGTGGATCACTTAAAAAATAATATAGCCACGTTAGAATTCAGCAGCTTATTTTCTAACCGTCGAAAATGGAGGATCAGGCTCCGGGTAAACCAGTAACAGTGTTGGACACCTTTTTGTACCGATAAAACATCCAACACAAAGCCTGCTATAACCGCATTGTATTCGAGTTTATCCGCTTGAACGGAATACATACTATCCATGGCTACTTCAAAAATGTAACCTCAGATCAAGCTAATTCTTAATCTTCGTTATCGCACAACATATAGCAAGATAAATCAATCAATTTTTTTATGATAGCAAAGAGATATTCGTTATATTTTGAGAAGTTTCACCTTTCCCTCGTACACCAGACATTTGCTGCAGAGAATTAGTAATAAAGCCATGAGGAGTGGTGTTGGTCACCAGGTGTGCAGAAGAGATGCGACGTAACTGGTAGTGACTGTTTAATGCAGGTCAAGGAGGTGACCTTGAGGAAGTGATGGGACACAGACGAGATGAGACCTCGCCTGCATAAAAAATCCGCGTTGAGGGTCAAAGTAATGCGTCCTGCAGGCTGCACCGAGGTAGTTCCATTGGTGTCAAGTAGCGGTCACCACTGACAAACGATGCTCTCGTCACTCAGATCGCAATGCAGTCGCTGTATCTCGCTATGCATCTCAGACGCCCGCCTCTTCACCACTTATACATTCCCCGAGATAGTCATCTGGCGTTACTGACTTCCGACAGTTGATCGTACTATTCATCCTGTTGACAATTTTGACTGTAGAAGCTCTTATTATTAAATATCTTTATAGTATTTCTTCACGCATAATCCAACTGCATTGCCTAATCTAAACAACATACCATTCCAACAAACAGAAACTGGTGCACAATCGATAAAAACGAGGCGTATGAAACACATTTACTTGACATTTACGCCTGTGGATATCTCTCCCTGTAAATTTAGTACGCAACTGGAAACGATTAGTTAGCGATGGTATGACATTCCATTGGTTGATCGTTTCCTGCTATTTCAAGCTAGGGCGGGGAGGTTATTCAATATTTCTAGCTAAAATGCAATTTTAATTGCCGTACAGCGTCACTGATGTGGAAATCCCCTGGGAAATTAGCAGCCTATTTTGGAGAGGTGTTATTTACTCGCACCCATTGGACACCAACCCTTTGTAAAGAGTGGGCTTTGTTTCTGAAGAGTACATTTCTCGTACAGGTTTGGGATGTAACCCGGAATATTAACCCTTCGTTCGCTGGCCAGAAACTTTCTGCAAGTCACTGCCATGCCCTTGCCGACGAAATTTTTGTGATAAATTCTGTTTATCAAAATCAAAAATCGAACCACGTACCTGCGATTGTATAGCCATGTATGCGTTTCACGACCTCGGCCATCGAGACAGGTTCTACTGCTAGTAACGTCGATCGATTCTAGACCTGAAAATGCTACACATTAGCTAGCTAATACTCGGAAAATGTGAGCTGATATAAGCACTCTTTTAGTGGGGAGACTAGCTTTAAAATCTTAGCTTGCCACGTAGAAATGAAAAACGGATTCGTTTCGAAACTGCGCGTAGATTAACACTGAGGCAGATAATTTTTTCCCATTTTTTGTGTCCTATAAACGTTTAGATAACTCTCGGTCCTTTTTGATATCCAAAACACAAACAAAACCTAAAAGCACGCGTAACAGAATCTATATACAGACAATATCTTCATAGGAAATAATATCACAATGAAATTTACTGATATGGCATAGGCAACTACATTCCTGGTCACTCACTAAATCAGGACGCTGAGCAATACTTTCCTCTGCCACACGATTCTCTTGTATCGCTTCAGGGCGTCTTGCCAGGTAGAACTATCATTTGTAAAGATCACAAGCTTGCCGTACAAAAAACCAGTCCTCTTCTTTCTAATAGTGCGTGAAACCTTCAAAAGTGTTGTGTATATTATACAAGAATATACGAGGCATCAGTGTCCTGTCATTACCATTAACAATCGTGCTGCTTTGCCAGTTTACCTTCCTGACGTACTTACGGACAAGTACGTTGAGGCACGTACTTTAAGAAATGTTAACGTGTTTATAATACTGTGATTTTCGTTGACCACGACGTCTGTTTGGTTTCATCGAGACTGACGATCTCCGCTTCAGCCTGATGGAAGCGGCAGTTGTACACTGGTTGAAGATCAAGTAGGTTCAAAACTGGTTCAGATGGCTCTGAGCACTATGGGACTTAACATCTATGGTCATCAGTCCCCTAGAACTTAGAGCTACTTAAACCTAACTAACCTAAGGACATCACACAACACCCAGTCATCACGAGGCAGAGAAAATCCCTGACCCCGCCGGGAAGGATCAAGTAGGCAAGAAGACAAAGGCTAGAAGAAATCCTTGGGTAACATATGAGATATTCTATATAAATAACGAAAGAAGAAAATATAAAAATACAGAAAATGAAGTAGGCAAAAGGAATAAAGACGTAGTGTAAAAGAAGAGACGCACACACAGCGCAAAGTGGCTAAGCAGGAACGGCTAGAGCACAAAGGCAAGGCTGTAGAATCATGCAATAATTAGAGGAATGAGATTAAAGAGCATTTTGGAGAAAACTGAAGCTATTGCGTAAATATCAAAAGCTGTGATGGAAAATCAGTACTAAGTAAAGTAGGGAAAGCTGAGAGGCTGGAGGAACAGTTAGAGGGATTATACAAGAGAAATTAACTTTAAGGTAATATTATAGGAAGGGAAGAGGAAGTAAATGAAGATGAGTTCGTCAGATATCATACTGAAACACGTATTTGACAATGCACTGGAAGACTTAGGTCGAAACAAAGCCTGTGGAGTAAACGAAATCACAGATTTATTGAGATCCTTGGGAAAGCCAGCTGTGACAAAACTATTCCACTTGGTGTGCAAGATGTACGATAGAGGCGAAATACGCTCACACTTCAAGAATGCAACAATTCAATTTCTAAAGAAGGCAGATGTTGACAGGTACGAAAATTACCGAACCATCAGTTTAATAAGTGATGGCATCACTATACGGGCACAAATTATTTATAGAAGAACGGAAAAATTGTTAGAATGCGAACTTGGGGAAATCAGTTTGAGTTCCAGAGAAATGTAGAAAATCGCGAGGCAATACCGACCCCACGGCTTCTCTTAGAAGATCGGTTACATAAAGGCAAACTACATTTATAGGAATTGTAAACCTATGGTAAGCTTTTGACAATATTGACTGGAATACACACTTCAAAATTGTGAAGGTAACAGGTATGAAATGTAGAAAGCGAAATGTTATTTACGACTTGTTCAGAAAGCGAACTGCAAGTATAAGAGTAAGGAGGTAAAAGAGAAGTCGTAATCGAGAAGTGAGTGAGACAGGGTTGTAGCTAATCCACAATGCTATTTAATCTGCACATTGAACAAACAATGAAAGAAACCAAGGAGAAATTTGGACAGGGAATTAAAGTTAAAAGAGAAGCTATAAAAACTTTGAGGTTTGACAGTCAGAAGCAGAAAAGGACTTGGAAGAGCAGTTGAACAGAATGGATAGTCTGGAAAAGAGATTACATGGTGAACATCAACAAAAGTAAAACGAGGGTAAAGGAATGAAGTAGAATTAAATTAGGTGATGCTGAGGGAGTTAGGTTAAGAAACGAGACTCTAAAAGTAGTAGATGAGTTTTGCTAATCGGGTAGCACAAAACTGATGATGGCCGAAGTAGAGACGATATAAAATGTAGACTCCCTGTAGGACGAAAAACATTTCTGAAAAAGAGAAACTGGTTAATGTTGAAGATAAATTAAGTGTTAGGAAGTATTTTCTCTGGAGTGTAACTTTGTATGGCAGTGAAACGTGAACGATAGGCTATCCAAACAAGAGGTAGACAGAATCTTTTGGAATGAGGGGCTACAGAAGAATGCTGAAGATTAGAAGAGTAGATCGCATAACTAATGACGAGATCCCAAATCTAATTGGAGAAACAAGAAATTTATGGCACAGCTTGACTAAAAGATGGGATACTTTCATAGGACACGTACTGAGACATCAAGGAATCTCAGCTTCGTACTGGTAGAAAGTGTGAGAGGTAAAAATTGTTGAGGGACACCAAGCAGACAGTAAGCAGTTCCAAATGGACGTAGGTAGCAGTAGTTGTTCGGAGGTATAGAGACTTGTACAAGATAGTGTAGCGTGGATAGAGGCATCAAACCAGTCATCGGACTAAGCACCACAATAAAAATATAACGCTGCTTGCAATTAAAATCGCAACACCATGAAGACAGCATACAACAAACGTCAAATTGGCATGAAATGTACCACATAAATTGATACACAAATTGTAAATATTTCAGGGCATCCCCAAAAAGGTGATAGAATTAATGCCATTTACATCCTGTACGTAAAGAAAGATGTTGCAGCGGATCGGTCGTTCGGAAACTCGATGTTGGTTGTTTGGGGAGATATCGTGTTATGCCGCATGTAACGAGGAGAAACGTCTTCCACGACGCGTCGGATTTCGATAGAGGCAGGGTCGTGGCCTAGCGTGACTGCAGTTAATAGTGTTGAGACCGCTGCTCAAGTTGGTCAGCGTCCACGACCAATGTGCAAATACGGAATCAAAGGATTCAAGAAGATCATTCTCAAAGCCATCGATGACCTCAGCAACCATCGAGACGAAAGACGTATGGTTGGCTGCGGAGGATCGCATTTCCACGTCACACACCTTCAGTCAGGGAATGGACTTGTCTGCAGAAAGACAAGTATCGACGTGGACACGGCCAAGACGTCTGAAGCGCCGCGGAATATAACCACTGCGACTATTATATGTGAATCCCTTAACAGCGCAGTAGAAAGACATGTGCTGACAGTGTTGTGTCCAACGGCGACAGTGGATTCAGGAGTGACGTAAGTTGTCATTTCAGACAAGTCTCAGCGTACCGCAGTACAACGGACGTATCCGTGTGTGGAGGCAAGAAGGAGAAGGAATGTTGGCTGACTGCATTAGTCATATGGGCCCAGTGTCTTGCGCAATGATACAGGGGGCCATCGGCTACAGAATACGATAACCTTTGGTTTGCACAGCCGATAGATTGTAAAGCAGGCGTGACGTTTCTGACTTGTTAGGACAGGTGGTTGTGTCCTGCCTTAGAGGTCTCTGTGATGCTATCTTTCAACAATTCAGCGCAAGACCAAATGTTTCCCGTCTCTCTTTATCAGCATCGAATCAAGGGCATTTCTACTGTTGGCCTGGCTAGACCATTATTCGGCTTTCTTAGCCACCAGAAACATCTGGTCAGTGGTTCCTAAGAGACACACGCCACCACTCGCCAGCCATTGCGATTAATGCTCTGGCATACACAAGATGGAGCAAAATAGGTGTTACGAAACTTTTGTTAATTACGACGTAATAAGAGGTGATATGTTCTTGAAATGACACATTTTTAGAGGCTTTACTGGTCTCAAACAAATATTATTTTATGTATATCGGCGAGTGAACATCTGTTCCAAGGCCGGGAATCGAGCCTGGACCTCCGCTTACTACACAAGTGCATTAACCACTAAGCCACCTTGGCACAGCGGTTCACACAACTACACGGACTAGCCTGGCATACTTACCTCCTTGATCCAAATTCTCGCTGCCGCCCCAGTCTACTGTATATTCCCCCTTGCACACGAGTAGCATTGTCGAGGCTTTTCATGTTCTGAAATAACACCTCAGCATCAAAAGTAAATGGTAGATCCCTCCTGAAACCCAGCAGTTTCAAAGACTTTACTGGTCTCATGCAGATATGATTTTATGTATATGATTTTATGTATACAGACTGAACCGGCAAGTGAAAATCTGCACCAAGGCCGGGATTGTCACTCACTGCCTCAGTCTATATGAAAGGGGGCTGTCCGATTTTGCATGTCGATTTTTAAGAAATTTTAGCCGTAATTGCGAATGAAGTTGAGAATCTCATAAAGATACTCAACTTCTGTAGTATTTGTATAGTCATATCCTCTGTGTGTGTCTGTGTTTTGAGACCAAAGATGTTAGAGAAAGTTAGAGAATAGCAATGCATAGTGTGTGTTCGTCAATCTGGCAATGTACTAGGTTTCAACGGGGTGGAAGCTGGTCTGTCGTGTAGTGGAGGCTGCATTATATAAGATGTATTTTGTTATAATGTGTTTTGAGGAAAGACAACGAGATATATCAATAGAAAAATGTCAAAAGAGGAAATTGTAAGATAATTTAGTTTTTTATATATATCTGTAACTGTATAATTTCTTATTGTTTGAACATTTCGTATGGGTGAAGTCCACTGCAGAAATATTAGGAAATTAATTGTACACAGAAAAATTATTAAGTAATTGTACACAGGAAAATTATTAAGAAATATTTTGCTAACTTGTCTAGTTGTAAGAACTTTATGAAAGCGTGTGGTGTTGTTATGATTTAATGAAGTATAGTTATACTTGTAGTCTTCTTTTCTCATTTATCAGTCGTTATGATTAGTTCCTTATTTTCATTTTCTCTCATGCCTGTGTTTGTTTACTCGCACTGCACATCGCGAGGTTTTTTAATGGGAAGCATTTTGTGAAAATTGTTAAGATACCGTCTTGCATTGCACAGCGCAAGTACACCAAACGAAATTTGGTTTTGAACAGTCAGATCAATATTCCTAACAGCGAAAAGATGCACAGCAGTCGAGCATTCCATGTACACAAGTATGCCAATAAATTTGGTTACCATCAAGGTTCATGTCCTACCATCAAGGTTCATGTCCATTGTAGGTCCATTGTGAAAATATCATATCAGTTCAGAGACTTAATACCAGTAGAAGATCTCAGTAAAGCACTATCTTGTGAATTTTCAAGCAATTTTATCAGAAAGTCATATACATTAATTCTTATGTTCATTTGCTGCGTAGTTACAGTACAGACCAAAGATAAAGATTGTCTATATTCAGGAAAACATTTTTATCTGATTCATTTGTTTTGCAGTCAGATAGCACATGTAAATTTCATCGAAAACGCCGATGAATTGTCTGATACACAGGCTAGCCTGGATTTTGTATTTTGTTGCATGGGCTTCACATATCTCTGTTCAAAGTTTAAGACAGTTCTGTTGCTTTGCACTGACATTTACGTGTTTCGATGTCAAAGTAAGTTTTATATATTTATCAGATACCAGCCAGACACTTACAAACATAAGTTTAAATAAACACAGACATGTTTCACCTGGCGACTCTGCCAGGGTGCGTAATTATCTGATAGTCTGATGATTTTTGCAATAAAATAAAGAGTTTTCTGCAATGACAAATTATGATTTAAATTATATGCTTGGATGTAGAATTTACTTTCAAGATTTGTGGTGCAGCAATTGAAGTAATTATACATTGTATGCCATTACAGCAATGCATTTTGTTTTGCATATTTGTTACCGGCCAACAATACAGACATATTTCCTGCAGAATAGTTAAAGTTCGCTTGCACAGGAATAGAGTTTTGTGTGTTTTCTGCAATTCCGATTACTGTTTTGTGAAAAGTGTTTTACAGTGTGTGGCAAAAGTGAGATTCTTTCATTTTATTCATTTGCAATGTTATACTGTGATTAGAATTAGTGATTTTTGCCACTGATCTTGGCTATTACTAATGATATACTCCCAGTTAAAAGTATTCTTGTTTACTGAATCTTGAAATGTTACAGGTTCCACAGACAGTAATTTTTATGGTATATACTACATTGTGTCATTTACTAAATTGTAGGTATTTCATTGAACTGCGACATTATAAGAAGCTTGGATTCACGTTTAGTCAGTGAAGTCCATCAGTGCTAATTTAAATATTTTTCTGTATTCATTAATATTTATAGGAAGTGATTTTTTGTAGTTATCTTTGTCGTATTGCTCTTCCGCTTGTGAGAGTTTTCCTTTTTGTTTGCTGTGTTACTATAATTGCATTAAAGTGTCAAAGGCTATCAGGGCTAGGTCAAATGCCAAGGCTGCAGCTGATGTAACTTTTGGTAATTCTGTAAACAGAGAAAGGACAACTAAGCAGGGATCCTCTCAGAATACTGATGTTACACAGTCTGTTCCATTTTCCGATTCGGAAGAATATCTTTCTCTTCAACGTTTTAAACAGGGAAAATTACCATTAACCAACAGCACAAATCATGTGTAAGGAAACTTGATGACCGTTTATCGTGTGTTGAACGGAAAACTAGCCACGGGCAAGATGATGCCAACAGTCTTACTTTGCATTTTAATACGTCTAACGATATTTCTTATGCGTAGTTTGTGGATGAGCTGAGACGCGAACGCAGCGCGTTACGCAGACAACACAGTGCGCATACCTCACATAGCGTGAAAAATAATTTGCCCTCTCACCACAATGATTCATTCGATTAGGAACATTTTCTTACAATTCGAAAGTTAAAAATTTGTCGTATTTCTCCCAATAACATCCACCCCGGAGAGTGGCTACAACAGTTCCAATAATATCTCCCATCTTCATGGCTAATTGGTCATAAACTTGAATATACGTGTGGCTATTTAGAATCTGAATGAATCACAAAAATGAAAGCAGTCGTATAAGAATGCCAAAAGGAAGGTAAATTATATCACACATTCTCGTCTGCACACTGACCTGAAGCAACACAAGAAAGAGTAAACAATAATATCGTTACTCTAAAGAATTTTGAGTAATCAGACTTTTCCAGCCCAGCAGACTGTTTTCAGCACATGATACGCAGGAATCGCTTCCTATCGAATCCGTGCAGTCCCTCTGAATTAATAATAATTTGTTTAACTAAACTACTGACGTGTTTGCGACACATTATTTTGGCAGGACGCTCTAAACACGATACTGAGTCTTTTCGAAACACACTGCAAGAACTTGAAGTTGACAGTGAGGAATTTTACTCGCGAAATAAACACAAAGACAAGAACAGACAAAATTTCCAATCACTACGAAACATATCTGATGAAGGATATT
This sequence comes from Schistocerca serialis cubense, assembly GCF_023864345.2. NCBI lineage: Eukaryota > Metazoa > Arthropoda > Insecta > Orthoptera > Acrididae > Schistocerca > Schistocerca serialis. The sequence goes on along the minus strand of NC_064641.1, from coordinate 574,464,610 downwards.
CTGCAAATCGTAACAACAGTTATGAGCAGCAGGGTCAATCTTCTAATAGCCGTGAACACAATTATTCATACAATTTGAATCCGAGAGAACAGCCTGACAATCACGGCAATGTAAGAGGTAGGAACAGAGGTCGTGGTCTTAGGAACCAAACAAGTTACGGCAATAATGGTGATTTCAATAGAAGTCAGCATAATGAAAGAAATAACAGTAATTGGCGTGAAAGACGAAACCTTAGATCGAGAAACTGAGAACACTGATTTCAGATCATATGAGTATCATTACAACCAAACGAGACACAGTTCGCTTGATCGTAACAGTTACTACGCAGGAAATGATCAGGAGAGCCGCAATCGTCGAAATTTTAGTCCCGAACTAGGTGCTGAAGTAGTTGAGATTAGACTACCTAATCCTTGTGATAATGTTAGACGTGACGGGCCATCATAGGGATGACTGATGGCACACGCGGCAAATGACTCGTTTGTCGATACAGATAATTCCTCCGTTCAGACCATAGAAATCACACATTGTGAACAAAATGAATAGTATGAGCCCATTTCTAATCAAAATGAGGATCAGATGTTAGCTGAAACCGACCATAATCCTGCCAATGTAGAGGCTGTAGAGGACCAAGCACTAAACGTAAGGCCGGCCGCGGTGGTCTAGCGGTTCTAGGCGCGCAGTCCGGAACCGCGCGACTGCTACGGTCGCGGTTTCGAATCCTGCCTCGGGCATGGATGTGTGTGATGTCATTAGGTTGGTTAGGTTTAAGTAGTTCTAAGTTCTAGGGGACTGATGACCACAGATGTTAAGTCCCATAGTGCTCAGAGCCATTTGAACCATTTTTGAACTAAACGTAAGGGAAATCAATGTTTTAGACTGGGTAACTAATTACATGCCATTGTCAGATGATGACAGCGAATGTGAAACAGATGTACATTCACAAGCAGTAGGGATCATAACTAATGAGATGTTAATGGATTTTGTTACACTTTCTTAGGAAAAACGTTTTGTGACATGAATTCAGAGGACAGACGAATAGCCGGCCGGTGTGGCCGAGCGGTTCTAGGCGCTTCAGTCTGGAACCGCGCCACCGCTGCAGTCGCAGGTTCGAATCCTGCCTCGGGCATGGATGTTTGTGATGTCCTTAGGTAAGTTCGGTTTAAGTAGCTCTAAGTTCTAGGGGACTAATGACCTCAGATGTTAAGTCCCGTAGTGCTCAGAGCCATTTGAGAGACGAATAAATTTTGTCCAGTGTGACGATATTAGAGATACCTTTTTGGAAGAGAAGAGAGACAATCAGAACATCTTAATCCATCCTGTAGTGTCTGTTTCTGTTGGAAAGGTTTATTTATCAGCGATATTAGACTAGGGTAGTCTTATTTCAGTTATCAGTGAGGCATCTTTCAGTAAATGTCAGGAAGAGACTGTCTGTCCAACATTTTCATTGCAACGAAGCAAAATTAAGTGTGTAATTACTGGAAAAACTGTAGAGGTGATGAAACAGACATGTTTACATTTCATTTGTCAAGGTCATCATTTCTCTGCCAACTTCTTAATCGTGCCCCTTATTATCACACAAATGATATTAGGTGTTGATTTCTAGACTGAATTCAAGGCTATTCTAAATTTTAATGATGCTAAGGTGAAAGCTACCGTCCGTGGCAAGTTAGTTTGTTTACAATTCGAGGACGCGATTTCAAAGGAGGAAGCAGACGTCAACTGTTTAAAATTTATATCTTCGTGAAAATTACAACCTTCCACGGAACCTGTCGGTCGTAAATCAAGGACTTTTCAGGAGGTGGAACAGTCTTTTGATATCTCTGAAATTGTACACGATAAAGTAGAAATTGTAGCAGTTGCTTCTGCAGTAGACAGGCAAGAGTAATTTTATATCTTACAGTCACATTCTGAAGTCTTCGTCAACAAACCTCACACCACACGAAATGTTCTGTATGAATTTAAAGGCAAGGAATATAAGAAGTTTTTCCGCCATATGTTATTCCATACGTATACAGGGAAAGAGGAAAGAATGAAATTCAATGTAGGTAGAAGATCCATCTCTCTATGATGGTACATCAGCGGGCAAGTAATCCCTCCTCGAGCTGGGTATTACTATTCCTTCTTTTAATTCACGGTGCACTTGACTACTTCCACTGTTATATTTAAGCAATGAGAGTAAATAACTCTCTCCTACTATCCTAGTGTAAGTATGGTGGACCTTCCACCACAAGAAATTATTTTACTAACTTGATAACTTGCTACGAATTTTTAATAATTTGTGATTCATCTTTCAGAAGTCTACTGTAGTGATGGCTTTTTGAGATATTTGAGAATAACTTTGTGAAGCTAACAATCCTCAGCTTTAGGCTACTGATAATACAGAAATATTACTTGCAAATTACAGCCTCATGTTTATACTGTGAGAAACTCAACACAGTGTAAAGAGTGATTGACGATGGGTAAAGTATGACATTTATGTAAAAAAAAAATTACTGAGACCAGAAAGTAAGAAATGATGTGCTTATGATGTATTTGTATGATGAAATATGTTGACATTATGCAATAATGTAAATGCTACTTTTTTTGAGCAGTAATCAAGGAATAACATTTATGAATTATGACGTGTATCTAGGTGAAGATATGTTTTTAAGAATAAGTATTTTAGGAAGCCAATGAGGAGTATAAGATGATGTATGTGGATGTTTTTATGGATTATCTTTTCAGGTAGCCAACGAGGGGTAAAGGAAGATTTTTGTCTCAGTAGTGATGTTGTACGTGGTTAATATTATCTTTACAGGAACCCTGTGTGGCAGTGGAAACAAGAACCAAAACCCACTTAAAATGAACATTTTCTTTCAGAGTTGTCCTCTGTATGTGTGTCTTTATGAGAAATTCATTCAGCAGGTAGTAGAGCTACTCTGTGGTTGGCATCTTAACTCTGAATTTTCAGGAACTTGAAACTTGGACATTAATATTTCTTTGGAAGGTTGGCCATTGATTCTAGTGTGGTGTGCATACACGGACTCTGAGATATTGTTATCGCGAGTGGTAGCGAGTGAACAGCTGTTGGGAGTAGTCGGACGCAGCCTGCAGTGGAGAGAAGCTGTCCAACAGATGATGTCACTGCCTGCCGTGACCGTGCTGGAACGCTGGAGGAGACTTTGGTTTTAAATGAGGGATTCTGGTAAATTGGGCTTTTGCTGCGCGTAGTTGCTGCTGCTTGTGCACTGGAGGGACTTTGTCAGATTTGTGTATGCATAAATTGAGAATAGTATTCCTATCTTTGTTGTGACCAGATATGTGATTGTTTATTATAGACATTGTGGGATAATTAAAATTGTTGCTAATCAAACTGTCAAAAAAAACCAAAGGTCCAAGTAAAGTTTGGCAGTGCTTAAATGGTCAAATTTCAGAATATAGTAAATTAAAGGCTTTTTTTTTCCTTACTTCGCTCCAGGCTTGTTGACCAAATCCCTCCTGATCATTCAGTTTATATAAATGGCAGAAGTCATAACAGTAGTTGTGACAATGCAGTGCCCTTTGCATGGGTTGCAGTTTTTCTTTTGAATTATTTTAGCATGTTGCTGGATGCAAATCATTCACGCAGCAGCAAGATGAGGTAAGTTGTCTGTTGCGTGCAGAGCATTACTGTACTAATTGTTAGGAGATTTTAGAGAATATTTTTATAATCGCAGTCACATACAAGATAGTTTGATTTTTTATGATATTATTTATGCTTGTTTCTTTTCTGTTCTCAGTCAAGATACTAATATTATCAGTGGTAGAGCTTTAGACATTTTTCTATACCTTTCACCAGAACAATAATAACTACAAAATTGTTGTTGTTGTCGTCTTCAGTCCTGAGACTGGTTTGATGCAGCTCTCCATGCTAATCATACAGTAAAGCTGCATGTCCTCGGGAAAAATTACGGCTGTAGTTTCCCCTTGCTTTCAGTCGTTCGCAGTACCAGCACAGCAAGGCCGTTTTGGTTAATGTTACAAGGCCAGATCAGTCAATCATCCAGACTGTTGCCCCTGCAACTACTGAAAAGGCTGCTGCCCCTCTTCAGGAACCACATGTTTGTCTGGCCTCTCAACAGATACCCCTCCGTTGTGGTTGCACCTACGGTACGGCCATCTGTATCGCTGAGGCACGCAAGCCTCCCCACCAACGGCAAGGTCCATGGTTCATGGGGAAAGAACTACAAAATACGGAAGTAAATAAATTTCACCTGGTGACCATACCAGGATTTCGTTTTGTTGGATGATTTCGCAGTTAGAAATGATTTGTCTTGCTACCACATTTGCACAATTTAATGCTATATTAGTTGATCAATAGTTGCTGCATAGGATTGTTGTTGCTTGCGTGCTGCTACGAATTAGTTCATTTTTTTATTTCAACAATATTCTGGTTCAGAATTTGTTTATTAATTTTGTAACAGTAAAGTTAACAGTTTTGTGTCAAGATATTGGTTTTGCATTTTTGTGTCGTTTTCTTCAGTACTACGACAACTATGAAAACTAAGTTTGTTTATAAATAGCTCATCTGCTACCAGTAACGACTTTCTTTATTTTATTTTTCGCACGACGCGTTTTGGGAAATGATTCCCATTTTCAAACTTGTATATTATTTTCCTTGATTGCATTGTACAGCATATCAATTTCCTATTATGTGCATAACTCGTGTAATGTTATGTTTATATTTGTTTTTTACCACTTCTGCAAAACATCTGACGCCAGTTTTTGTGGTGTCACCGCCAGAAACCACACTTGCTAGGTGGTAGCCTTTAAATTGGCCGCGGTCCGTTAGCATACATCGGACCCGCGTGTCGCCACTATCAGTGATTGCAGACCGAGCGCCGCCACACGGCAGGTCTAGAGAGACTTCCTAGCACTCGCCCCAGTTGTACAACCGACTTTGCTAGCGATGGTTCACTGACAAAATACGCTCTCATATGCCGAGACGATAGTTAGCATAGCCTTCAGCTACGTCAGTTGCTACGACCTAGCAAGGCGCCATTATCAGTTGCTATTGATATTGTAAATAATGTACAGACAAGAGCTACGTTCAACATTAATGGATTAAAGTTAAGTATTCCACCATCTGCGTCCGTTTTTCTAATTTCTAATTTCCTTGTCCTGTTCCAGATCTCACGCCAGCCTGCGTGAGCTTAAACGCGTGCCTTTCGGCTTCCTCTAAATTTAGTGTGTTGGTCTTCTGCCAATCCACAACAGTTTTCTCAGTTTTGTTATGTAAGAATGTTACGTTTTGGTCTTTGTCAACATATTAGGAAAGAGGCACCCCGCAAAATTCTTAATAGTGAGGGTGGGGTTATGAAAGTTGGACGCTGATATTTATTTGGAAAACTGCATCTGATTCTACTGTGGTGCGCATACACAATCTGTGAGGCTGAGATATTACTATCGCGAGTAGTAGCGAGCGAACAGTTGTCGATAGTAGTCTGACGCAGCCTGCGGTAGAGAAAAGCCACACCACAGCCGAGGTCGCAGCCTACCGTGACCAAATATTATCGTCTCAAATATCTCCGAAAGTCGTGAAATTACCGATAATGTTGTGGGGAAGCCAAACCAAAGACTACGTTTTCTTGGCATAACACTTAGAAGATGCAACAGGTCTAACAAAGAGACTGGCTACACTAGACTTTTTTGTCCTCTGCTAGAGTACTGCTGTGCTGTGTGGGATCCTTACAAATACGATTGACTTTAACATACACATTGTGTTTACTGAGGTTTTTTTGCTATTATTTTAGCTTTGACCCGTTCAAGAATCAGTAGTAACGTCATTGACTACCACAGGCGAATATTCTAACAAAGTACCTATTCCTTATTTATTTGCCGGGCCTGTTGGTTTCTACGATGGTTTTTGCGAGTAAAGTAACAGATCACTTACTATCGACCACGTGGAGACTACCGCAAAATTTCTGTCTCATACTCACTACTTAAACATTTACCGGATTCTTAGTGAATGTGATTGGCATTCCGTCTCACACTGTGAATAACCGCTGTGCTCAATACGCTATATTAAAAAACGCCAACTTTAAGTAACGTGCACAGACAGGCCATTTTAACCACCAAATCTCAGTCGTTTTTGTTTTGTACTTACCTGGATTCACACTGTATGCACGACAGAATTCTTCGTTCTTCTAGTAACGTAGAACAAGCGTTGCTGGCGTTTTCCATTGCCACCTTATATCTAAAGCGTTAATTTCTCTTTACTTTCCGCGACAGTTATACGCAAGTCCTACCTAAGGATATTCGGAGCCTAAGCTAAGTTCTGGTGCTGAGAAACGTTGTTGTCCAGTTGTAGTTGAGGGCTAAGAAGTTAAATCCGATATTCTGAGAATAGTATGTGTTTTTTTCTCCGAACACCTTATGAAGCAGTCGTGCCGTTCCGCGTAAGAGATTGTGAAAGCGATCCTGGAAGCTGCTTCCCATCAAAAGGCGCACACGTGCTTCGTTGCACCTGCTGCCCGCCACATAAGATGCCTTCCAGTCGCTGACCACAAGACGGGCCGTGAGTCGGAATGTCTTCTTGTTACTACGAGAACAGCTTCAAATTTCAAGGTTGCCCTGTTCCAGATAGGCGGGTAACATTTAGACGAAGACCGCGCGTCTCGTCTAGGCGCATGAACCAATCCTGGGTGAATCAGCTGCTCCTACCACTGTTGTTTTGCACAACATGCAATGTTATATCTGGCCTTCAAAAACCATGAACGTGATTTTCATATTCGCTACGCGAAAACTATTAGTCCTACAGAAAAAAAATGAACGGGATCTTTCTGTACGAAATTCAATACAATTAAATTTTTTACGGTGATTAAATTTGGTATTGAAATACATTTTTACTAGAGGACGTAGTTTCTGAGTTACTCAAGGTAAACGTACAGAAGTGATCTTCAGACCCCCACACTCAGCCCCTTCCGGTCAGGATTTCTAGTATGCTGTCCATGGTACTCCCTCCTCCCAGCCGGCCGTAGTGGCCGAGCGGTTCTAGGCGCTACTGTCTGGAACCGCGCGACCGCTGCGGTCGCAGGTTCGAATCCTGGCTTGGGCATGGCTGTGTGTGATGTCCTTAGGTTAGTTAGGTTTAAGTAGTTCTAAGTTGTAGGGGACAGATGACCTCAGAAGTTAAGTCCCATAGTGCTCAGAGCCATTTGAATCATCCCTCCTCCCACTGTACAAAAGTTTGCGACTGCACGAATTATTTGCTACATGCAACCTTTTTTTTTTTTTCTTCATTGACTGGCCTTATTACACCACTGGATCAGTCTAGCACTTAAGAAGTGTAAAACGGACGTTTGGGTACATTTTACCTAACAATTTTGTGAATTTTAACAGCTTAAAATAAACAGTTACATCGTTGTATTTTCTTTCATTTCCCTCATAGGCACGTTCAAATTAATATGTTAACGAAATAGCCGGCAATGCTGATGGCATAATAGCCCAGTCAATAGAGACCAAAGAATGTCGAATATTGGAAATAGTTCGTGTAGTAGGTGCGTTTGTTGGTCACTTTTGTACTTTTTTTAAAAATAATTCAAAAACCGTGGCCACTGGCGAAAAAGTATCCCAGTACGAAATTTAACAAGATTAAATTTCCTACAAAAAAGTCTTGTTCATTTTTTCTGTAGGACTCTTAGTTTGCGTGCAACGAGCGAAAAAGTATGTAAACCTCGCGTGTGGTTTTTGAATGCCAGATGTAACATTGCGGGTTGCATACAACGACATCGGTAGGGGCAACTGATCACCCTGTGTAATTTAATACAAGAGCCAGGGAAAAAACACAGTGAACGAAAGGTTATCTGCAACTACAGATACCAGACTGCAATTTGAAAAGTCGAAGGATACGAAAGAGAAGCAGTAGTTGAGTGACAGGGTTGTGGCCTATGTCGATGTTTTCAATCTGTATATTGCGAAAGCAGTAAAGGAAACCAAGGAGATATTTGGAAAATGTATTGAAGTTAAGTAATAATAAATAAAATCTTTCAGGTTCACCGACGTTATTGTAACTTTGACAGAGGGGGCAAAGGACTTGGAAGGTTAGTCGAGTGTAATGGATAGCAATCTGTAAAGAGGATGTAAGACGAATATCAAGAAAGGTAACACCCAGGTAATGGAATGTAGTCGAATTAAATCCGGCGAACCTGACAGAATTATATTAGAATGTGAGAGTAAAAATAAATAGATGAATTTTAGTATTGGGCAGCAAAGTAATTGAGGATGGCGAACGAAGAGAGAGTATAGAACCAATCTAGCTTGGCAACAGAAAAAAAGTGTTTCTGAAAAAGAGAAGTTTATTAATATTGAATACAAATTAAAGTTTTTCGAAGACTTTTCTGAAATTATTTCGACTTAAGGCTATACGCAAGCGAAACGGGACTGATGAACAGTTCAAATAAGAACAGCATAGAAGCTACCGAAGATCAGATGGGTAGATAGTGTAACTAATAAAGAGGCCTTCCTCTTCTTCTTCTTTAGTGTATCTGTCTTATGATAGATTTCAAATGAAGGTTATCCGCTACGTCCTGTTATGAGCATCTTCCTTCACCTTTTTGTAAGTTCGTTTCCTTCTAATGACGTTCATCATTCCAGTTCTCTTCCTCACTCTCCCTTTCATTCCTTCCGATCTTCTCTCTATAATCTTTGTTGCAGACAATTCCTGCTCACTGTATGTCCCAGCCAAGTTGTTTTCCTCTTTCTTCTTTCTTCCCTTATTTTCTTCATTCTTACGTCTGTCAGCCCACTTCACCTTCAGTATTCTTCTCCATAGCCAGATTTCAAAACATGCTAATTATCTTTCTTCTTTCTTTTTAATGATTCACTGCTGTATAACACTACGCTCCATATATAACAGTTAGCAAAGATTTCCTCAGTGTCATTGGAATTCTTCTAGATATGAGTAAGTACTCCTCCTGTCTTTCCCATAGATTTTATCCGCCTTTTTTGTCCTGTATAGCTTCTGTTCCATGCCACTACACTTCCCAGGTGCAGAAAGGATTTTTCTCGTTCCATCTTTTTTCTGTCTAACAATTGGTTAACTGGAGCTACCTTCTTGCTTATTCTCATCACCCTTTCAAATGTCGTCTTTCCCATAGATATGTTCCACCTCTTTTGATCTGTATAGCTTCCGTTCCATGTCATTCCACTTCTCATGTGCAGAAAGGATTTTGCTCGTTCCATCTTTTTTCTGCCGAACAGTTGGTTAACTGGAGCTACCTTCTTGCTTATTCTCATCACTTTTTTCTTTCCTGTATTTATCTTTATTCCATACCCCTTGTCCCTTCTTGCAATCCTCTTCATCATCTTCTGTATCCCTTCTTCTGATAGCGCTAACACTGGTTCATCATCAGCATATTTTATAGTCTTTATCAGTTCTCCTCCAATCAGAATGCCTCTTGCATTCTCTATAGCCTTACGTATCAGTTTTTCTTCGTTCTCATCTATCGGTTCTTCTCCTCTATCAGTTCTTCATCGCCTTACATCCTTCAAATGTTCTACTGTTCCATCTCCTCATTCCCTAGTCTGTTACATTTTGCTTTATATGCATCTCCTTTATTAATGTTCCATATTTCCAGTCTATACCAACATATTTTCAAATTTTCAGCAATATACTTCAATTGGCTCTATCGAAAGCCTGAGAGGTTCCATGCCCCCTTTTGCAAGTCGCCTCTTATTTTCATCAATTTTATTAATGTTCTATGTCATTGCACGGTAGTAACAGACCGAATAAGGTTATTGTAGTGAGAGTATTTGTACTGAGAGCTCAAAACATACTTTTCACTTGATTCCTAAACATGTTTTACTTCCCTGGGTGGTCAGTGCGAGGCAAGCATTGGAGGACGCATCACACTGCGTTTCCGGTTGGGGGCTGCAATTCCCTGAAGTCTGAGGGATTCGTACAATAGGCTTAAGCGCCTGACGGAACGACTGACGTCCGTCGAGTTTCGCCCATTGTATGTAGGGCGAAACGACCTGTGAGACGTCTGTGTGTCGCCGCAGTTTATGTGGTTACTGTTCCGGCGCGCCCGGAACGAAGATTCCTGGCACCGACTGACTGCACTGTTCTCTTGATTCTGAGAATATTTGTGAACTGTGCCCTGCTGGGTGTGACTATCTGGCGCGGGTTGGCCGGTGGTCTAGGCAGGTTGTTTTCATAGCTGGTCAAACGGCAAGTTCACAGCCCTCAGCTGAATAGCAGAGGCATGATTGGTCAACTTAAACTGAGGCTAGTTGACGTCGTAAAGCCCTGCTCGAAATTGGAGGGAACGGTCGCTATTGGCAAGGATGATGCTCTGAGACAGCGTGGGATAATTTTGGAATCAGAACTGAATGCGGATTCGCATTTTTTCGAGGAGAGTGAGGAGCAGAGCAATGTTGGCTTCACTCTTGCGTTACGCGGGCAGTGGATTCGGGATCTGATCTTCGTCGGAGTCGGACGGTCTTGCGACTTGGTCGCTCGTTTTCGGAAGAACTTAGAATTCTCGGACAGCCTTCGGGGCCAGGGGTTGACACAGAGCTGCTGCACACCAGAAGTCGGCGTCTACATCAACAGAAAGCTGCCTACCGAACACCTGCTACAAATTTCAGGATTGGGAAAGTATTTTGCGGCTCCGGCATTGTAGGACCTATCAATTTTATACTGAAGTCCTCAGCAGCACGCGCGCTCGCTTTGCACAAGTCCTCCTTGCTTGTTTCTCTATGTGATCTCATGTGAGGCCTCATTACTAATCGCGATACTGTAATATAGTCGAGAGAGTTCGTACCGACTAAGGTCCAAAGCGAGGGGAAAGATCCACCGTGGTATAACAATCATGTACGAAAGGTACTACGGAAACAAAGAAAGCTTCATCATAGGTTTAAGAGTAGTCGAATCATAGCTGATAAGGAAAAGCTGAACGAAGCGAAAAAGAGCGTAAAGAGAGCAATGAGAGAAGCATTCAACGAATTCGAACATAAAACATTGGCAAACAATCTAAACAAGAACCCTAAAAAGTTTTGGTCATATGTAAAATCGGTAAGCGGATCTAAATCCCCTATTCAGTCACTCGTTGACCACGATGGCACCGAAACAGAGGACGACCGAAGAAAGGCAGAAATACTGAATTCAGTGTTCCGAAACTGTTTCACTGCGGAAAATCGTAACACGGTCCCTGACTTCAGCCGTCGCACGGACGCCAAAATGGAAAATATTGAAATAAACGATATCGGAATTGAAAAACAACTGCTATCACTTAGTAGCGGAAAAGCATCCGGACCAGACGAGATACCCTTAAGATTCTACAGTGATTATGCTAAAGAACTTGCCCCCTTTCTATCAGCAATTTATCGTAGATCGCTGGAAGAACGTAAAGTACCTAGCGACTGGAAGAAAGCGCAGGTCGTTCCCATTTTCAAGAAGGGTCATAAATCAGATGCGAATAATTATAGGCCTATTTCGCTTACGTCAATCTGTTGTAGAATAATGGAACATGTTTTGTGTTCTCGTATTATGACGTTCTTAGATAATACAAATCTCCTTCATCATAACCAACATGGATTCCGCAAACAGAGATCATGTGAAACTCAGCTCGCCCTATTTGCCCAAGAAATTCACAGTGCCGTAGACACTGGCGAGCAGATTGATGCCGTATTCCTGGACTTCAGGAAGGCATTTGATACGGTTCCGCACTTACGTTTAGTGAAAAAAATACGAGCTTACGGAATATCGGACCAGGTTTGTGATTGGATTCAGGATTTCCTAGAAGAAAGAACACAACATGTCATTCTTAACGGTTCAAAATCTGCAGATGTAGAGGTAATTTCGGGAGTACCGCAGGGAAGCGTGATAGGACCTTTATTGTTTACAATATACATAAATGACTTAGTTGACAACATCGGTAGCTCCGTGAGGCTATTTGCAGATGACACGGTTGTCTACAAGAAAGTAGCAACATCAGAAGACTCGTACGTACTCCAGGAGGACCTGCAGAGGATTAATGCATGGTGCGACAGCTGGCAGCTTTCCCTAAACGTAGATAAATGTAATATAATGCGCATACATAGGGGCAGAAATCCATTCCAGTACGATTATGCCATAGGTGGTAAATCATTGGAAGCGGTAACGACCGTAAAATACTTAGGAGTTACTATCCGGAGCGATCTGAAGTGGAATGATCACATAAAACAAATAGTGGGAAAAACAGGCGCCAGGTTGAGATTCATAGGAAGAATTCTAAGAAAATGTGACTCATCGACGAAAGAAGTAGCTTACAAAACGCTTGTTCGTCCGATTCTTGAGTATTGCTCATCAGTATGGGACCCTTACCAGGTTGGATTAATAGAAGAGATAGACATGATCCAGCGAAAAGCAGCGCGATTCGTCATGGGGACATTTAGTCAGCGCGAGAGCGTTACGGAGATGCTGAACAAGCTCCAGTGGCGGACACTTCAAGAAAGGCGTTACGCAATACGGAGAGGTTTATTATCGAAATTACGAGAGAGCACATTCCGGGAAGAGATGGGCAACATATTACTACCGCCCACATATATCTCGCGTAATGATCACAACGAAAAGATCCGAGAAATTAGAGCAAATACGGAGACTTACAAGCAGTCGTTCTTCCCACGCACAATTCGTGAATGGAACAGGGAAGGGGGGATCAGATAGTGGTACAATAAGTACCCTCCGCCACACACCGTAAGGTGGCTCGCGGAGTATAGATGTAGATGTAGATGTAGATTAGGACCTCCAGTCATTATCGTCAAGCTATTGCATCACAGAGAGTAGGAGCCCCTTGTTCTCGATCCAGCTCATATTCTCATAATATTTCAGTATACCCTACCCTTTAACCTACTGTTTGTGTCGATAATCATGTGCATTTATGTTGTGATGTATAATAAATATCATTGTAATATTTAATCCGCATATCATTTCGCAGATATATGTAGAATCCCATTTCCTGTTGTTTGTTACGATAAAGTTCTCTTTTTTGAGTAGATCACGATTTTTATTAAATTATTGTGAGTGTGCACTCCTTATTTTACCAACTAGCAGGGTCCACCATCATTTCCTTCCGTTACCGTTGCGCGCATAATTAATTACCTGGTAGATAAGGAGGGGATCAAGTGCATGTCTCGTTCTCATGGTAAAGTCGTCTGAATTAAAGAGGTACAAACTCTTCTCCACCCCGGCACCTCGCAAGCCTTCTACCAGTTGGCAAAACAAATATACACCTCCTTATTCATTTCCATTCTTCTTTCTCCAATCATTCAAGACAATGTAGAGCATCTTTTTTCCTTTATTCTTTCTGAACCCGAACTGGTCTTCCACACTTTTTCCCAGAATTTTCGTTTCAGTTCTCGTTAGATAATTGCCTGTAGTCTTTGCATTCTTTTGCGTTGCGCTTTTTTGGTAAAGTCGCTAGAATGAAGTACATATTGAGGCCAGATTCCTGTGTCGTAAACTCTGTTTACTATCTCAATCAATCTGGCTACTGAATTTGGAGCTAAGATGGTATTCTATCACAGCCCATTGCTTTCTCTTCCCGGATATGGTGACTTGCTTCTGCAGTTCCCTTTTCAGTATGTTAGGCCTTCGGTCGTCTCCATTCTGCTCACCTGCATCTTTCAAAACCAGTCCGGTGTTATCCGCCTGGGCACCTTGCAACACTGCCACATAATGTATCCAAACTTATTTCTCCTCTTCTATACACACTATCTTTTCCCCGTGCTCATTTAACATTCATTATTTGCTTATATTTCTTGCTTTTCTTCTTGTTAAGGATTGCACTGTTCTGTACACTCAGTCCATAGAGTGGTCAGTTACGTTTTTAGTACATTGTTCAATTTTCTGTAGTGGCTTCTGCCTTCTCCCGAATTGTCTTCTTTACATTTCCTGCACTTATCCGTTTTATCCGTTGTACCTTCTGTTATTCGCTCTTTCTTATTACTAGTTTTTTTCACCTCTTCAGTTTCTAACTCGAGTCCTTTTAACAATGGACTTTTAATGGTATTCCATTCTTCAGTCACTTCTTTATTTCTCCTTACATGCTCCAATTTATTTTCGCCTCCTTCTTAAAATTCTCATTCTTTCATTTCTCAACGTCCTGTCACTATATCTGTTGTCTTATCTTGACATGCTTTAATCTTTTCCTAATGTCTGCCACGAGTATGATGGGTGTTAGCATACGCACCTTGTTATGGAATCAGGCCAATGGTACAACACCAGAGAGTATCGATATCTTCAGTTATGTAAAGGTGACTTCATATAAACACACATTCATAAAAACTAGATATTTCACACTTACATATTCATATTTTACGTATGAAATAATACTAAACAGTTTTACTCAAAATTCCGTTCATTCATTTTCTTATTATTTTTTACCAGAAAATATCATTGTCACAGATGAAGCCTCTTTGCCTTATGTGTTATATCTTTGTTCTTCTTCGTTGTGCACATTCAATAAGTTTATGAATATCACATCACTTTCATAAGTTAACTTTCTTACTAGAAGTACTTTCATACGAAAACAAGGTTCGTGACTAACATCATGCACTTACAGAAGACAACGAAATCATAACGAGAAAAATTAGTTAGGTAATACTCTATGTATTTAGATGTTGATGCATGCTTCGATGCAGCTCTCTTTAAAATAATGATCAGCGTCCGTCTTGAAGACAAGTCATTGTAAATTGTACATTGAAGAGACTCATGTTGTTGTGGTCTTCAGTCCTGAGACTGGTTTGATGCAGCTCTCCATGCTACTCTATCCTGTGCAAAACAACTTGGAAAGGTTTTTGCCATCTTAATGCTGTTTTTGCTTCTCTGGTTAACTATAACAAAATTATTTGATATTTAGCTATATCAGCTGTAGCTTACCATGAGTATAGTTTTCACTGACAGTGCTTAAACTAAGTATTAGTAACCTAGAAATCAAATCGTTCACAAAAGGCTGTCAACTTTTCTCAACTTTCATCAGTGTTTCCAGTCCTGAGTGTCCAACTAGATTGTCTCTTCTTCTCTTCCCCACTATGCTATTCCAGTCTCATATTATTACAGTTCTTACTTGTCCTTCCCATTATCTTCGTATGCTTTCTCAATCCGCTCATATATTTTTTTCACTTTCTCTTCGTTTGCTTCTGATGTTGGCATGTAAACTTGAATAATCAGAGTATCTGTAGAGTTAGCCTTTAACTTCATTGCTAACACTGTATCAATAACTGGAATACTCTTACCTATGCTCCTGAGCAGGTCGTTGATTGATTGTCAAAGATCTTGGGCCACGCTCGAGGCCGTGCTACCTGCTGCCTTGCTAGGAGGTGATAGATTTGATTTGATTCAATTTTTATTTGGTCCAATTGGATTATATTTTGTACAGAGTGTGTACTGGTAATATAGGTCAAGTCAGCTTAAACCTATTTTCTTGCAATATTTAACCTATTTATTACAATTTAATACATCAAAGTGGCAATACTTACGAATATAATAATGTTGCATACATTTTACACCCATTTTTTAGGTCCTGAAAATCATTTACATACTACATTATATTCATATTTACATTTTTCTCTCAGTATTCTTGTTCTCAAGTTATTTACATACCACACTATATTCAATTTGTTACAGTACCTCTATAACAGTAATAGCAGTATTTTTCATTCATTGATACAGATACTCTTCAACACTATAAAATTCTTTTTCCATTAAATAATCCTTTAAAAGTTTTTGGAATGTCTTTTTGCTCACATTGTCCTGCAAATTCTTTGGAAGGCACTTTATGAGTCTGACACCCAAGTATCGAGGATGTTTATCAACAACTCTCAGTTGGTGTTGTACACTTCTCAGCTGGCCTTTATTTCTTGTTTCATATGTAGGAACATATGCGTTTCTTTCTAGTACTGCAATTCCGTTTATTAATGATGTTATTGTTTTGTAAATGTATAGAGATGGAAATGTCAGTATTTTTAGATGTGGAAAACAGTTCTGCATCAGACTCTTTGTTTCTTGATCCATATGGTCCTAACAGCTTCTTTTTCCAATGTAAATATTGTTTTTGTATTTTTGCTGCTGCAATTTCCCTAAACTGTGATTCCTTATTGTAGGTATGGCTCAAATAGAGCATGGTACATTGTAAATAGAAGCTCCTAGTTGGTGTAATATGTAAACTGTGTAAGTAGGCTGTTTACGTTTTTATGTTGGTAACACCACGTAGCGCTCTGTATGAAAATCACTGACTGTGCTGTGTGCAGTCTGTTGCTGGTTAGCATTGTTGGAACATTCGCTATTGTAGTGTTGGGCAATTGGATGTGAACAGCGCGTAGCATTGTGCAGTTGGCGGTGAGCCGCCAGCAGTGGTGGATGTGGGGAGAGAGATGCCAGAGTTTTGAGAGAACGATCTGGACGTGTGTCCGTCAGAAAAAGGAAATTTATTTAATTGGATGTCACAAAATTACATATATATATATTATGACTTTTGAACGCTATTAAGGTAAATACATTGTTTGTTCTCTATCAAAATCTTTCATTAGCTAACTATGACTCTCAGTAGTTAGTGCCTTCAGTAGTTAGAATCTTTCATTTACCTGACAGTATTGGCGCTCGCTGTATTGCAGTAGGTCGAGTAACGATGATTTTTGTGGGGTAAGTGATTCATGAAAGGTATAGGGTATTGTTAGCCGGGGCCATTCTTTTGTTGGGATTATTGAAAGTCAGATTGCGTTGCGCGAAAAAAATATTGTGTGTCAGATTAGTGATGTTCAGAATAAGTAAAGAGAGAACTGACTGAGTACGTTCAGTTTTGCTCAGCTGTTTGAAAATCAAATAACATAGGAGGTTTATCAGCACAGTAATTCATGAATTTTTCAAAGTGGGTGTTTCAACTGTTTCATAACAAATATTGCAGTGCTTAATTTACAGCAACCATTATCTATATGTTGAATCTCGGCTCTGCGGGAATAACGGAGCACGCACGGTCCTACTAAGGAGTCTCTGGGTCCCGTCTGCAAGCAGAGCTCCAAATGACGCCGGACAAGCAGTGTCTGCACCGCCAAATCTGTTATTGTGAGTTGAGGGGAGATTCTATGGGAGTTGTGCAGCGGCGCGCTGGTAGTTGGATACGTGGTGTCGTTCCTTGGGCGACGTAGCGCACCTTGCAGTGCAGTTACCGTATTAGCCATAGCGGATCGTTGACAGATATTGCCTGTTAATAGAGCGGGTCAACGTCGGAGATCTGAAACACCAGGCGGAGTTGTCAGTCACTCTCCATATAAGTCGCCTGCTAAGGATGCTTTCCGAGATATGTTGCTGATGAAGGACAAAGCAACACTTCAGTGCATGATGAGCATCACGTTTGCATGCAGTTGGCATTAGGACAAGAGGCTCATTCGTGCTCTGAACGTTCGGGTGTGTGTCTGGTCTTTGAAGTTCCTGAATCTGACAGGCCCTAAGGCTTTGTTGGTTCAAGAATTTGTTGTTTTAAGAATAGAGGTTAAACTGTTTAAAATTCATTGCGTGTTTGTTGAGTGAATACCTTTTAAGCGTTCTTATTGTGTTGGTCCTCTTATTTTAGTGCCATTAAACTTTCTGTACCACATTTTTAATGTAAGTGATTACGATGCTTGAAGCAAGTTACAAAAGATTACAGATAGCTTGTAATGCCTTGTGGCCCTCCGTCAGCTGTCTGTACTAAGCCGAAATTAAGTTTTCATAAGTTGCAAACGTTAAAATTCTGCCTTAAGATAAAGTGCATTTTCTGTCAAAATTTTGTCTTTGGCCTTCCTAGTCATAACCTTTTTAGTGAATATTAACTTCTATTACTGGCTCTTGAACACACCTAATTTAGTCGATTTTCACTACAAGATCGGACACATAAGTGTCAAGCAGTTTTGCTTTTAATGATGTTGGATGATTGTTTGTCAGTGTACGTTTTGCAATTTTTTAAATTTATGTATGTTCCAAATAGCTGACCCGTATTACTGCATTCTATGAAGGCTGCGGTCAGCATGGCCGTATTGGTTGTTTGTTTGGAGGATATGCCGTTCGCTCTGTGCCATTGTCACCGTTATTTGAAAATTTTGTAAACTATCCAGACAGTTATTTGTTCGCAATTTATTATTAAATAAGTGTATATAATATATGTGTGTTTCTCTGGGTTTGTTTCTAATGTCCTTTGACGACAGAATTAGGCGCACTTACGTTTTTATCCAGTACTACGACTAGGACTGTTCAGTTCTTATCTATATGTTTCCTACATATAATTTCATTTCCCTTTCTTTCCAGTTCTTTGTAAATTGCGTTGTATTCTCCAAATTCAAATTCTCCTTCCCATCGAACTTCACTTAGACCTAAAACACTGATATTATGTCTCTCCATTTCTCTCTTAACGTTTTCTAGTTTTCCTTTCTTATTCCTCATCTTCAAATTCCATGCAGCACCCTTCAACAGACATGTCTCCCTTTTCCTCTTCTTATCTGTTTGCCACCCTTACAAGGTACGGGTAATAAAGAGGGTGAAGAAAGTTCAAGTAAGAGTTACATGTTCCTTCAGATTTAAGTCATTGTGAGAATGTCACGTTGCTCACCCAAGCCGGCCGCTGGTGGCCGAGCGGTTCTGGCGCTACAGTCTGGAACCGCGCGACCGCTACGGTCGCAGGTTCGAATCCTGCCTCGGGTATGGATGTGTGTGTTGTCCTTAGGTTAGTTAGGTTTAAGTAGTTCTAAGTTCTAGGGGACTTATGACCTCAGCAGTTGAGTCCCATAGTGCTCAGAGCCATTTTGCTCACCCAAATCCAGTGGTATTTGTTACAGGAGAGGGATTGTGCATGATTTATAGGTAGGGACAAGAAAATTTTTTTTTAATTTTTTAAAGTTTTTTATTGGAAATTCCGTTGTTACTTTTCTCGAGTTTCAGTGTCATTACTTTTCAAGTAAGTAATGTCTTTTTCTTCATATTTCATTATTTTTCAGTATTACGTTAAAAAATAAGATATATGTGCCAACTGCGGTACATGTATTGACGTCACACATCTCATTATTGCCGTTATTAGAAAAAGATGTCTTTCAACTAAACCTATTAAATTTGATGACTTAAATAATAAATAACTCTGGAACCGAAGAATTTTGAAAGTTTTCGTAAGGAAGTTCCTTCCAGGCTCTCTCCCCTGAGACGTTATGCCGCTGGTCCATCAACATAACTGTAGTATAAAAACTGCTCTTGGGATCTACACTTTAATATGGAACCCAAACCATCTTCAGCAAAACATTGGTCATTTGACAGCGTTTATATTTTCTGCTGACGGGGAAACTTCCTTTTCCACTTAATTCTGAACAAATTAGTATCCCTTAAGAACATCTGTACTGTAGAGACCTGCCATTCCTTTTGCCTATGTCGTCATTCGCAGACAGTTCTTTATCATTCTAGAGTTGAAACACTAACCTAGAACTGTGAACACGGACTAGTGTGGACCTGTGATCACAAACATTGGCAGCTTAGTTTGGAAGTGCTGCCCAGGGCATATCAATGTTTTCTCCACCATTGTCTGAAGTTTCTGTCGTCATGTTCATCCAAAGCTGGCTATTTAGTTTTATAATCAAAAATTCCTTTTCCCATAATAACAAATCAATCTTCAAACCATTTTAACTAAGAACAGAAGTAAGAGTTTTATCTGCGGACGTCATTTTCCTCAACTGTTCCACAATAATTTGTCCTAAAAGCAATACACTTGAAGTGGTATATAACATGGCTTATCAGTTAAATTGTATATTTTTCAGTGCTTCCTTCACCTGTGCTTGAAGTATTTCTGGTTATGTTTTACAAATTTTGCTAGTTCCTGTATTAAAAACTCCTTTTCACATAATAATGAAGTCATTTTCAAACTGTTTTAACCTGGGACAGAGTTAAGTCATCCACCAACATTACGTTTGCCAACACTCTTAAATAACAAAATTACATCAAAAACTATTAATTTTGGAGAGATTTTTGTGTTGCGTAGCGGCTGAACTGCACACTTCCTTAGCGCACAGGTATTAGTGGAGAAATCTTTCAGTGACAAACTGCCCATTGGCTTCCGTCTCGGGTTCTTTGGCCGACGTTCATCTAATGATTTTACTGACGTTTCGCCAGCACGAGGGGCTGGCAGTGTCAAAGCTTCACCCTCCATTTCCGGTGGTGAACTGGAGCAAAGCTCTCTCTCTCTTTTTTTTTTTTTTTTTTAAAAAAAAAAAAAAAAGAGGTGGAGCCCCTCCACGCCCACACCGGCATGATGGGCAACACAAAAGGTCTACTGCCATCTCTGCATAAGGTTTAGTGTTCACTAAAAGTGAGGTGTTGCAGGATGTGGGTACTGCGATGTTTGCGTACGTCTGGTTAGGGTTAACCATTAATACACGCTCATCTGGAGATAGATTGGTCGAAATCGAACGAAGTGTAGCGTTTTGAAGGGCAGAGGAAAAAAAGTGCCAAGGCAAGAGCCAAGGGAAAAAAAAACCTCTGCGATAGTTAGGTCGGGTGGTAAGAGCAGTAGCGGAAGTCTTGCTGCCTGCGATAGGTCGTGCAAGGGTAGGCTTTGTTAGTAGTGGGTATCATGCATGTCGATACCTTGACGTTGTGCGTTTGTGCTGCTCGGCGGCTGGCGCTGGGTGCTGGTACAGAGTCCTCGTTCAGCGTCAGCAACATGCAACAGTTAGGTTTGTTATCGATCTTGTGTCCGATAGGTCATATACCGGAAGCACAGTGTGAGGGAATGTTGGCAGATTGTTCGTTCGTCTGTGGGCGAGCTCGTCGGTGTCCCCGCTGTTGCCTGTTGGTCGGCTCTAATAGCAGCTGGTAGTGGCCAGTCAGTGTTGCTGATATGCAGATCAAAGTGTGTCTTAGATCGGCAAAGGAGGAAAAAGGAACCCACTTGCAATGTCAGAAATATACCGTATACCATGCACATGCGGAAAAGTTTATGTCGGATTGACTGGACGATCAGTCAACACCAGGATCAAAGAATATAAGCGACATTGCAGGTTGGGGCAGGTGGAGAAATCGGCCATTGCAGAGCACGCACTGAGTGAGACCGACCACGTAATAAAATTCGCTGACACGGAAGTTCTGGCTGTAGAGAAGCACTATCACACGCGCTTGTTCAGAGAAGCTGTAGAAATACAAAAACACGCGAACAGTTCCAGCAAGAAAAAGGAAAGCCTTAAGGTAAACGGATCCTGGCTCCCCGTACTGCAGCGAACGACCGTCGCAGGTAGCAAGTACTGCAGCGAACGACCGTCGCAGGTAGCAAGAAGAGAATCGCACCGGAAATAACAGCGGAGAAGCCCTCGGACGTTGGCGTTCCAGGTACATATAGTTTGCGGCCGCGAGCTCGGCTCCAGTTCACCACCGGCAATGGAGGGTGAAGCTTTGACACTGCCGGCCACTCGTGCTGGCGAAACGTCAGTAAAATCATTAGATGAACGTCGGCCGAAGAACTCGAGACAGAAGCCAATAGGCAGTTTGCCAATAAGTGGCCACGAAAGCCTTAACAAATTTGTAAACCTTTAAGTGCAGCATTTCAGCTTCGCAAAAACATACTTGAATATTGTTCCTGAGTCTATGTTCCGCACCAGATAGGATGGAAGGAGAAAACATAGAAAATCCAAATAAAAGTACCGTACTTCTTTACAGGTTCATGTAGTAAACGTGAAAACGTCACAGAGGTGCTCAGTCAGCTCCAGTGGCAAACGCTGCAAGAGAGGCGTCCTGGGTCACAGTATGATCTACTGTTAAAATACCAGGAGTGTACATTAGTTGAAGAGTCAACGAATATATTGCTTCCTCCTACGTATATCGCGCGAGGAGACCTTGAAGATAAAATTACAAATTCAAGCCTACATGGAGGCTTACCAACAATCGTTCTTCCCATGAACCTTACGCGACTGGAACAGGGAAAATGAATAAGTGCCCACAGGGAGATCCGATTGTGGGCCTTTTCCGGAATATTTCTTCTCAGGAACAACCATATACGAGAGCTCAGTCCAGCGTTGCCTTCCGTATCCTATGCCGTTGGCCTTGCGACGCTCATTCGCCTTTAGGAGTGGTTCCCCACTTCAAGCGCAAGCGAGTACCTTGCCTTCTCACCGCTCATCCACCCTCCAAGGATGCTGTTGAGACTCGGCAGAAGGGATCTCCTTATCATGGGAGATGGTCAGTCACTGCGTCTTTAGGCGCTCGTGAGACATAGTGTTACCCTCTTCTCCCACGTGGAGGTGACGTCAGAATTTTCCTTTCATAAAGATACTGAATCGAATTAGGGAGAAATAATGTTTTTGGCACTACTTGGCTAAAAGAAGATATCGGTTGATAGCACACACAATCTGAGGCATCAACGAATCATGAGTTGGGTAGTGGTGAGAAGTGTGCAGGATAAAAACTGTAGAAGTAGAAGAAGCCGCGACAGGAAGCCGGTTGAAGTCTACAGTACGCAGTTTACAGGGGTTACACGGAGATGAAGAAGCTTACACACGATAGGTCAGCATGGGGAGTTGTGTCAAAACAACATTCTGACTGAAGACCACAGCGACAACAACAGCAGCAACAAGAACAAAAGACACACATCCACAGCGATTATAATTCTGCAAATATAATAAGGAAATATGGTTCTCCTTCGAGCAGATACAAATTCTTCATGTTTAACACCCAAACGTGTTCCGCTGAAGTTTCATCATCATCAGTGACTTCATTTATTCTCTGTCGAATAACACAAAGAAATCTGATAGTGAATAAATTAACCCACTTACGATGGTGAAACTTAACCGAAACATTTTTGGGTTGTGAATAAGAATAATTTATGTTTTCTCAACTACATTTGCATAAATATATATCTGAAAATAAAAACGGACAAAATGAGAGTTTCAACACGATTAAAGATGAATAATTCTGCGTAATACCGTCATTTAGTAATTTTAGAAATGGAAGTTAAAGGGATTGTGTATTCTCCAGACCTGTGCTATCAATGTTCAGAAGGACCAATGGCAGCTGCATTTGTAGGACATTGCAGTTGTAAGCTATGTGCATACACAGGAAAGTGTGTCGTAAAAAGCCAGCAGTTTGGACGCATTTGCATTCTAGGGATTGTGTGCTAATCTAATCTTCTTTACATTTTACCAGTACCTAGCACTAGCCAACATTTCGATTGTTAGTCTGGAATCATTTATCGAACCTTAGTTTAAGTAAATTGTGCCACCCAAACTATGATAGGAGCTGCAAAGTTTGTGGGACGAAAGTTTCATGGGACAACGGGGTCATAATATGACGTTGGTTTTTTGTTGCTAGGTGGGGTCGCGTCAGAGAGATGAAGGTCAACTTTGTTTTCTTAAATGTGATGCTATAGATTGGTGCTTATTTTCTGATAGCGGCTATCGAATCGAATCCAATGATGCGTAACAGTAAGGTCTTTGAAGGTCAACGAAGCTCAAAAAGGTGACGAGAACGTCCATTTGCAGAAGGTGTTCGAAGTGATGATCATTGATATCAATGTAGTGCTGCGATCTTCTTATCATAGATTGAGTGGTATACCTTATCACTTCGGCACTTATCGAACTACATACTCTGACAATTCTCTCTCGTATATCGTGCAAATAGTAAACATTCGCCGAATACTGCGTATCCATCAAACGTGCCATTGACATGTAAACACCATTCGACGGTTTCGCAATGCAACACTAATGGGAACGGTAAGACTAGTATCGTCGAATCAAGGGGATGTATTCCTTTAAGAACAGGTCGATATGCTTCTCATTTACGGAAATTGCCAACGAAATTCAGTGAGAGCTAGAGACTTACACGCTGAAAGGTATCCTCAACGTACTCACCCTATACGCCGTACATTTAAATATGCGGATGATAAATTGAGAGCAACTGGATCTTTCACGCATCGGTAACATATCCGGCAAAGGAAAGTTACTCACTGTGTGTTGTTGTGGTCTTGAGTCCTGAGACTGGTTTGATGCAGCTCTCCATGCTACTCTATCCTGTGCAAGCTTCTTCATCTCCCAGTACCTACTGCAGCCTACATCCTTCTGAATCTGCTTAGTGTATTCATCTCTTGGTCTCCCTCTACGATTTTTACCCTCCATGCTGCTCTCCAGTACTAAATTGGTGATCCCTTGATGCCTCAGAACATGTCCTACCAACCGATCCCTTCTTCTGGTCAAGTTGTGCCACAAACTTCTCTTCTCCCCAATCCTATTCAATACTTCCTCATTAGTTATGTGATCTACCCATCTAATCTTCGGCATTCTTCTGTAGCACCACATTTCGAAAGTTTCTATTCTCTTCTTATCGTCCATGTTTCACTTCCATACATGGCTACACTCCATACAAATACTTTCAGAAAAGACTTCCTGACACTTAAATCTATACTCGATGTTAACAAATTTCTCTTCTTCAGAAACGCTTTCCTTGCCATTGCCAGTCTACATTTTATATCCTCTCTACTTCGACCATCATCAGTTATTTTGCTCCTCAAATAGCAAAACTCCTTTACTACTTTAAGTGTCTCATTCCCTAATCTAATTCCCTCAGCATCACCCGACTTAATTCGACTACATTCCATTATCCTCGTTTTGCTTTAGTTGATGTTCATCTTATATACTCCTCTCAAGACACTGTCCATTCCATTCAACTGCTCTTCCAAGTCCTTTGCTGTCGCTGACAGAATTACAATGTCATCGGCGAACCTCAAAGTTTTTATTTCTTCTCCATGGGTTTTAATACCTACTCTGAATTTTTCTTTTGTTTCCTTTACTGCTTGCTCAATATACAGATTGAATAACATCGGGGAGAGGCTACAACCCTGTCTTACTCCCTTCCCAACCACTGCTTCCCTTTCATGTCCCTCGACTCTTATAACTGCCATCTGGTTTCTGTACAAATTGTAAATACCTTTCGCTCGCTGTATTTTACCCCTGCCACCTTTAGAATTTGAAAGAGAGTATTCCAGTCAACATTGTCAAAAGCTTTCTCTAAGTCTACAAATGCTAGAAACGTAGGTTTGCCTTTCCTTAATCTTTCTTCTAAGATAAGTCGTACGGTCAGTATTGCCTCACGTGTTCCAGTATTTCTACGGAATCCAAACTGATCTTCCCCGAGGTCGGCTTCTACTAGTTTTTCCATTCGTCTATAAAGAATTCGTGTTAGTATTTTGCAGCTGTGGCTTATTAAAATGATTGTTCGGTAATTTTCACATCTGTCAACACCTGCTTTCTTTGGGATTGGAATTATTATATTCTTCTTGAAGTCTGAGGGTATTTCGTCTGTTTCATACATCTTGCCCACCAGATGGTAGAGTTTTGTCAGGACTGGCTCTCCCAAGGCCGTCAGTAGTTCCAATGGAATGTTGTTTACTCCGGGGGCCTTGTTTCGACTCAGGTCTTTCAGTGCTCTGTCAAACTCTTCACGCAGTATCGTATCTCCCATTTCATCTTCATCTACATCCTCTTCCATTTCCATAATGTTGTCCTCAAGTGCATCGCCCTTGTATAGACCCTCTATATACTCCTTCCATCTTTCTGCTTTCCCTTCTTTGCTTAGAACTGGGTTTCCATCTGAGCTCTTGATGTTCATACAAGTGGTTCTCCTATCTCCAAAGGTCTCTTTAATTTTCCTGTAGGCAGTATCTATCTGACCCCTAGTGAGATAAGCCTCTACATCCTTACATTTGTCCTCTAGCCATCCCTGCTTAGCCATTTTGCACTTCCTGTCGATCTCATTTTTGAAACGTTTGTATTCCTTTTTGCCTGCTTCATTTATTGCATTTTTATATTTTCTCCTTTCATCAATTAAATTCAATATATCTTCTGTTACGCAAGGATTTCTACTAGCCCTCGTCTTTTTACCTAATTGATCCTCTGCTGCCTTCACTACTTCATTTCTCAAAGCTACCCATTCTACTGTATTTCTTTCCTCCATTCGTGACAATTGTTCCCTTATGCTCTCCCTGAAACTCTGTACAACCTCTGGTTTAGTCAGTTTATCCAGGTCCCATCTCCTTAAATTCCCACCTTTTTGCAGTTTCTTCAGTTTTAATCTACAGGTCATAACCAATATATTGTGGTCAGAGTCCACATCTGCCCCTCGAAATGTCTTACAATTTAAAACCTGGTTCCTAAATCTCTGTCTTACCATTATATAATCTATCTGATACCTTTTAGTATCTCCAGGGTTCTTCCATGTATACAATCTTCTTTCATGATTCTTGAACCAAGTGTTAGCTATGATTAAGTTGTGCTCTGTGCAAAGTTCTACCAGGCGGCTTCTTCTTTCATTTCTTAGCCGTAATCCATACCCACCTACTACGTTTCCTTCTGTCCCTTTTCCTACACTCTAATTCCAGTCACCCATGACTATTATATTTTCATCTCCCTTCACTATCTGAATAATTTCTTTTATTTCATCATACATTTCTTCAATTTCTTCATCATCTGCAGAGCTAGTTGGCATATAAACTTGTGCTACTGTAGTAGGTGTGGGCTTCGTATCTATCTTGGCCACAATAATGCGTTCACTATGCTGTTTGTAGTAGCTTACCCGCATTCCTATTTTCCTATTCATTATTAAACCTTCTCCTGCATTACCCCTATTTGATTTTGTGTTTATAACCCTGTAGTCACCTGACCAGAAGTCTTGTTCCTCCTGCCACCGAACTTCACTAATTCCCACTATATCTAACTTTAACCTATCCATTTCCCTTTTTAAATTTTCTAACCTACCTGCCCGATTAAGGGATCTGACATTCCACGCTCCGATCCGTAGAACGCCAGTTTTCTTTCTCCTGATAACGACATCCTCTTGAGTAGTCCCCGCCCGGAGATCCGAATGGGGGACTATTTTACCTCCGGAATATTTTACCCAAGAGGATGCCATCATCATTTAATCATACAATAAAGTTGCATGCCCTCGGGAAAAATTACGGTCGTAGTTTCCTCTTGCTTTCAGCCGTTCGCAGTACCAGCACAGCAAGGCCGTTTTGGTTATTGTTACAAGCCCAGATCAGTCAATCATCCAGACTGTTGCCCTTGCAACTACTGAAAAGGCTGCTGCCCCTCTTCAGGAACCACACATTTATCTGGCCTCTCAACAGATACCCCTCCGTTGTGGTTGTAGCTACGGTACGGCTATCTGTATCGCTGAGGCACGTAAGCCTCCCCACCAACGGCAAGGTCCATGGTTCACGAGGAAACAAAAATTTGTACACTTGCCACTGTGGTTCGAGATCCTTCTTTTAGTTCGCGTCAAATCGCAAGGGAATCTGGTATGAGCCAGACTAGTGTTGTTTGTGTTCTGCATCGCTGTAAATAACATCCTTACCATATCAGTCTCCGCCAAGAATTATCTGGTACGGATTGTATGCGTCGCATTGAATTCTGCCGATGGGCTCAACTACAGATTAAGAGGGATGTCACATTTATTAATTTGATTTCATTTACTGACGAGGTTACATTCACGAACCAACGGAAATGCTAATTTTTTAGGCAACTGAAAATCTATGTTGGCTGCGAGAAGTTGCACACCAAAAACCGTGGTCGGTGAATGTATGGTGTGGGATTCTGGAGCACAGAATTATAGGCCCCTATTTCATCGAAGGAAAACTTAATGACAGGAAGTACACCATATTGCTGCAAGAAACATTAGGTCTGTTATTGGAAGAAATACCTTTAGGAACAAGGAATAGAATCTGGTATCAACACGGTGGGTGTCCGGCACATTTTTTGCTGATGACTAGAAATGAGATGCAGAGACAATTCCCAAATCGTTGGATTGGACGCGAAGATGTGTCATGGCCGGCTCGTTCGCCAGGCTTCACGCCTCTGGATTTTTTCTTTTGGGGATTCGTAAAAGACCTCGTTTGTAAAGACGTTCCAACTACACCTGAAGATATCCGAGAGAGATTTGTTAGAGTATGTGCTTCGATAAGTGCCGATGTGATAAGGAATACCACTCAATCCATGATAAGAAGATTGCAGCACTCCATTGATACCAATAGTCATCACTTCAAACACCTTCTGTAAATGGACGTTCATGCCATTTTTGTGACCTTCGTTGACTTTCAAAGACCTTACTGGTGTACATCATTGGATTCGTCTTGATAGAGGCTATCAGCAAATAAGTACCAAATCATAGCATCCCATTTAAAGAAACAAAGTTGACCTTCATATCTCTGAAGCGGCCCTACCTGGCAACAAAAATCCAACGTCATATATGGCCCCCGTTGTCCCATGCAACTTTTGTCCCACAAACTTTTCAGCTTCTATCATACTTTCAGAGTTATTCTTTGTGGCAATAGTTAGTGACTCACCCTTCATATATAGAGTCTTCGATGTCTATACTTACATCTGTAAGAATGATACAGGTGTCCCATGTTAATAGCAGCACTCGCTCCGTGTTCAGGCCATGAGTGGCCTACCGCGACCATTCGATCGCCGTGTCATCCTCAGGGGAGGATGTGGATAGGAGGGGCGTGGGGTCAGCACACCACTCTCCCGGTCATGATGATGGTATTCTTGACCGAAGCCGCTACTATTCTGTCGAGTAGCTCCTCAATTGGCATCACGAGGTTGAGTGCACCCCGAAAAATGGCAACAGCGCATGGCGGCCTGGATGGTCACCCAACCATGTGCCGACCACGCCCGACAGCGCTTAACTTCGGTGATCTCACGGGAACCGGTGTAGCCATTGCGGCAAGGCCGTTGCCCATGTTAATAGCAGCAACATAAATAAATGGTTAGGGTTTGAGACCGATTCGACTAAATCAGTGACATACAAGCAATTAAGCTATTCTTTTGTTCCGATATGTCAGAGCAGTCAAGGAAACTAAAAAAATTCCTCTGAGCACTATGGGACTTTACATCTGAGGTCATCAGTCCCCTATAACTGAGAACTACTTAAACCTAACTAACCTAAGGACATCACACACATCCGTGTCCGAGGCAGGATTCGAACCTGCGACCGCGCGGTTCCAGACAGAAGCGCCTAGAACCGCTTGGCCAAAGCGGCCGTCAAGGAAATGAAAAGGAAATGAAAAAGAGAAAAGAGAGAGTTACAGGGTTTGGATAGCAGCGAGTGACGCTGTTTAGCAGAGACGCACGGAAGAAGCTGTGTGAGTTGCGTCATTATGTGTCCACGCGTTCTGTGCTGTCTGGACGGTTCGACGTTGTGAGTGCACAGGTTGCAGAGAGCTGATAGTGCCTGCCTGTGTCTAGCGTGTTTACGATGAACGCCCTAGATGAAACGAGTGAGACCTTATCAAATGTGGCGGTAACGCAGACGACAACGTGTGGCGCTTTTGAGGCGTCTTGTTTTGACAGACAAGACTAGAATTTTGAAGAAGCAACATTAATGTGACCGATATCTACTTTCTTTTATCGTCGTTACACCAGATCAGAGCAAAGTCAAATTGATATACAGTTGAGTGAGTTCCTTAAAATTGTGCGATGTTTCGATGAGTGCCATTCCTATCATGCTGTGGCGAGGCCTAAGGTTTTACCAAAACAATCAAATAAGAAACTTTTTTTTTGTAAAAATCGTCTAGTTGTTTCTCAAAATATTCGTCTTCAAAATCTATGTACTTAGTGTACATTCTAGCCAATTCCGAAGATATGTTTTGCACTCTAGTGTCGGTATGTGGGAGGCATGATTCTGTAACAATTCACAGCTTCGGGACGACATGGATTTCGCTGTTCACGGATTTTCGTTTGTGATGAGGGAACAAAAATAAGTCATTAGGTGATATATTAGGTGAATACAGGCAATGAGACATTTTTTCTCTGTCAAATAATCAATTGTTTAATGTGCTTTGCAACTTGTGCGACGCTTCCAGTTCTACTGTTTCAATTCATTCATGACTTGTGGCAAACAACTTGTTTTACTATACTATTCGGCACTTGCTGTCGATCCTCTAACGCAATGGTCGAGACATGTCCAATGTAATGAAAGAAACAAGCGATCATTCTCTGGGAAATGCCTCGAAAAAGGAAGGAAAATGATGTTTCAACGTTTCGTCGACTTCGACATCATTATAGACTGAGAACATCATCAGAATGTTTCAAGCATAGGGAAGAAAATCGGCGATGCCCTTTCAAAGGAACGAGTTTAGGAGAATCACGGAAAATCCAAATCTCGGTGGCTGGACGCGGATTTACACCGTCGTCCTCCCGGATAAAAAACCAGTGTGCTTACCATTGTCCCTTATCGCACAGTGGGAGTGGCTTGCGAACGAACCATTGCTGCTGGTTTTGGCTCATCGCGAAAACAACCAGATGTTTGAGTGCTGCTTAGTTTCCGGCTCGTACAAACATCATTAACAATAAGTCTCATCTCCCGTTTTGTTGTTGAGTACTGATTTTGCACTAAGTCCGTCATATTTACCCAGCATTTTTTTCTTTTTGAGCTCTGTACAAATCGTTTACAATCCGTATGGAACATATCTTTTTCACAGTCGTACAAAAGCTAAAGTACTAGAATCTTCGATATACCTAAGGATTTCTCTACATGACATCTCTTAAGACACATGCGGTACTCTCCACAGCTTCTATGTTTTTTGGAAAAACTCTGATTTTCGTCTACCATCTAGGGATGGATGTTATCGCTGAAACAATTGGTATTTCGGTTATATCTGTTTCTTCAACGCCAATTTAACGTGAGTATTGAAACCGCTCAAAATAACTAGTTTCTGGAATGACCGATTTTCGGTTATTTAATCCTGTTATTTCGTGTAATAAACGTAAAAATCGAAGACAAGATAGAAAAATTTTGGCCCTCTCAGTTTCACGATAAACATAATCTGAATACTAAATTAAATAGGCCAATAAAAGAAAACTTAAATGGGGCAAGTCTTGCTCACTTTCTGTATATGCGTACCATTCAGTAGGCCACTCCGTATGGTAACAGGTTCGTCACTGTCTCCGCAATGCTGTACCACTCCTTAAGTCATGTGTTTGTTGCTCATTGCTGTCGGCATTTTTATTAAAATAGCACTGAGCGCTTTTCACATTTTTATAATAACGCAATATTTCGAAGAAATTCAAATTTTTCGAATTAAAATTACTCTTTTTAAAAAAAGGTTTACCTAAAAATAGAAAAGTTTAGCACTGCCACTTTGGTTAACAGATATTTCGTTTTTTCTATCCTGTTATTAGCAAAAAATAAAAAAAAGCCTGTTATAACCCAGATCAAACAAACCCTGAAAAATATCGGTTATTCAGAACTGAAATGCTGGTATTGGTTTTAACTGGTCGGTTTTCCCATTCCTACAACCTTCACGAAAGCACGTAAGCACGGTCGAGGTGAACTACTTCAGATAAGTTATACTCAGTTTTTTCTGAAGGTGATTTGATAATCAAAAGTTGAAGCCAGCGATTGAAGACATTGTTGTAGAGTTGGAACTTGACGAAAATACGTGAAGAGAACCATTCAACAAAAATTTCACTTGGAATTACTTTTTTTTACAAGGCTGTTTATTTAAATTCTCCCTATTACAAATCTTAGCTAATTTTTGAGCTACCACTGTCTTAATAATGATAGATGAAAAATTTTTAAAGCCATAGTAATGTCACATGCAATGGCGTCATCTTTCTACAAGCTTGACTGACCAGCCTCATAGTAGTGGCAATAATTGGTACTGCTCGTAGAAAAAATTAAAAGTAGTTTCAGGGATGAGAATAGCGAAGAGAGAAACAAGAAAGAGCTGGAAGTTGCCAGAAGGAAACAGAAACTCGCTGTGCAAAGGTAAGCGCTTTGGAAGAGGAGGAGGACGTCGATAGGGAAGAGTAAGTGTTACAATTACGTGGCCGGAGTTTGAGGTAGAACTCAACACTGAGAGTTCAGACCCGTCAGCTGCACATCCCTCAAGTACCTTCAGAATCGCTACAATCGATGGAATGCATATCAACTACGCTATTTGTTTGGTAATACAGTGAAGAACCAAAGAAACTGGTACACCTGCCTAATTTCGTGTAGGACCCTTGCGAGCACGCAGAAGGGGCGCAACACGACATGCATGGACGCGACTAATGTCTGAAGTAGTGCTGGAGGGAACTGACACCATGAATCCTGCAGGTCTGTCCATAAATCGGTGAGAGTACGAGGGGGTTGAGATCTCCTCTGAACAACACGTTGCAAGCATCCCAGATAGGCTCAATAATGTTCATGTCTCAGGAGTTTGGTGGGCAGCGGAAGTGTTTAAACTCAGAATAGTGTTCCTGGAGTCACTCCGTAGCAATTCTGGACGTGTGGGGTGTCGCATCGTCTTGCTGGAACTGTCCTAGTCAGTCGGAATGAATGGACATGAATGGATGAAGGTGATCAGACAGAATGCTTACGTACGTGTCACCTGTCAGAGTCGAATCTAGTCGTATCAGGGATCTCATATCTCTCACACCATTACAGTGTCTACATCAGCTTGAACAGTCCCCTGCAGGGTCTACTGATTCATGAGGTTGTCTCCATACCCGTACACGTCCATCTGCTCGATACAATTTGTTACGAGACTCGTCCGACCAAGCAACATGTTTCCAGTCACCAACAATCCATTATCGGTGTTGACAGGTCCAGGCGAGGCGTGAAGTTTTGTGTTTTGCAGTCATCAAGGGTATAAGAGTGGGCTTTCGCCTTCGAATGCCCATATAGATTATGTTTTTTTGAATGGTTCGCACGCTGACCTTTGTTGTTGGCCCGCCGTTGAAATCTGGAGCAATTGCGGAAGTGTTGCACTTGTGTCACGTTGAACGATTCTCTTCAGTCGTCGTTGATCCCGTTCTTGCAAGATCTTTTTCTGGCCACATCGATGTCGGAGATATGATGTTCAACCGGATTCCTGATATTCACGGTACACTCGTTGGTACACGGTTGGTCGTATGGGAAAATCCCCACTTCATCGCTATCTCGGAGAAGCTGTGTCCCATCACTCGTGTGCCGACTATAACACCACGTTCAAACTCACTTAAATCTTGATAACCTACCATTGCAGCAACAGTAACCGATCTAACAACTGCGCCCAAAACTTATCTTTTGTAGCCGTTGCTGATCGCAGCACCGTATTCTGCTTCTTTACATATATCTGTATTTGAACATGCATGCCTGTATCAGTTTGTTTGGCACTTCAGTGTGAAAATCTGAAAACAAAATTACGCAACTGGCCATTAAAATTGCTACACCACGAAGATGACATGCTACAGATGCGAAATTTAACCAACAGGAAGAAGATGCTGTGATATGCAAATGATTAGCTTTTCAGAGCATTTACACAAGGTTGGCGCCGGTTGGCGCCTATCGCGATTGCGGTTTATCGTATCGCGACATTGCTGCTCGCGTTGGTCGAGATCCAATAACTGTTAGTAGAATATGGAATCGGTGGGTTCAGGAGAGTAATACGGAACGCCGTGCTGGATCCCCACAGCCTCGTATCACTAGCAGTCGAGATGACAGGCATCTTATCCGCATGGCTGTAGCGGATCGTGCAGCCATGCCTCGATCCCTGAGTCAACAGATGGGAACGTTTGCAAGACAACAACCAACTACACGAACAGTTCGACGACGTTTGCAGCAGCATGGACTATCAGCTCGGAGACCGTGGCCGCGGTTACCCTTGACGCTGCATCACAGACCGGAGCGCCTGCGATGGTGTACTCAACAACGAACTTGGGTGCACGAATTGCAAAACGTCACTTTTTCGGATGAATCCAGGTTCTGTTTATAGCATCATGATGATCGCATCCATGTTTGGCGACATCGCGGTGAACGCGCATTGGAAGCGTGTATTCGTCATCGCCATACTGGCGTATCACCCGGTGTGATGGTATTGGGTGCCATTGGTTACACGTCTCGGTCATCTCTTGTTCGCACTGACGGCACTTTGAACAGTGGACGTTACATTTCAGATGTGTTACGACCCGTGGTTCTACCCTTCATTCGATCCCTGTGAAACCCTACATTTCAGCAGGATAATACACGACTGCATGTTGCAGGTCCTGTACGGGCCTTTCTGGATACAGAAAATATTCGACTGCTGCCCTGGCCAGCACATTCTCCAGATCTCTCACCAACTGAAAACGTCTGGTCAATGGTGGCCGAGCAACTGGCTCGTCACAATACGCCAGTCACTACTCTTTATGAACTGTGGTATCGTGTTGAAGCTGCATGGGCAGCTGTACCTGTACACGCCATCCAAGCTCTGTTTGACACAATGCCCAGGCGTATCAAGGCCGTTATTACGGTCAGAGGTGGTTGTTCTGGGTACTGATTTCTCAGGATCTATGCACCCAAATTGCGTGAAAATGTAATCACTTGTCAGTTCTAGTATAATATATTTGTCCAATGAATACCCGTTTATCATCTGCATTTCTTCTTGGAGTAGCAATTTTAACGCCCAGTAGTGTATTACCACCAGATTTTGTGTAAAATTCTATTTCTGCCATCGAAAGAAGGATCAGTTAAATGTGAGAACAACAGGATATTGCAATGAGGTCTCTTTATTATAAGAAACACAGTAAAACTATAACAAGGAGAATAAGAAGAAAAACTGGAAGGATCGTAACTGAAAGAGATACGTGTTCTTTCGACACCTTTCTTTGATAACACGCCCAAAATCAACTCTTGTATTTCTTCTATCTCCTTAAAATTAATCTCATGTGGCGCAGTGCATTAAGTAATATAGGCAACAAGTCTTGCAACCTTGAAATTATCTTCCGTCTGTTTTCGTAATGAAACTCCTAGTAGAAACTCTTAGCAGACCTCGGAGTCTTATTTGTCTTCCCCCTGCCCCTCTCCCCCTCACACACACATAAACGTACACCCACAGCCACCAAGTAAGGAAAATATGCGATGGCCGCACAAACGATCGCTATAAAATGTAAGTGTCAAGTTTTGTACAGTTACAAGTTCACTACAAGGCGGACTTCGGCGAACGCAGAGTATCCTCGTAAAGATACGTTGTATCTGCATTGACTATTACGGCCAGCGACCAAGTCACGTGCCAGGCATTTGTCACTCATTCACTGGCCACTCAGTCGGGCTTACACACATCAAGCGTACTCCGTCCACGGGGCCAATGCCAGAGCTTGCAGTATCAAGGCCTCTCGCCCGATGTGCTGCGCTGTTGTTTACCACCCGTATATCTCTCGATGCGGTTTTTATTAGTCAGCAACTATTTCTACTCTTGTGTGCAGGGTTCAACGTCTTGTCGACAACGACTTCCGATGAAAACTGATCTAAATCATATTTACAGTTGCAAGGGCAATTGACAATATGGAAGTAACTGTGCACAGGTATGCCAATGAAACACGATCAGGTCTGTAAATCGCACTTCTTTTTTCAGAAAGCGTAAGGCAATTAACCATTGCCAATTACAGACATGTGTGCTGCAGTTCCATAGTCAATGTAATTTAATGAAATGGATAATTACTGTTCGCAGATTCTTTCACGACCGCTTTTTCAAAATTTGTTTCCGAGACAGACTTCTTACTTGAAAAATGACATCGTTCTACCAGACTGTGTTTTAAAGTATTTTATTTGCACCACATGATTCGGACAATACTCATTCTCAGTTGCATCTAAAAAACATACAACACGCCAAACAAAGGAGTAGAGCAAAAATATTAGTCATATAACTACACTGGATGTAGCGATAAACAAACAAAGTAGTCACCTATGGTAACAGAAATAGCTATATCATTTTCAGTTCCATAACAAATCGAGTGCCTTGTTCAAAAATGTTCAAATGTGTGTGAAATCTTATGTGACTTAACTGCTAAGGTCATCAGTCCCTAAGCTTACACACTACTTAACCTAAATTATCCTAAGGACAAACACACACACCCTTGCCCGAGGGAGGACTCGAACCTCCGCCGGGACCAGTGGCACAGTCCATGACTGCAGCGCCTGAGACCACTCGGCTAATGCCGCGCGGCGAGTGCCTTGTATATTTGTGCACAGAACGATTGTAAATGGTTATCTTGTAAAACATAAAATACATGACATGGCGTGCTTTTGAGAACAACAAAATTACTACTCTTTTAAAATGTCAAGCACACAAACCCTGCAATGTTTACTACAAATCACGCTATATACACACATCAAAAAAAGTTTTGCTTCACCCCAGTTCCCAGAACTCCTGAAGATAGACGTTGACTGTGGAAATTATATCACAGACACGGTGCCTTTGACAGAAACGTCACGAAACCCGCCCAAAGATGTAAACAACCACTCATGAGCAGCACCTATTAGACGCAAGGGGTCCGACAGCCGTTCAGTTCCAGTAATTCCACCAGGAAGGAGGTACACGGCTTGTGTTGTCTGTACTTCAACCATGCCTAGACGGTCAATACCGCGGTTCGATCGCGTCCGCATCGTTACTTTGTGCCATGAAGGGCACTCAACAAGGGAAGTGTCCAGGGGTCTCGGAGTGAAGCAAAGCAATGTTATTCGGAAAGGAGCGTATGGCATCGTTGACCGGGAAGCCCCTATTTGGGGGAAGTTCGACCGCCAAGTGCAGGTCTTATTTCATTCGACGCCACATTGAGCGACTTGCGTGCCGGTGACGAGAATAAAATGATTATGAGGACAACGCAACACGCAGTTCCCGAGCAGAGAAAATCTCTAGCCCGGCCCGGAATCGAACCTGGGCCCGCTTGCATGGGAGGTGAGCACGTTACCACCCAGCTAAGCATGCGGACGGACATGCAGCATATACAGAGAGAGATAGGAACTGTCGATAACATGCCTCGCTCAGGCCGCCCAAGGGCTGACTGCTATCGGCTCGGAGGAACCCTGACAGCAACGCCACCATGTTGAATAATGCTTTTCGTGCAGCCACAGGACGTCGTGTTACGATTCAAATTGTGTGCGATAGGCTGTACGATGCGCAACTTCATTCCCGACGTCGATGGCGAGGTCCATCTTTGCAACAGTAACACCATGCAGCGCGTTACAGATGGTCCCAACAACAAAATGCGAATGGACCGCTCAGGATTGGCATATTCTCTTGACAGATAAGTGTCGCGTATGCCTTCAAATAGACAATCGTCGGAGACGTGTTTAGAGGCAACCCGTTCAGGCTGATCGCCTTAGACACACTGTCCAGCGAGTGCAGCAAGGTGGAGGTTGCTTGCTGTTTTGGGGTAACATTATGTGGGGCCGACGTACGCCGCTTGTGGTCATGGATGGCACCTTAACGGCTGTACGATACGTGAATGCCATCCTCCGACCGATAATGCAGCATATTGGCGAGGTGGATGACAATTCGTGCCCCCATCGTGCACATCTTGTGAATGACTTCCTTCAGGATAACGACGTCGCTCGACTAGAGTGGCCAGCATGTTCCCCAGACATGAACGCTATCGAATATGCCTGGGATACACTGAACAGGGCTGTTTATGGACGACGAGACCCACCAACCAATCTGCGGGGTCTATGCCGAATCGCCGTTGGACTAACAGTGCCTTGATGAACTTGTGGATAGTATGCCGCGACGAATACAGGCATGAATAAATCACAGAAGACGTGTTACTGGGTATTAGAGGTACTGGTGTGTACAGAAATCTGGACCACCACCTCTGAACGTCTCTGTGTATGGAGTACAACATACAATGTGTGGTTTTCATGAGCAATGAAACCGGTGGAAGTGATGTTTATGTTGATCTCTATTCCAATTTTCTGTACAGGTTCCGGAACTCTCGGAACCGAGGTGGTGCAAAACTTTTTTGGTGTGTGTACTTGTTCATGTAACTGTCTCATGTGCATGAACGCACGCGAAAATTTCAACTGTCTGTCAGAAAATAGAAGTACAAGTATCTCACTGTATAACTGATACGATCTCAGAGTACAACTCTGTCTTATACTACCAGTGAAGTGGGAGTCATGAGTACCTACACACGCAAATCAGTGTAACATATATGCACCAGTTCAGTAACTTTTAGTACAATTGTCCAAACATGATTAGTGAGTGGAACATAAATATTTATACCATATAATTTGGGTACAGTGTTGCTAAGCGACACATACAGTGTGGAATCTCGAAACTAATATCTTAGTACATAAAACTGAAAATGCCTAATTTCTTCATTAATTTTTGGATTGCTCTAGGCTGAAGAGCAAGATATTGTACAACTGGCAGCGCCCCCCACCTATATGGGTCCAGGGGGTGAAATAATAAGAAGGGGGAAGAAAAATGCCGACGTCGTTATTGTAAAACAAAGCATCACAACTGTACCACGTGGAGAACAGACATCAGAAATCATACGCGGGTGAAATTAACTTGTTAAGCCTTTTATATTACCGATCTCCGCACGGACAATAACAAATTTGAAATAGTAACAGTGAATAACGGGTAAAGCGAACAACATCAAGGGGTCAAAATATATGTAGTGCTTTACATGATATATTTCTTTATACTGTACGGGATGTGTCTATGAGTTTGTGTTTACAGCTACTCATGGCTGCTGATAGTACAGCACAAACCATCTCGTACAATACAACAACTATTTGAAACTGTTCAGGAATTAAGAGATGTTCCTTGCAATATCATAAACTTATCCATTGTACAAGAAACCGCCAACATGGCGAACACATTCATATATAAAAATTCAATTCTTTTTCGTTTGGTTCTCTTGTTTTGGTTAAGATCCATCAAGAAAGACGTGTAGAACGTCTTTTTAAAGGAGAAGTAAAAGCTACACTGAGGTCACAGATCACGCCATAGAAGTCTGTTGTAATGCTGTCCAGAATACCACAGGGTGCAGTGTTCCTAGCGATCCTAACAGGACATGTGAGATGCCTCTGCCCACACACGTATTTACTGTGACTAACGTCTACCTGAAAGTCCAGCGTGAAGTGAGAGATGTCTGCATTGTTGCCAAAATTTATTCAAGATGGTAGATCCAAAATGGCAGCGATGATATGGCAACATTGCAATGATGTCATGGCGGGAAGTTTAAATTTTGAATGGTGGGCTCCAATGGTTCCCAAGTCGTGCAGCGACCGTAAATCATAAAATTACCAAATATGCAGCAACCAGGCGCAAAATATTGTTTTATTTATTCACTTTTGCAAATCGATTTCAACTCATTAACAGCCATCATTGGTTGAAAGCACCGATGATGACTGCTAATCAGTTGAAATCGATTTGCAAAAGTGAATATATGAAACATGATTTTGCTGCTGGTTGCTGCATATTTGGTAAGTTTAAATTTTGGCAGAAAAAAGGTCACTTGGGCTACCTCCATTAACCTAACAAAATGGTGGGAAAAAAGGTCACTTGGGCTACCTCCACTAATCTATGTCATCCGACCGCCAGCTCTTCCTAGGAATTGGTGGGGAAAGGACAGCCTTTGATGGGATGCTATATAGGACAGATGTAAGTCTTTATTTTGCATGCAGTGTTTATTTAAAAAATTTGAGGCAGTAGCTCCATCCAGTGTATTCACCATGAAGTCTGGAGTCCAGCTGACCTAGTATACAGTACTGTCACCAGAAGGCACTGTTATCCCTTCCGTGACATAATACAAGATGGCGGTTTGGAGAGAGAAGGGGAAATGGCGGAAAAGGACTCAGCCTGTGCTGGGCTGCTGGAGAGCGGATGGAGTGTACTTTAGGTATTTTTGAACAATTTATTTTGGGATGGACTTCACGTAGTTCATTTATTACACTAACACGAAACACTCGCTCTGACATGCTTGGGGTCATGCTACATAGCCTACAGACCTGCCAACTACACGTAAATTATCGAAACAATGCAGTACACTTATGCACAGACACGCAAACAACTCGTAAATTACCGAAATAATGCATTGCATACCCTGCAGAGGTATTTCTCCATCTCAAACAAGCGATGTTAGTCAATCATTATGTGGTAACTAATAGCATACCAGCGGATGGATGGGATGGAAGAGACAGCATCAATGGGCTGTAATAATAAGCTTCACAGTTGATAGTGCGAACAGTTTTAACAATTTTACAGTAATTTCAATACCAACCAATGATGCAACAACATGTTTTCCAGTTTCTGAATCATCACTAAACCACCCCTTTCCTTCTTCGTGAGTATCATTGCGAATGTATATAGATGACTGTGCAGTACATCCATCCACTGTTAATTCACGAACATATACATAATCAAAGTATA
Organism: Schistocerca serialis cubense; assembly: GCF_023864345.2. NCBI lineage: Eukaryota > Metazoa > Arthropoda > Insecta > Orthoptera > Acrididae > Schistocerca > Schistocerca serialis. Next base: position 574,424,462 of record NC_064641.1, on the reverse strand, counting down.
CCAGACAGCACTCTACATATCTGTAGCACCTCGAGCATAGTGCTTAATTTACAGACTATCTCTATGTGGATGGGAGTCACAGGGCATTCTCGCAGTCTTAGGATAAAATTAGAGACTGAAAGATCCCCTCGTACTGTCTTTGACCAACCCACCGTGCAGCATCGTTACCAATTTAATCTGCAGCCAACCAGAAGCACACCGCTAAATGCCGTGTCTCGTCAGTGAGTGGAGCTTACCAAGTCCTCACACATCCAAGTGCACAATATTTCTCCAGATGCGCCCGTGTTGAGGAGGATAGCACTACTTATCAGCGATTGTTAACAGATTTGATAGTGTTGTGATGTAATAGAAGCAACAGGTGATGTTTATGCATGTTGGAGCTCCAGACGGGTGTATTCGAAGCATTTTATGTAAATCAACTACGCATATGTCGTAGACGGTTCTCAGGACCCGATCCTCCGGATGGTGGATAAAACTTCGAACATAGAACACGTGTTTGGACACAATGCGTGGTTGGTCCACCTGCGAGCCCTTTCCCAGATGCACGTGTGGTGGATCTGCCTCTGAACTTACGTCTGGATATATAGTGTGCAGCAGATGCGCAGATCTGCATCCTAACATCGCTCCTTACATTGTTCGGGCGGATCCACCTTCAAACTCTATCCCGGATGTGGCATCTCTTGGATCCACATCCCAACGTTGCTCCAGATATAATGCATGGCGGATCCACACTCAAATGTTAACTCAGGTCTACTACCAGTCCCGCTAGCCATCTGTGACACATGCATATACATAGACTTACAGAAAACGGAGCACACACTCAGCAAATGTGGAATATATGGGGTGGAGGCGACTGGATGCAATCGAGTACAGTGCTATTCTGTGCCTCCCGATCAGAAAAATAGCACATTTGTGCTAGGTGTTGGCAGCTGTACTACATTTACAAGCGATTTTAGAACATGGAACGAGAGACTATATCATGATTGCATGGGTAGAACTAACATAAAATCGACAGAATAGCGAAAATGATGGGAATATACATATAAATTGACCGAATATGCATCGAAATGCAGGGAAATTGAGGAAGGACTTGCGTCTTCCGGTTGGCGCAGAACATGGGGAAAAGTTTGCAACAGCAAGAGGAGTCCGAGAAAAAGTCGACATAGAAGCGAAAGGAATCAGGGAAACTGTCACTTTTTTCTGTCGAAGCAGCATTTTACTGTATGTCTATTGAGGTAACAGTGACACACGGAAGTTGCCTACTGTGTTTGATGCTTTTCAGGAAGCCTCTAAACTGACATGCATCTGCGTTAAAGGATAACTGAGATAAAGGATGACTGAGATGGTGCTGTAACGAGGTGCGATTTAATGGCTAACTGATGATGCATTCTAGTGAGGAAGAAGTTGCTGCAGGTCATTTGACCATCTTTTCCACTGTTCTGTCAAGATGCATCAGTCGCATGACATAGTCTGCATTCGACTTGTATACAACCACATGTTCTATATGTCATTTAGAGCACTGTCTTCTTGCGATTGTTAATGGCAAACCTCTCGGTCATCAGAGGACTTCCATCTCATGTGTGATGAAACGTGACCACCCTGTTTCGAATGAAGATTTATACAATGTACACCATCTCCCTGTCATATCTTGAGTGTAAAATTGAGACTTCAGTTTCATAACTAAGATGATTCTAAGTTCGCAATAGGTGTTTGTGAGACACTGAAATCCCCACGTGTACATCTGCTTGACAGATGTGCTGTTTACTGAGTTAGTGGTGGCATGACTTGTAATTTCACATGTCGAACGCTGCTGCTATGCGTTTATCTGTTTCCTTCTAAGAGGTATTCTCCATTACTAACGATCGATTGATATAGGACTGATGTGAGCATAGTATAATTTCTGAACCATGATTGGATGTGAACAGTGGACACTATACATCGCTGGAAAGCTATACTGTGCGTGTACTACACAGAGTCAGTGTTTTAAGGAAGTAGTTTTTTCGTTTTACAGTTTGTTACCATAGTTTATCGTAGAGAAACCTGCGAGAAGGATGTATGTCACGCGCTGGAAATATATTTCTTACATTGGAATATTAACAGCGCTGCATCCCATTTGACTAATAGGTTGGAAACTCAAGTAATCTAACATTATAGCCTGTTTTATGAGCAGAACTGTGTAGCCTTAGGAGTGCATGTGTTTATGTTCTCTCTTACCAATACCCTCCTGGTACTGATCCCAGACACAAGAACAACACGTTAAATTTGATAGCGTAGCTGATTTACGTAAAATGCTTCAAACTGTATCTGTCTGGAGCTCCATCAGGCATAAAAATCACCCGTTTCTTGTTCTTCTTAACCATATGCTATTACAGCACAACACTTCCCAATCTGTTCCTATACACCAAACAGGAGTGCTAACCTCCTCGACATGGGCGCATCTGCAGAAATTTTGTGCACTTGGATATGCGAGGACTCGGCAAGCTCCAATCATTCATGAGCCAAGGAATGTAGCCGTCTGCTTCTGGTCGGCTGAAGATTAAATCGGTAATGGTGCTGCAGGACAGGTTTGTGAAGACAGTGTGAGGGGATCTTTCAGTCTCTAATTTTATCTTAAGACTGCGAGAATGCTCTGTGACTCCCAACCGCATAGAGATAGATCGTAAATTAAGCACTATACTCGAGGTGTTAGAAATATATAGAGTGCTGTCTGGTATATTTTGATGATGTATATGTTCTTGAACTAACAATGAATGGATGTACTGCGCAGTCATCTATCTACATTCGCAGTGATACTCGCAAAGTAGAGAAGGGGCGTTTTAGTAATGATACAGAAACTCGGAAGCATGCTGTCGCATCATTGGTTGGTGTTGAAATTACTGTAAAATTGTTAAAACTGTTCGCACTATCAACTGTGAAGCTTATTATTACAGCACATTGATGATGTCTTTTCCATCCCAACCGTCCACTGGTATGCTGTTAGTTACCACATCGCTTGTTTGAGTTTTAGTGGAGGGGCAACACCTCCTGGGGATGGCTAACACCAAAACAATGATAGCATACGTGACTGCAATACGAGGAATCAGTCGAAACAGAATGCTGAGCCATCAGCTTTTCTGTCACTGTTACACATAAGGTTAAATGTAGGGTCGTCAACCACCTTCGCATAGCAGTTTGAAGATACTCAGCAACGTCACCAAACTTTTACAGTTTCCTTATGTTCTACCTGTCTTTTATTTAAAACCACCCAGTTTGCATGGTGTATTAAGGTAGTAGCAGTAACATATGATTTACACTGTGCGACGTCTAGTTTTCTGTGAGAAGCAATGGATCAGAATGTGTTAATGTCAGTTTAGAACCTGACAAAGACCTCGAATTGGTGGTGGACTAAACAACATGTATGTCAGTGTATAAAGCGCGTTTCAGCAGAAAAAAAACAATGTTTCAAACAAAGTCACAGGGTCAAATTGAGCATGTCATGCTACATACAGTATGGTTTGTGGGATACGGTCATCCTCCTACAGTACAGGAGATACAACTTTACACTGGTCTATGCAATGGATCAATGCCTGTATATTTAATAGGATCATCACATGTGCTCGATGCCGGCACACAGATGGTATTTGTTTTTGGTATATGGGAGGAGAGAGATGCAGTAAAAAATTGCGTTCTCTATCAGATGAAGTTAGTGGAGCTTTCATAGTTCGTAATTTTTCTCTGTTGGATGGTACAGAATAATGATGATAGCATGTTGGGGGTGATAGACTTGAAAGAGCCCTGAGGGATGCGGATCTGCTTCAGACAGCAGTACCTGTCTGTGGTTTGGATACACACCACAATACTGTAGCAAAATCCTTCTCCTTTTCTCCTTCTCCCAGTTCCTCCACTGTATTTTCTACTACCTCGTGTTGCAGGAGCAGGCTTCATTTGGTGCTGACCTTACACATCGTATACTGCTAGCGGAGCTACGACAACTTGTCCCCACTTCCACCCAATTGGTCAAACCATGGTCCTGTCGCACTAACTCAGGTCACTCTGTTTCTACATGGGTCGCAGAAGGTGGTAGATACAGCTCTCTCCGACTTCTGCTCAGCTCCAATTTAAATTGAAACGATCACATGCACAAAGCTACAGAAACAGTAACAGTTGCAAGAGGCATAGGGACTAACTGAAATTTAACTGCAGCAGATAGGTTCGAAAAAGGTGACTCGTTTTGAGATATGAGAGTGCCAGAAATATGACTCATTTGTGGCTGCAATCATTAAAGGACTTCTCCATCGGATACAAAGCATGTATGTGGTTGAATGGAAACTCTTGATTCCATATCATAGACATCATCTCTAGCCAAATGCGCAGCACTAGAGATCCGTAAACCTAGTGTATATTTCTTACGACCTCAATCAGCCCAGCATCTACTGTTTGTGATCCTTCACAATCAACCATCATCTATAACCCAGTTGATATATTACTGAACCTCTGACGTGCCATTGAGACAGACCGCTTTACAGATACTGGAGAAACTACTAGCGGTGGCGTGAGGGAGCTGCAAATACCGGCTACATATCATATTCCTTTGTCGAATCACTTTCTAAATTCGGTGACTTTATCACGAGGTTGCTCCATCGATGATGTGTAACCGCACTGTTGGCCTGATAATATACATTCCGGCGATCACTGTCTATATTCAGTGTCGCAGTATTTGTCCGGACAAACCGCTTCATTCAGAGGTAATGCCATATCTCGATTTATAAAGCCGGTATAGCTTTTAACATGGATACTTGTGTGCATCTGTAGAAACAAGACCGATTGTGATAATAATATGGTCGTTATGATCGTGTTTTTTAACATCTGGCAGTTTGTAAGACGATTACACCTCTCTTTCTAAGACACATCGGTACCACTCGCAAGCAAAAATTATGAGACATGTCCACCCATCGCTGATTTTCTCTCAGTATTACTTCGTATCACCAGCAATCAGTTATTGGCGAAGTATTATACTTAGCAGCAGGGGGAGCGTGATAGATTCGCCATCAACATTAGGCTTATAAAGTATGTGTGTGTGTTCCAACAAGTGCAAAGGAAATGACTATGTTCAGTAGTAAGGGAGGTATAGATTTGACATGGAATACTGTGATAGCAAAGGGGAACGTATGTCAAGTAGTAAGAACAGTACAGATATTTCTATTTCCAGGGCACAGCCGTCAACAGGGTGTATTTCCAATACTTCGCTAATTGTTGACTGTCATCCAATTGAGACTGCAATTGTAACATTTAATTGTAAGTATAGCGATCAATTGCGTATGTGACTGGTTTCCTAGGTTAATACTGTCTAGAGGTGTGTGGCGCGCCAGCGGTGCCAAGTGGCAGGAATGACTCACGTTTCTGGCTAAAGGATGGAGCAGTCCAAATGGAGAGGCCTGTTGGGATCCAGGAATGTAGCTGACTTAACCGTGCCGTCCTCTGGACGGTCTAATAGCGAACTAATACTTAGTATGGAGCTTTTGTGATCGCTTAGAAATTTGAGAAGATTCAATATGGTGATGTGTTTGCACTGGATCATTATTTCCGCCCATGTAAATTGTCTGACTGACTGCTTCTTCACATTTCCCATCTTTATTTAGGTGAGAGAACATTGATTGTGGTGTCGACGTATAGCAGGTGAAAGGCAGGTGGAAGACACGTTTACTGGTTTTCTAAACGTGAGAAACACCTTAATTGAAGTGAATTATACGGATGATTTGGAATGTGTTAATCCATGACATCGGTACTCGTGAGTGGAAATATCAGTTTCCTCTATTTTTTTCGAGTTTTCACGTAAAGGTCTTCGCAGATGGAATAAGTTTCTAGTTATACAGTGGTTTACAGCACACTCCACATCTCTAAACTTTCGGCTTTGTAGAGAAATAATTTCTAGTCTATATCTTCAAAATTACGTTGCTCAAGCAGTACTGCTGTTCAAGCGATATTGCTGTGTGCTTGATATCGAGAAATATTGCGCAAATGGTGTAATATTCTGGATAACTATGTGAAAATACATGTGTTCTTATAACCACAGAATGTGGAGATGCGTGTAAGAAGCAAGCAAGCAAGCACGTTGGGGCCAGAAACAGTAATGCCTTTGTGCTGAGGGGAACCGACCCTGACTTTGTAAAACCGTTCTGAGAGTGACTTCTGTCTACTGAGGGCACTCTGGTCATGTATTGGGAATGGAGGACTTGTGACTATGAGCTGTGGTTGATGGCCACCCGACCTCGCAGGAAATATCTAGTTCAGCAAGGAGTATACCTAAGATGCATGTCGTTACGCTGTCTGTCTTTGAGGTATATGCACGAGTGTCTGGCATTCATTAGCCATAAGCATGATGCAAAAGGTCCGATTTTGTATGCCACAGGATATGAATTGCATGTTTTCTACATTGACATGGTACGCAGTGATACATTGCCAGTTTGGAGATTGGTTTCACATTCTAATACTCTAGCTTCCATTCTCAGTTGCAGAGCAGCAGTGATATATGACGATCTGTACAAAATAGTTACGCCACTGAAAGTCTCGCCTGCAGAAAGAAGAACAAAGAGGACAGTGCTTCCACACTGGCAGCATCAGTAATCTGGCTGGTAAAATCAGTAAGAGCCGATCAGAATACTCCATTCATTCGAAAGACATCCTTTGTGCTGTGTATCAGGAGCATCCACATAGTGGCGAGCACATTTGCCGTTTCAGAGATGTATGTTGAAAGCAGGACGTCGCGATTTCCAGGAATGGTAACATGTGACGTATGGGGTGCCTCGTTAGGACGATCAGGAAGAATGCAATCTGTTGTGTCTAGACAAGACAGCCTAGACACAATGAGAGGAAGCCCAAAGGCACGCGCTAAGCTAAAGTAGGATGGCGTGAAGTCTGAAACAGGATACATAATGAATGTTATAAAGAAAAGTACGTAGCTTCTGGAATACTTAACTTTACTCCATCCTTTTGGTACATCTGGAGATTGTGGCGATACAAGTGAGACTCTTTAGATACATGCAATGTTACTAATGGCGCCTTGCTAGGTCGTAGCCATTGACTGAGCTGATGGCTATTCTAACTATCTGCTCGGCAAAGGAGCGAGGCTTCGTCAGTGTGCATCGCTAGCTACATCGTCCGTACAACTGGGGCGAGTGCTATCCCGTATCCCGAGACCTGCCTTGTGGTGGCGCTCGGTCTGCGATCACACAGTGGCGACACGCGGGTCCGACATGTACTAATGGACCGCGGCCGATTTAAAGCTACCACCTAGCAAGTGTGGTGTCTGGCGGTGACACCACATTGTTCCCCCGCAAATCGGCGAACGGTCGTGTTATAAGGCTTCCGCCCGCCGTGGGGAGGACCCGATGTTGACGTATGCGATGAGGTGGGGAGCCTAACAACAGGCGAGGCTGTGCCACCCGCACCCGGCCATTCGGTCCGAGGGGATCTAGGAAACGCCTGAAAACCTAGTCCAGGGTGCACGTCAACATGCGGTGTATGCGCCCGTAAAGAGACAGGAGGGGCCGAAGGGTCGACCTCCATTGCGTCGGGGTATCCGACGCGCGATGACGTCATATGGTCCGGAGCGGGCAAGAGTTCCATGGCAGAGGACAGCTGGTCACGGGAAGCGATCAGCGGCGCGTGACCCAGGGAGGCGCTTGGCGGCTGCAGCGAAGCGTCCACTGCGGGCGGCACCGGCGGGAGAACAGGCGGCGGCGGCGGCGGCTGCGGCGGCGCGTCGCCATGGGGCAAATTGGAAGGCATCGTCGGTAGCACCTGGGGATGAGGCGAGCCAGTAGATGGGTCCCCAGGGCGCTGACCGGACGGCACCGTCGCTGAAAGCAGACGGGGAGCGGCAGAACCCGTGCGACGACAGAGGCGCAGCTGATTGAGATGCCGACGCACCTCACCAGAGGCCCTCAAAACCAAATACCTCGCGCGGCCGAGGCAGCGAAGAATGCGCCCTGCGAGCCAACGCCGTGAACCGCGAAAGTTGCGATAGAATACAACGTCGCCTGGAGCAAAAGCAGGAGTCTGCCGCTGCACAGAAACCTGATGCGGCAGGTGCAGCAAAGACATCAAGGTTCGATGAGGACGACCGTGGAGCAACTCAGCCGGCGAGCGACCATCTCGGGGCTGAGAGCGATACGACGACAAAAAGAGCAACAACGCGTCCTCCCGAGAATGCGACTCTTACAACGTCAACAATTGTGACTTGAAAGTCCGGACCAATCGTTCAGCGGCACCGTTTGACTGAGGCGAAAACGGCGCGGATGTCAGATGTTGAATACCATTGGCCTGGCAGAATGAATGAAATTCTGCGGACATGAATTGTGGGCCATTGTCGGAAACAATAGTCTGCGGAAGACCTTCAATGCAAAAGATAGCAGACAACGCTTGGATGGTGGCAGATGACGTCGTGGAAGACATCCGGACAACAAAAGGAAAATTACTGAAGGCATCTACCAGAACCAACCATCGAGCATTCCAGAATGGACCAGCAAAATCGATGTGCAAGCGTTGCCAAGGGGAAGTGGCTTTTGGCCATGCAAAGACTTTCCGCGGCGGTGCGGATTGGTGTTCGGCACATATTCGTAATCGCAGCATCGATTCCGAACCAAGAACAGTGCTGACGAGCAAGTTGTTTCGTTCGCACTATACCCCAATGTCCTTGGTGAAGAAGCCGTAAAACAGAGGACTGTAACGAACGTGGGACCACGACTCTGGACTGATCATTATCAGAACGCAACAACAAAACACCACGTCGAACAAAAAGTCTCTCCTTGTGAGCAAAAAATCGGCGAACCAACGGATCCTCGATCCGAGACTTTGACAAAGGCCATTGCGTAGCAACAAAACGCAAAACGGTAGCAAGGACCGGGTCAGCAGCTGTGGCTGTAGCTACACGACGAAAATCAATCGGAAACGATTCGACCACTTCATCGGTTTCCGAATCAATGAACAGGCAAGCAAGTTCGGAAGAATCGAATGCTCTATCCTCAGCAACAGGCAAACGGGACAATGCATCGGCGTTGCCATGCTTTGCATGCGTGGGTTCGTATCCCATCCTCGTCGCCAAAAATTGTTGTGTCTAGACAAGACAGCCTAGACACAATGAGAGGAAGCCAAAAGGCACGCGCTAAGCTAAAGTAAGATGGTGTGAAGTCTGAAACAGGATACGTAATGAATGTTATAAAGAAAAGTACGTAGCTTCTGGAATACTTAACTTTAATCCATCCTTTTGGTACATCTGGAGATTGTGGCGATACAAGTGAGACTCTTTAGATACATGCAATGTTACTAATGGCGCCTTGCTAGGTCGTAGCCATTGACTGAGCTGACGGCTATTCTAACTATCTGCTCGGCAAAGGAGCAAGGCTTCGTCAGTGCGCATCGCTAGCTACGTCGTCCGTACAATTGGGGCGAGTGCTATCCCGTATCTCGAGACCTGCCTTGTGTTGGCGCTCGGTCTGCGATCACACAGTGGCGACACGCGGGTCCGACATGTACTAATGGACCGCGGCTGATTTAAAGTTACCACCTAGCAAGTGTGGTGTCTGGCGGTGACACCACACAATCGGTGTTATTCTGAGATATTTTCGTAAATAGCTCCTGTTAGGACAAGAATTTCTATACAGTGAAGCTGAGTCATCTCGAATGCTCCAACAAAAACGACCATTAACTATTTCGGGAGCGTTTTACTATTTCCGAGAAGTTGACTTGGCTTTTGTTTACACAGACATGTGACATCAGTATAACATTGAGGACCTATTAGCTTCACCTGCATGGATGAGTTGCTATGCAGACATCTCTTGCTTGACACTGCACTTGCAGGTAGACGTAAGTCACAGTAAATACATGTGTGGGCGGAGGCATCTCATATGTCCCATTAGGATCGCTAGGAACAATGCACCCTGTGCTATTCTGGGAAGCAATGCAACAGATTTCTATAGCACGACCTGTGACGTCAGTATAGCATTGACAACCTTTTAGCTGCATAAGCGATGATAAGTCGCTCAGCACTTAGGTCTTCTATGGATCGCAGGTAGAGAGGCATCGCGGCAGCAAAGGTAAACACGTGCGTGTCCAGAGAGTGACATGGCTCTTACTTACAGAGACATATGATGCAGTATAACACCCGTAGAATTCCGACTGTATACCCGAAAATAGCCTCGACTTTCACATACTGGCTATATGCGGTAGCAGCCTGGGAGCAATAGCTCACACCCCTGCATTCATCTGTCCAGCGGTGGTTCGCGTCGGCGACGGGGCGTGCACATGTTGGAGTCTCTGATACGTTGCAGTTGACGATAGTTCAAAAGAGATTTTTACGTCACTGACTGTTTGTGCACTGCATTATTTTCGGCTGTTTAAGCGTTGTGAGTGTGTTTGCAGAGCCATTTACATGTATTATTTTTTTTAAGAATTAACAAGTTGTTTGCAAGTCTGTACATCAGTGTACTGCATTATTTACGAGAAGTTTTCGGGTCTGTAATCTATGTACTGCATTATTTCGACAGATTACAATTAGTAAGCGTGTCTGAAGAGCGTTTTATGTGCATTATTTTGACAATTTTAGAGTTGTTTTCGTATCTGTGGACTGTACAATACATTACTTCGACGGTGAGCGTTTC